>NC_091121.1:116913619-117272786 GCF_040183065.1 Periplaneta americana | reverse complement strand
TATACTTCAAATCATTTTTACGAAAACACAGACATAGAAAAGCTTCAGTTCAGAGACATATTACCCATAATATAAAGCAAATCTTCAGTATCGATCAGAGTGCCCTGTAATGTGCATTATGTATACAAGCTTGAATTTACCTAATTGTAGTCAATAACTTAAAGATACGTATGGTATTTCTGTCAGTTCGCATTAACTTCCTAACTAAACTGAATTAATTTACTTACATAAATATTTATTTCACATTTGTTGCACTGTTTCTTAAATATATTTTATAATTTTCATTATTACAATTGCATTTACTACATTTAATACTTCTTCTGAAATCTCACATCCCTCTCTTAAACCTGCCACCATGGTTATGCGCAACAGTTCTCTCCTGCTCGTCAACTATTTGTTCAATGAGCCCTGTAATGAGCAGGGAACGGATTTATATGGACTAAAAATATATGAAATATGTAAATATATATGTAGTTATTTTTACCAAAATATGGAATTAAATATGGATTTTTACCAAAATATGGAATTAAATATGGACTTAAAATTATAAAAAAATGACTATGTACGTTAAATATTGGTACATTTTAATCAAACTAAACAAAAAATATAATGGACGTACCTTATCTTCCAATGTAGTTTCAACAAAACACAATTTTTATTGTCTGTTACCATAACAATAGGTTACAAACATTTCTTTCAAGTGCTGAAAAGTGAATCTTCTTCTATTGTCTCTGAGGATAGATTTATACTGACTAAAAGAGCGTTCGACGTCACAAGAAGTAACTGGTACATAATTCAATTTCACAATGTCTGCTGGGGATAAGTCCAAGTTAATCTTCACTGTTGATTCACCACTCATCACAGCAACAACCTTTTGTAGTTCTTCATATCCAGGGTTTTTTGAAAGTACAGTGTCCACCTTAGCTCTTACTGCATCTGCAACTTTACCTCTACCACGATTCAGTTGTTCCACAGTACTATTTATAATTTCAAAACTTTCAGATAGTGAAAGGTGCCTATTTTGGAGACTTTTGAGCGTTTTTATGATGCATGAAAATGTATGCTGAATGTGAGCTAAGTCATTCTTCACACTTATGTCACAGGTAACTGTTTTCGCAGTATCAATTGAGACTGCATCTTCAGAGTCCAATGCAAGGAGAACATTGTTAATAGAGTCTATATGTTCGGCATAATATTCAACTGCTTCTAGCCATGTACCCCATCTAGTTAAAATTGGCTTTGGTGGCAATGGAATTTCAGGGTACATTTCTTTCAACACGTTAACTCTACTGGGAGCTTTGAGAAATACTTTTTTCACTGATGAAATCAACAAATCTACTTTAGGGAAATTGTCTCTGACCACTTCTGCCACACGATGAAATGCATGCGCCACACAAGTAAAATGAGTCAATTTAGGATATACAACAGATAATGCTTGTCCAGCTTTGACCATATAAGGGGCAGCATCGCTAATAAAGAATAACACATTATCGTACATAATACCCTTTGGCCACAGGATACCCATAGCTTCGTTGAACAGTTTAACTATAGTTTTGTTATTGCACTTTTCTAGAACATCACAATGTAAAAGAATTCGTTCAGAATATTGTTCACTTAACAAACCGATAACTACATTACCAACAAGTCTACCTTCTTTGTCGGGAGTCTCATCAATGGAAACCCAAATTGAACTATCTTTAATTTCATCTCTTATCTTCTGTATTGTCTCATCGTAGATGGATGGAGCATACGTCTTCCTAAGTGTTGACTCATCCGGGATTGTATGTTGAGTATATTTTTCAAGGAATTCCCTGAAGACCTTATTCTTTAGTTTGTAGAGAGGAATATCAGCAGAGATGAGAGAACGGCACAGGTCGATGTTAAACTCAGATCTTACATTCGATGTTGTTGGTTGTGTTAAAAACAATTGTCTCTGCTTGGAATTTAGTTGTTTGTTGGCCTGATGTTTACTAGTTGTAATGTGTTGTTGCACCAGGAACTTTTGTGTAGATGATACTGCACACTGACACAAATTACAAAATAATATTTTATTGTCAGTTGATAAACCATCTTCTTTAAATTCTGAAATGTAACTTGTTAGTTTTGATTTTAAATTGACTGAATGACGTACTTTTGGCATATTTACCGTCTTTATAGTATGATTTACAAAACTGAACCTATGTGTACTCTGACTGGCATTTAACTGTTGAGCTGCACAACTGAAGTCTGTTAAAAATTTTAAATTAAATTAATACAGTTTTGTAACTTACTTTCCCATTGTTGATAGGACTGCTAATTTTCAAATAACTCTGATGTTAAAGGGATTACTGAACATGTGTTTAAATCTCTATTGTTGAAATGTATTTTTAAAAGTTAATGGAATTTTGTTTTGTTTTATTGTTAAACCTAATATAATATGGACTGTTTTATATGAAATATGGAAAATATATGGAAATTAACGAAAATATGTACTAAACTCTAAAATATGGAAAAATATGGAAAATAAAAGTAGGATTTTTCAACCCTACACATTGTGAAACATAAAGATAATGCAAAATATAAATTATATTAGCTTTATAAGTAAATATGTATTTACATATAAATCCTTTCCCTGGTAATGAGCGTATTGTCTGCCTACATTTGGTGCATCTCCAACATACAAGTATTAACAAATATTAAATATTTTTATATACCTAGTATTAAACAAAATATTGTACGTAACTCCTTGAGAAAGAGTTTTAACGGTACTCGTCACTCACGGTACGGCGCGTCCGTAAACATCTCACTCGTACCGCAAGACTCGCTTTCTTAAGGAGTTACGTAAATAATTATTAATTAATAAACATTGGATAGGTACCTAACTTTGAGATCGTCGTGCGTCGTGGTCTGAGGCATCTTGCCTACAACTCGCGTTGCGGAGTGCTCGCTGGTTCGAGTCCTCATTGGAAGGAATTTTCTCATGAAAATGTATGGAGCCGGAGCCCACTTAGCATCGTGATGAATTTGAGGACCTACGATAGGTAACGAAATCCAGCTAAAACGGGTTGGAGGGATCATCGTGCTAACCACACGATACCTTAGTTCTGATTGGATGATGGTTCACATCTGCTGAGATATGTGGACGTGAGACCAGCTGCCGGCTGGTCAGCCTTGTCCCTCGTGAATGCTTTTTATGACTGTTAACTGAATAAAGCATTAAACAAACACAGAATAACAAGATCAAAGGTGTTCTACTTCCATTTCAAAAATAGACCAGAGCTAAGTGTTATAAAAATATAGTTAAACAGAGATGTACTATTTTAATGAATACATTCAACTTACCTGCAAACTCATCAACATATACGAAACTATAGGAAAGCCTTTCTTTTAGAGGCTTATTTAATTTCGGTATAAGAATGTTCCTCTATTACTTGTCATTTTGCACGCTCCTTCATGTGCTTAAAGATATATCAACACTGTATCTTAAACTTCTAGCTTATAATGTGAAGTATACGACATTACAGAGAAAATAGGATCACTTGTTATACAGGGTGAAGAAGCGTATTCCTCTGTAAATTCAGGGATCTGCTAATCCACTGTCCTAAAGATGGGCATAGAAAAATTTGCCTTTATTCATTTGGTATTTCTGACTTAAAAATATAAGTTTTTATTAGTTTTATTATTTTTTAGTATAAAACTTGACCTTCATATTGCAGCAATTCATTTGTTATTTTGTCTTCTGCAAATTATATCCTGTTTTTTTTAATATTATGTCGTATAGTTCGTCGTTATTGACTTAGACCAGCGGTCTTCAGAACACTGTACTATCGGGCTAGCGTCTCTTACCCGCGGACAAGACACAGCCCTAGCGTGCAATCGTCGCTGTTGGCGGGCATGCTGTCCCTCTATCCCTTGTGCACGACGGAGCAGAGTTCCTTACCCTCCATGCACTCTACCCATTTCAGCGAGTGCTGACGTCCACTGACTTAGACATTTATTCCTGGTTGATGTTAATAATTTCGTCATAATTTTGAAGAGTACATTTATATTCATCTATTGTTTGAGTGGAAATGTATTACTTACTTTATTTATGTTGGCCACGTAACATTCTCCACATTGTTTCGTGCTCCATAGAAATATCTGTGTAGTTCTTTAATATATGCTTCCCAGAAATGATACTTAATTTTCATAATCTCATTATTATATTCATTTCTAACAGTTTTATGCATTTCATATTCATTTCATGTTTTATTTTGTCAGTATCACATATATGCCTTTCATTTACGGTCAACTATTTCTTTAACTTCGTCAGTAAATCATGGTTTCGATTTATTGTTTCTTGCTAAGTTTGCTTTCTTAGTTACCATTACCTGAGCTGCTTGCAATGGACTATATAATGTTTCTACATTTTCATTAATATACTATTATTCTTGGTCAGTTTATCATATTCGATAAGGGACTCTAGTCTCGTCTGAAAAAGGTACTGAATACTTTTATCTTCCACGTGTTTCATACTCTGGTTTAGAGAGTTGCGGAACAGCGCTTAGAACCGGTTTATATTCGACCGATCGGAGAATAACCGGCGAGGTTGAACATCCGACCGAATATCCGACTTTCAAATAATTGCTCCTAATGTTTTGCAGTGTAGACAGAACACCAGGCGCACTTCACCTTATAAGAACTCTGATTGCATTTTCTGAGTACACAAATGGAGTAACAATTTGAAGGAAATTTACTTTTCGTGATTTAAAAAAAGTGTTAGCTTGAAATAGGCCTATAATTGATTGGACACTTTGGTACATTTATCTTCATAACTAATATATAAATAAACTAATGGACACCGATAACAACGAAGGAAGTAAGCGTAATTCATAGTTGAAATCTGACATGTAAACAAATGCAAGAATAAAATAAATTACCCGCACAAACTTACAAAATAGAAGAGCAAATAAGTACAAACTTACTATTGTAACGTTCATACTTTAAACCATAATGCATTACAATTTCATTAATAAATAATTTTTAAGGAGATTACAAGTTATTAGTAAAAATAAAAACATTCTCAAGCTATAATGATTGTAGCTTCATGATGAATGCTGTTGCTTCTGACGATACCGAACTGCAATACCTGGATTGCTGAATAAATGAATGAATAAGTGAATGAATGAATGAGGAGAGAGGATAAAATATCAATTGAAAGGTACACGATGGTAATCGCGTCCTTGCAACGATCCTCGAAACTCCTGGATGGCTCAATATCGTCTGTCTTTCATGACCCAGAGCCGTCCACTCTAGAAAGACTCGAACATTCGTTAAACCGAACACTGGATCACACCGAAAGACGGAAGAGCTTTGCATATTGTCTATAGCGCCAGGCGTTCTGTAGTAATATATATTTTTGTAAGTTGGTTATTTAACGACGCTGTATCAACTACTAGGTTATTTAGCGTAGATGAGATTGGTGATAGTGAGATGGTATTTGGCGAGATAAGGCCGGGGATTCGCCATAGATTACTTGGCATTCACCTTACGCTTTGGGGAAAACCTCGGAAAAAACCCAGCCAGGTAATCAGCCCAAGCGGGGATCGAACCCGCGCCCGAGCGCAACTTCAGACCGGCAAGCAAGCGCCTTAATAGACTGAGCCACGCTGGTTGTAGTAATATATAATTTATATTTTTCGTAACCGGTTGTGCACGACTCTATACTGGTTGTCTTTTCTTGCTTTTAGTAGGCCTAATTGCAGCATAAATTTCAAAAGTAACAAACTATGGCAACTGCCTATATCCGCAGAATTATTCGAGATTCCTATTTGTAACATCTGTGATGGATGAAATACCAATTAGGCGCAAAATAATCTATACTGTAGTTGATCGTCCTCCTCGTGCATTTGAAAGGCATAGGCCTACTTACATTGCATATTTTTGTGGTATAAAAAGCTATTTGCTCATTCAAAGCTCTACAAATAACCTGTCCATTACTATTCATCACACTTTAATTAAATACATGCTTTATATGGCACCATTTCTAATTCTTGCTTTCATGTCCCCTGTAATTAATATTGATTTGTCGATAAATCATTTTAAACGTGTTTCACTTGTTTTGTGAAACTATTCTTTTTCTTTTTCAGATTTCTTATCCTCTAGAGCGTAAACACTTCAATGTTTAGGTCTCTGTCTCTTTTCTGCCTGAATAGTTACTAACAAAATTCATTTTGTAATATAATTAAAATATTTAATCGCACTTTCATACTTGCTGTGAAAATTGGAGTACAACATGCACGCTATTCTTTTTTATCCCGCTAAAAAGTGAACTGTAGTGCTTGTATTACAAGATTCCCTTCCTCCTCCTCCTCCTCCTCCTCCTTCTTCTTCTTCTTCTTCTTCTTCTTCTTCATCTTCTTCTTCTTCTTCTTCTTCTTCTTCACTGATAGCGCATATGTCAATTGATTTCTCTTTCAATTCTACTAACACTTCTTGATCCTTGGAGTTCCATGCGCGTACATTCTAGCAACCTATCTTCAAATAGTTGTTTTTCCATAAGTTAATCCGATTTCTTGCTGAGGTTGTCAAAGTTTTATCTGGCTGGCTCAATCCTTCATTAAATGAACACCTCTAGCGGTTGCTAGCCCGACTGTCAGTGACCATTGCCGACAATTTATTTTCTATTGGGCCTTCTTGGTTACAATAGCGATCTTGAGGCAGACTAAGGACCGTATTTAGAAACGTCACTCCAACTTTTCTTTCACTTACATCCGACTTTAGTAGGTAGAAAACGCAGAATTTGTATTCAAAGTTACAACTTAACTTACACCTTTAGTCGTAACTTAGCCGAAAGCTAGTAAGATTAAAGATACGTGAAGACCAACCATACACCTCACTTAACGCTATAATTCGCCTGACCAACAACTAATCATATTACGATAAAGTTAAGTTTAAGGGTCGAAATGAATTTATAAGATGGGAATTTGCGAGAATTCGTGGATAATGCTCTCTGTGTTACATCATTTACTTCTTTATTCTCAAGTTATTCCTGTATAATCATAACCTCAATCTTGAATAATTTTGAGAGAAAAATTGTTCCGGGACCGGGTATCGAACCCAGGACATTTGGTTAAACGTACCAACGCTGTAACAACTGAGCTAGTCAGGAATGTACCAGACACCACTCCAATTTTTCCCTCTATATTCACAGATCTGAAAGTGGGCTGACAACCATCTAGCAACCAACATTGAGTGCACACATACTCTGAGTGACTGGAATTGTGGTTTACTGTTAACGAACAGTGACGTGTATTATGGAAATCAAGCTTTTAGGATCGGTGCCTGGTAGAGTTCCTGGGTAGCTCAGTTGGTAGAGCGTTGGTACGTTTAACTAAAGGTCCCGGGTTCGATACCCTGCCCGGGAACAATTTTTCCTTGAAAATTATTCAAATCAACTTTACAGGGAGTTATACCTGAAAGCTCGATAATAATAATTATGCCAATCGGGCTTTCAGGTAGAAGCTCCCTGTGAAGCAGGCTTGAATAATTATTATTACCGAAGTTATTTTCCTGCCTTTTTGAATACATAAAGTAACTTTGTCACTTTCACATTTCACATTTTATTAATAACTGCTTTGATCCCTGGCTTACTAAAGAAATAGCCGGAGGACTGTATAACAGTAACTTTCATAATGACCATGTTACGCATCAAAATTACCTTGTTATAATTATTATGTTATTTATTATGGCTATACTTAACAATATTGAAAAGGGTACATCTGTATAAGATTGAGGGACACTGCTGTAGATGATATGGTGAAGAAGAAGACGATGATAATAATAATAATGATGGTAATAATAATAATAATATTAATAATAATAATAATAATAATAATAATAATAATAATAATAATAATAAACAATAATAAATCTCGACTCGTACGCATCTTTAAGCTCTATTACATCATGCATTTGGTAAACATTTGAATACCCGGCAGTACGAATAGGTTTAGGCACAGTCTAAACGTTCGACCTGTTTTGTTATCGTATCGCAGGGGTGAACTCGCTCTGTGTGGCCGAACTAACGAACGAAGAACGAGCAAACACCGTGGAAATCAATACCGGACCCGCCCGCTCCCTCTCTGCTGGCAGAGCTGCTGCTGGCCTCACAAGTCTTGGCTATTTCTTCACAGTACCACTCTACCCCCGTCCTCAGACGTTCACTCCACAGATTAAGCAGATTCTATTGCCTGTTTAGTGAACTATTCTCGTTTTAGGCGCGTTTAGAGTAATAAGTAACATAATATATTCTTCATCTTGTTCTTTCTGAAGGAGTGGAGTTGTTTCCCTGTTTCGCCTTGGTAAATCTTCTCATCGTGCCCTAATTTGCTCTGATTCCTTGGGATTTAATATTGAGGAGTTTTAGGTAATTGCTACTTTTCATTCCCGGCACATGTTCAGTCCATTTCTCGTGACAGTATATCACGTCAACCGCTAGTTCATTGTGTTCTGCCCAAGGGCAGGTCTTTCTCTGCAAACCTTTCTCCAATCTTACCTATTTTCTGCCTTCCTCTTAGTCTCCGTATATGATTCACATACCTTGATGTCGCCTATCATCTGATATCTTCTTATGCCCCGAACTCTTCTGTTGTTTACCATTCCTTCCATTGCATCCTTCAGTCGGCAGTTTCTTCTCAATCAGTAACCCAGCCAATGTCTTTTCCTCTTCCTAATCAGCTTCAACATCATTCTTTCTTCACCCACTCTTTTCAACACAGTTTAGTTTCTTATTTTATCTGTCCATTTCACATGCTCCATCCTTCTCCATATCCACATTTCAAATGCTTCTAGCCGTTTCTCTTCACTTCTTCGTAATGTCCATGTTTCTGCCCCACAATGCCTCATTCCACACAAAGCACTTCACTAGTCTCTTCCTTAGTTCTTTTCCCAGAGGTCCGCAGAAGATGCTCCTTTTTCTGTTAAAGCTTCCTTTGCCATTGCTATCCTCCTTTTAACTTCCTGGCATTAGTTCATGTTAATGCTTGTAGTACACCCGAAGTATTTGAAGCTATCCACTTGCTCTACTGCGTAATTTAGAATTCGCAAGTTTAGCTTGTTTACTTTCTTCCTATGGCAGTGGTCTTCGTCTTGTTGACATTTATCTTCATTTCATACTGCTCACAGGGTCATTTACCTCCAGTAGCATATCCCTTAGTGTCATCTCCTCTTCTGTTAACAACGTCATATCAACAGCAAATCTTATAGACTACACTTTATTCTTCTTTCTCATACTATCACTCCTCCCACGTTCTGAAAACAGTTCTTCACTAAATCCTACATGTAGACGTTTAACAGGATAGGTAATAAAAGGGCATCCTTGAAGTACTGCTCTCTTTATTTCTCTTTCTTCTGACATTTCTTCTCCTATCCTGACTTTAACGCGTTGTTCCATGTGAAGGTTACTGAACAGTCTCATTCTTTCCAGTCCACGGCAATTTTCTTTACGATCCCCATTAGTTTATTCCTATCCACTCTGTCAAATGCCTTTTCTAAGTGCACAAATACTACATACATTTCTTTATTCTTCTCTAGGTATCTTTCGCCGATTGTTCGGAACAGTCCAATTGCATCCCTTCCTGAAACCAAACTGCTCTTCCAACTGTTCTTCCATCTTAGAATATGAACGTCGATTCAGTATTCGCAGGAGAATCTTCACCGAGTGTGACATCAGAAACCGTTAGTTATGTCATTAATTCTGGTGGATACCTCCTTTAGTAAAGAGCAACAAAAAAGTGAAGTACCATTTTGCTATATTTTTGGATAGTTTTACATAAAAACGTGCAATTTCAAACAAGTGAATTGTGCCACCGTTCAACATCGTAATTAGTGGCCGAATGCGCAGTGGTATGTTATGTTCGTGTGAACAAGACATTCAGCGGACATGTTTTGAGTAGGGGAGTGGGAGGTATAGTCGGACCATCGGATCTGTGCCCCCGTAAGATATGCTAACTGAACCCTAATTCCTTCTCAGTCTCGGTAATTCATTTCCCTCCTTGCATTCCTAACTCTCTCTTTTCTATCTCTCTCCCTTTCTCTCCCCCACTACTCACAATTTTGAACCTTCTTCAGTTTATTTGCACTTGTAGTCCAGTGTTGTCAACTCAACATCAATACTGTAGCACGGAGTGGTGAAAAAAAATATTGTTAAGCAAGTAATAGCATTTTTCGATGAAGAGAAACAAACAGGTCAATACCTGTTTCCTCTAAATCAGGCAACGAAAAGAGCAGCTGCGATCACAGATGAGGCTTATTTTATTTCACTTGATTACGTATTAAAATTACTTACTTAACTAATACTGATTTAATACAACATTTTTATGTAATTTATAAAGGCGGGTCAGAGCGCCTAATAAAGAAAATCAGACGAGAGGGAGTCTGTGCAGGAGATGAAAAGCTAGAATCACCAGGAAGGAAAAGATCAAGGGAATCTTTAATTCTTGTAGATGATATGGAGCGATGTATTTTAAGAAGAAAAATACAAGAATTTTATACCATGCAGAAAGAAGTTTCGACTTTGAAGAAATTTTTGAAGGTTGCGAGGAAAGCAATAAATTTCTAAGGTGGGAAAGAAACGTTACGGATTAACAGAAGAGGAAGTAGTTAGATTTGTTATCAACTTGGGTGAAGACAGCAGCAGCAGCAATAGTAGTGACTCAGATTCGGATATGTCCGGGATATGCCCTCTGTAATTTCATGCATAATGCAAGTCTTGGTCTTTTGTAAATATGTAAATTATTTTCATAAGAATAAATTAGAAGTCCTGCACATTATCAGTATGTTATGTTATATAGTATTTAAATAAGATCGTAGTATGTATTAACTTCGCCATAGTTGGTCCTTAGCCCGGATGAGAAAGAAAGAGGGTACATGACTATGTGTTCATTCATTCCTACAATTTTATAATTTTATTAGGCCTTCAAGATCATGTTCCAAACCTAACAAAATAAGATAATAAGGTGAAGAAAAAGTATTTATGACGAAAACATTTCTTTTTAGAAACGAAATAGATTCCCTTCACGTAAATTCCATTTAACCAACAAATATTCACTGTAATCATATAATTATCTCCAATTAATCGTAGAAGTCAATCAGTGTCATTAGACCTACTTAAATTAAATTATGAATAAGTAATAATTAACCTCACATTACACTGTTCTACAAGGGTCATTTTTCTTATATGAAAATATGTGATTCTAAAGGATTTTCATATGGCAAATTCAAATCTGAAAACAGAAATTCGCTATCAGGCACAGTTTTTAGTTATACGAGAATATACGTCTCATTTAACTAAGATTTTAAGTTTGTGATGATAAAAATGGTGAACTTTGCTTAACAACAGTTGCCTACAGTTAATTTTGTTCTTCATTTGTTTTCATTTTTATATTGTGGCATTCCTGTTGCTAGTAAAATTTTATGTTAATAAGCAAGTCATTGTTACAGGATTTAAAATTGAGTTAAAGTGGCATTATTTGGATAGTGGAGACATTCCTTATCATGTGAGTAGATATTCATTTTTAACCATAATATTCCGACATCTGTGGTACCGGTATATAAAATATGTAAAACTTTACATATTTCTCTTTTATAGAAACCTCTTAAATTACAGAAGTAAAATAGACAGATTCTAACAGAGAGAGAGAGAAATCTTGAGTTTAATCTGAAATTCTTGTTAGAGAAAGTGAGTATTGTTTGTTTACATGAACTATTGTTTCTGCATATACAGTTCAACTCATGATGACATTCTGCAATGATGTTTGTGACCTAATGAATACTTTGAACTTCAAATACGAGCCACAGGAGTGGAGACTTTTTATAGATGCCTCAAAATACAGTCTAAAGGGAGTTCTCCACAATGGGAACATAATGCCTTCTGCCCCAGTTGCCTATGTAAGTATGACTAAAGAGTCATAGGATATTTTGAAAAATACGCTGAGATTAATCAAATATAATGAGCACAAGTGGAAAATATTTGGTAATTTGAAAATAGTTGCCATGATATTACAGTAGGTATGCAACAAGGCTACACCAAATATGAATGTTTTCTGTGTGAGTGGGATAGTAGAGATAGGAATTCCCATTATAAAAGAAAGATTTGGCCTGAACTTAAGTGGAAAGTTGGAGAAAAAATATACTGAATGAGAAATTGGTAGCCAGTGAAGATGTTCTGCTACCCCCTCTTCACATTAAGCTAGGCCTTATTAAACAATTTGTTAAGGCCATGGACACATCTGGAAGAGGATTTATGTACCTTTCAAAAATTTTTCCTCGTCTTTCTGCAGCAAAAATAAAAGAGGGCGTGTTTGTGGGTTCCCAAATTAGAGAACTTCTGAACGACTCAGATTTTGAACAATGCCTTGCACCAAAAGAAAGAAGAGCGTGGTCCTGTTTCAAGAATGTAACGCAAAATTTTCTGGGAAGAAAAAGAGCTAACGATTTCGAACAATTGGTTCACAAATTATAAATGCATATAGAGATCTAGAATGTCATATGTCTTTAAAAGTGCATTTCCTAGATTCACATATACATTATTTTCCTGAGAGCTGCAGTGATGTCTCCGACGAACATGGTGGAAGGTTCCATAAATATATAATGTCCATGGAAAAGCGGTATGAAGGGAAAAATGGATGCCTGCGATGCTTGCTGACTACTGCTGGAACATTGTTAGAGACTGCAAAATTGAACACAAGAGAAAAAGATAAGATTTTTAAATTCTTATGGAAAAGTGTATTTTGTTCATATTTTCTAACCTTAAATACGTTTTTCCATATAATATAATTATTATATTAAAACTTGTATATATTTTTTTGTGTTCTAGTGCATAAAATGTTTGTAAATAATTTTGTAAGTGACTAAAATATTAATAGTTGCATGTTTTGCCTACATAAATAGGCTATATAGCGTGGAAACGAAAATTATTTAAAAAATGAAATTGCTTATAACTTGAAAACTATGCGTGACAGAGAAACTAATTACAAATTTGAATCCAGCAGGTAAATTTCCATGTTAATCAAGAATGTTATACCCAGAAAAATGAATTTAATTTTTTTTTTTTTTTTTTTTTTTTTTTTTTTTTTTTTTTTTTTTTAAGAACAGTGTTATTAATAAGCAGTATTCAAGAGACATGACATTGTTTGGCGGACGTTTGGCAACACCCCTATTCGGCAAGATTCGTGGCCTAGAGTTTGACGTGGTGGGAGGAAAGTGGGAGGAAAGCTGGTGGAATGGAGTGAGTAGAGGCGTTAACTTTTCCAAAGAACGACGACAGCGCTGAAGGGGCACAGATCCGATGGTCCGACAATAATTGTCTTGTAGACTAGATTGTTTTTAATGCCGTAAGAAAAATATACAGACTGTGTACTGTTTAATTTTTATTCTTTAACGTTTAGAGCATAGCCTACATCGGCAGAACTTATTTTCCGAATATATAAACAGAACACAACAAGCTCTTCATTCAAATGGAAGGAATGAAAAGGGGTGGGTACGCTTCCCCTTACCACAGTATTCAATGTACAGTGCCGGACTGTAATCTTAGATGTGCAACGTTAATCACCGTGATTATTATTGATATGTTTTCATTTATTTTCTTCATAATTTTTCAGAAATATCGTTGACCAATGACTGATGAAGTATAACAGAACAAAACCGGGGCAGTAATTCAAAGAGAAATGGTATTTGAGTAACTGATCAGTTAGGAGTAAAATTACATATGGCTAATTTTAACTGTAAATTTAGATGCTCATCTGTAATACGGGTTCTTCTGTTTGATTTTGCAATGTTAATTTTTTGTAAAAAATGTTCACATACGAGTATAATATAATGTGGAGCCATACTAGACTGTGATTTTGGCTGCGTAAGACCTCAGATTAGCGTATTTTAATTTGTTTAGCAATTTGAAAATATTAACACCTTCGGAATCCTTTGTGGCGTAACCTTATTAACCTGGGTCTAACAAAAGCAAAGCCTCCGGTAGATAATATCAACTTGTCACTCAATAGTCTAAATGAACATTTCGTCACTGCTCCACCTGAACCATTACATAAGCAAGAGACTCTTGAATTTCTCAGATCTTACCCCCAACCTGTATGGGATAAATTCTTCTTTAAATACATTAACCCGACTGACGTAATGAAGACGCTGCGACGTATGAAATCTAAAGCCCAAGGTGTAGACAATATAAATATCACTCTCCTGTATAAAATAATAGATGCGATCCTGCCGACCGTCACCCATATATTCAATGCATCTATTATGACTGGGTCCTACCCCTCACTCTGGAAAATGGCATTAGTAAAACCTTTACCTAAATCTAACACACCTTCTACAGTAAACCAATACAGACCGATATCAATTCTTCCCACTCTTTCAAAAGCATTAGAACATATTGTACACGGACAACTTACGAACTATCTCGACGAACACAAACTCCTCGATGACTACCAATCGGGTTTTAGGCATGGACACAGCACTACTACAGCCCTACTTAAAGTGACTGAGGACATCCGTGAAGCTATGGATAGGGGTGAAGTAACGGCACTAACTCTTCTCGATTTCAGCAATGCCTTTGGTTCTGTTGATATCGACTTGCTTCTTGCAAAGATGAAGGCTTTGCACCTGTCAGACAATACCTTGAGCTGGATGGACTCCTACCTACGGGACCGCCAACAGTGTGTTTCACTTGATAATCAATTCTCCCAATGGCGATACACAAAGGCGGGAGTGCCGCAGGGCTCCGTATTAGGACCACTACTTTTCTCTATCTACATTAATGACGTATCAAAGAACTTACAGTATTGCCGATATCACCTCTATGCCGACGACCTACAACTTTACATACATTCCAGACCCAATACGATCAATGAATCGATTGACAAGTTAAATTGTGACCTAGCCACTGTCTCCACTTGGGCGGCCAATTTCGGACTCGCACTTAATCCAAGTAAGACTCAAGCCATAATTATTGGACATAAGCGTTTAGTTAACTCCCTTAATAACAGTAATCTTTCAGTTGTTACCCTTAACAACACGCTAATCCCTTATTCATCTGTCGTAAAAAATCTTGGCTTCTTTTTCGATAATAATCTAAGTTGGAATGTTCAAGTTAAAGAAACGATAAAAAAATCTGTTCCTCCATTCACTGTTTGAGTCGCTTGAGAAACTTCTTGCCCCAGCAACTAAAACTTACCCTAGTACAAACCCTAATAATGCCGCACTTCGATTATTGTGACGTTTTGTTAAGTGATCTAAGTTCTGAACTGTCAGTCAAGTTACAGCGAGCTCAGAATATGTGCGTCAGATACGTGTGCAACATCCGACGATATGATCATATATCACCGTCCTTCGCAAGTCTCTCGTGGCTCCGACTTAAAGAACGCAGAACTTTACACTCTTTGTCTTTACTCTTTCGAATTCTGCACACCTCAACACCAAATTACCTTTCGTCTCGTTTCTCTTATCTATATTCTAACCACGACGTAAATACCAGATCACTTATCTGTGGCACGCTAAATATACCTCTTCATAGAACATCTTGTTATTCCTCATTTTTTACAATATCCACCTCGCGTCATTGGAATTCCTTGTCACAAAGTATTAGGGGCTGCAAGACAACAAACACCTTTAAGAACAGCTTAAAAGATAACCTTATTAGCATTTCACTCCAATCATACTGATTTAAAATATTACTGACTACACTGTTGCTTTTTTCTTTAGACATCATCCTGATTGTGCTGCATTTTCAAAATTGTCTCATAATAATCTCTTTCTATTATCTAATATCATTTGAAATATATTAACATTCTATGTATTTTAGTTTAATTCTGCTACACAGTTTATTTCAGTGTTTAATTAATAGTTCATAGTATTTTGTTGTTTAATTCGTAAATAACTCTTGTATACATGTAACTCTCATCTAAATCAAATTGTTGAATTCTTTGTAAGTTCATGCATATGTATATACACTTTCTGCTGGTTGAGTGGAAGAGAAGGCCTTACGGCCTTAACTCTGCCAGCTAAAATAAATCATTATTATTATTATTATTATTATTATTATTATTATTATTATTATTATAATACTGTGTTTCCAAAAAAAAAACATGTCGTTCAAGAGATACACAACTTCCTGTTATAATTCAGGTCTTACTATCATTATTTCTAAACCAAAACGATTTCCATGCAATTGAAAATCAGTTTAAATTTTTTAAAGTGAACGAATCTTTTGTTACGAAAATCTATTTGTAGTTAATTCAAGAGATCAATGTAATATTGTAATTTGATATCTCATATACATTATTGCCAAATGAGTCTAAGTAAGGAAAATTAAATATCTTCTTTTCTAATAAATTTTGATTCCATAAATCTGTGAGCAAAAGGAAAGAATCAATGTTGTCGTACATATGAACTATATATTTTTATTATTCACTTGAAGTTATCGATTTAAATTGTTGAAGTGTTCTGAAATTTCAGAATCTAGCAGCCAATTTTTCTCCAATTCGGGAATTTCTGTGTCCTATAACAGTAATTGTTTATTAACATATTGAAATCCTCAGGCAGTGTAATATATTTCAAATATAGACGACAATTACCGGTACTTAAAGAACATTACCGCACCATTTCCTTCATAAAAGCAGAAGTTATTTTACGCTTGCCAAAAACCGACCAAGCATTTTCCCAAGGCTCAGTCACTTTACAGCTGTATGATATGGAAAATCTGGTATTCTTAACCGTATCCTGTAGAAGTTTTTGGAGTTTCTGATGTTTTAATTTTGACTTAGATTTTATTTGGGCCAATATAATAATAATATAACATATTTCATAATTTGTTGCTTAGCTCCATAGTGCCTCTTGGTGAATTATGAAATGGATTAAAGTTATATTATTATCATTGTTTAATTTTGAAATTACAGGAAAGTAAATTATATATTTTAGCATAATTATAACAATAATTGGTATATCTTTTACAAGGATTGATATTCTGGTCGAAATTGACGTTTCCGTGAGATTTTCAATGGTCCTAATAATGACATGATGCTGTGAAGCCAAGCCACCAGTGACATTAGTTACGTTGTGTGCAACTACAAGTCCGTTGTGGCCTCTACTACTCTCCTTCACTTTATTCGTTTTCCAGGGGCTGGCTCGCGAGTCACAGAATGCCGACGTATGGTTTAGAGAGAAGCTGCAAGCAGTATTTTGTTTCAATGAATTATAAATAGTTGCCTCCAGCTTCAATTTTTGTTTTAATTTAACTGGTAAGCTGACTTAAGAAAATAGTATTAATATATTATAAGTAGACTTCGTTGAATTGCCACACGCAGCGTGCAATCAGGTTGCCGATGTACGGTAGTACAGAGGTGAGCGACCTCCCGGTCTTGTAGTAGCAGCAGTTAATGTTAAGAGTTGTGACCTGTCCAAATAGATAAAGCAGCTACAGCTAATGTATACCTATGTAAGCACTTGTTTTTGCATTACTATGGTTGGAATAGTCAAAGTTTAACATTTGTTCAGTGCAGACAAGAATTCAATCAAACATACTACAATGAGGGTGTTGCTGTTCCAAACAATTGCTCCTGGAATACCCTTACCCCCGCAGCCAGTCTTGACCCGTTGGGGAACGTGGTTGGATTCTGTTAATTATTATGCAGAACATTACGGAAAAATAATGAAGGTAATTCATGCATTGGATAGTACAGACAGTTCCGCTGTTGCAGCTGTAAAATCGTTGCTTCCTGATTAAATTTTAAGAGTTATATCTCACTATAAAATAATTGTGTATTTACATGTTTAGATATTTCCTACTTCAATGATCATTATATTTCTTGAATGCAGATTACAGGTTTTATTGTAACCGTAGTATACTGCTCAGTGTTTACATAGAGGCATACTCCATCCGTTGCACGCCCCCTTCTCATAGTCTATACCGCGTGCACAGTAAACCTTGCGTATCTCGTGGCAATTCCACGAAGTCTAATTATAAGTTATATAATGTTATAGTTTATGACACGACTCAATGTTAGGGAAAGAGGGAAGCAAATTTCCTCATTTTGACGAGTGCAATAACTTTGTAAACTTGTTTCATACGTTTTTGTATGAGAGCATTATAAAACAATTAATAAAGAAATAACGTCAGATTTGTAATGATGAGTAGTTTTATACCATGCTCTATGAAGAAAGGGATTGCTATGACAACAATGACGTATTAAATATTATAGCACGGCAACTTGTTTCTTAATATTAACTTTAAGGCAATGTATCGGTGAAATAAGGATGAACAATTAAGAAAAGTACGTTATTTTGTTTTCATGTTTGTATTTACATTTAAACCTTTTAGTTTCATAATATGGTTTCATTTTTTCCTTAACAACATTTTAGACTACGTCACGTGACTTTTATATCTTCTAATAGAGAAAAAAGAAATTGCAAAATATTGCAAAATGCTCCCTGTGGCTATACAGACGAGTCCCGTCCTAATTAAGAGCCTTCACCGTTTCAAGGTACCTCCCACAGTCTAGTATATACAGTCACGAAACTCAATACGTAGTAAATATGCATCCATAGATAGTTGCTAACCACTATGATCTCTAATATCGCCTCATTACAGACAATGCGAAATAGTACCGGCACAGTCTATTGTTCCTAGCACCCTCACAACTCAAGCTTCGTGGCTGTAGGCCTATATACTAGACTGTAGTACCTCCCATCTCAACTGTGGTTCGTTTCAGGCGCGGCTAGTCATGATTACCAATCAATGGGAATTTCAAACCCAACTCCAAAAACGACTAAGCCACCGGCGTAGCTCAGTTGGCTAAGGCGCTTGCCTGCCGATCCGGAGTTGCGTTCGGGCGCGGGTTCGATTCCCGCTTAGGTTGATTACCTGGTTGGAATTTTTCCGAGGTTTTCCCCAACCATAAGACAAATGTCAGGTAATCTATGGCGAATCCTCGGCCTCATCTCGCCAAATATCACCTCGCTATCACCAATCCCATCGATGCTGAATAACCTCGTAGTTGATATAGCGTCGTTAAATAACCAAGTAAAAAAACGACTATGATATTATTGTAATGGGAAGAAGAGTTCTTTTGCTGTTTAGAAGAGGAGAACACACTGTACATTTTGTTATGTTCAAAATGCCTAATGGACACTAAAAAATTTAATATACAACATTATTACTTATGTGATAAGTACGATAAATTAAAATGTTGTTTGTACTCGGTCTACTACTTCCGAAGGAAATTTACCAGCATGAAATTTGTGCGGAATACTAAATATGATTATTTTTGTTCCCTGAATGTGCAAATCTATTATGGCATTAAGAAACGCAATAATAAATAATATTCAAGAGAACAAAAATGTAGACAACATGATCGAATATTATTAGCTATTGTTCAAATTCTTCTGAACTCGCTCGTAGTCTAAAACAGTTCAGTGACGGAGAAACAATAAAAAAGGTGCATGATTAAAACGCTGCAAATTAATGTCAAGTGAAATAAAAAACTTCGAGAGTATTACATTATTCAGGCGCGTTCCTAACAATCCTCCAATAATCGTCTTAGCTATTACGATATGGTGGCGCTGGTCACAGTTTATATTTTCCATAATACCCATGGCTGTTATGTATGTTAACAATAGCTGCCTGTTCTTCTCCGTGAACTCTTTTCAAAGTGTCTTTTTTCTTGCTATTTATACCATCCTTGCTTCTTCAGACGAAGTTTATATTCACGTCGCCTTTCTATCGCGGATTTCCCTAAATTATATTGCTCCACTTATCACCGTTCATGGTGTAAGTTTACCAAGGTTTTCCAAGCAACTCTATACGCGGTGAGAAAAAACAACATAACCGAGAGCGCAACATGTCAGTCAGTCACGGTGCTGCAGCGGAAAATGAAATAATTTTTAGAAGAAAGTTTTATAATACTTTTTTGTTAATGATGTAGTGATAACGTAGAACAGCCGTGGCGAAAATGTGACTCACGAGCACATTGTGGCTCGCAATGATAGCTGTGCATTTCTCTTGCTTCCTACTTCCCCAACCCCCACCCTCTCATTCACTGGAGTCAAACTCCGTTTCATTTGTATTTGTCTCTGAACTGCGAGTGGCGTATCGTCGCAATATCTCTCTCGAAACCATGTACCTCTACAAAAACGAAAGTTTCAAGTAGGATGGGAGGACGCATTTTTTGCTGCCAATATGATGAGAATATTAAATGTATTATTTGTTCACAAGTATTACGAGGAAAACTGTTGTGTAACATAAAACAGCATTATACTACATGTCACTCATGAAACATTAAAAGGTTAAGTGTTGTTATTATTATTATTATTATCATCATCATCATCATCATCATCATCATCATCATCATCTCTGTACGTCGACCCTTTTTCAGCAGATGTACGAATAATGCGGTTAGCTCTTCAATTGAAACTCACAGATTTACTATGTGATGTTAAATGGAAGCTAGATGTAAGGACTAGACAAATGTTGAACTTTTCAAATCTTTGTCAAAAAATAAATATCCGAAACTTCGTTCTTTCGCTTGCTCTGTTGAAGCCATGTTCGCTACAACTTACGTTTGTGAAAAATTATTTTTAACAATGAAAATAGTAAAAACCAAATTTAGATCACGACTGATAGACAATACCTTCGTGATCAACTACGACTGGCAGTGAGTGACATAATTCCTGATTTTGATACTCTGTCGCACAGACATTCTGAAGACAGTTAATTTTAGGTTGTGATAATGTGTCGTATGTTTTCTTATTCATTTCTTTCTTCGTTACACTACTAAACATTAGCTTGTATCCTAGTACTGTACAAAATTATATTTAAGTGCTTGACGTGATAAAAATGAAAATCCGTTAATAAGTCAGACAGTTGCTTCACTTCCCTTTCGGGTGTTCGCCTCCCTCCATAGGTGCTATGCACGTTGCAGACACAGTGGCTCGGCCCACGATCACATTTTCGCCACGGCTGACGTAGAATCTCAAAGGAAATTCAAAATGTCAGTTATTGTGCTGTATGGAAGAGTTTTTGTATGTTTATCGTGACTGACTGACCATAACTTACAGTAAAAAGAATTATAATTTTTTTAAGTTACTTGAAACCTTACTATACTCCAATTATTTTCATATTTAGTTGAAGGAAATATCAAAATATGGTATACAAAAAAGAGGAATTGAAATAAAACTAATTTACGTGTCCAAATTGTGATATTAAATATACATTTCCCTTCCGTCATTTTTAAGTGTTTGCAATATGCCAAGATCTGCAGCAAGTTATTGACTAAAACAAAGAATATTTGAAACATTAGTTAATGGAATAAGTTAACGTAAACCATAAAGAAACATATTTCTTCAACAGAAATATTCCCACGTTAATTAAAAAAAAAATTCACATCGATATGATATTTTCATGGAATCGCTCATTGGTTTTCACTTAAGGAAAATAAAAGCGTGTTGTGTCATATTTTACTCAAGTTACAAGCTTAGAGATAGAGATTGTTTACTGCAGTTAAGGCCTACTTTCATTCTATAACTTACGGTATAATCAAGTTTTGCAACGTGTAGAGACTGGGAAAACAATTTAATAAAATCGTCCGAATCATACTCGTTCATTTTATAGGCAGTATTGCAGGTCACATTAAAAGAAAAACTTAAGAATATTAACATTTCCTTCAGTATATTTGCCGCAACTCTTGTCGTTGTACATGGCAATTTTGCTCCGTTAGGTTATTCTTTTAAGCTTTCCTCCTAGGAATAGCTCAAGTGTTACAAATTTAGCGTACATTATGTCCTGTAGCCTATTTTAGATTAAGTTACTAGCATGTAAATCACCATTTTTCCACTTCAGTTTATCTCATTTATGCAAACGAAATTTTGAAAACTGCTCGACTCCAGCCTTATTTATCGTCACGCCCACGTTGTTTTGGCGCTTATTTTAATGGCGGACGCGCTTTCAATTTTCTTCAAATATGCGACGCAATGCCACTCTGTCTATAATCTCTTTTCTAACTCGTTGGTGGAAACATACCGAATCCCCTCGTCCTAAAAAGCTGAAGTTGCAGAGAAAGTTATGCCATTATATATATATATATATA
The DNA here is from genome assembly GCF_040183065.1 of Periplaneta americana. Lineage (NCBI taxonomy): Eukaryota > Metazoa > Arthropoda > Insecta > Blattodea > Blattidae > Periplaneta > Periplaneta americana. The sequence continues at coordinate 117,250,680 of NC_091121.1, read as the reverse complement.
TATATATATATATATATTTTTTTTTTTCGATTATCGAGGTCCCTTAGGTCCCTTGCTTGTGGAATTTCGGGGCGTGGAGAAATGATCATTACCCGCCCAGCTCTACCTTTCAGGTATCTTGGATAAACCCCCGGGGCTTTTGACAAGAAGAATGATTTCACTCCATGAAAATGCTCTAGTTCACACTGCCAGATCAACAAGGGACGAGTTGGAAAGGTTTGGCTGGGAAACACTACCACACTCCTCTTACAACTTAGATTTTCGTATTTTTTAAGATTTGAAGAAGAGCGTGGACGAGACGGTACAAGTTGCTCTTAAACGCTGGTTCATCTCCAAGCCACAAGCATTCCCTAAAGCCGGTATCCGTCTCCCTCACTTGGTGTCACAATGAGAGAAGTGATAACAAATGTGGCGCGCAGTAAATTGAATTTATTTATTTATTTATTTATTTATTTATTTATTTATTTATTTGTTTATTTATTTATTTATTTCTGTTGGCGATGATCGGCTTTCATTTGAACCTCCTCATAATTACAAAGTATAAAAATTAAATAATTACGCTATTTCTACCAAATACACTAACGGAAGTTGGTGAGCGGGAGAGGTTAGAATGTTAGGAGATGAGACGAAAGACCTGTCCCAGCCAATACTAGTATTGACCCCGGAATTTACGTGGCAACAGCATTCAGCTAATGGTAAGCCTCTATTTCTGTTTAGTTATATCAGGCGATTTAGAAAGATTACAGATCGGCGTTGTGACCCCATTTGTGATATCGTGTGTTGGAAAATGTGATTCACTAATCGATTTGACTGAAAGCCTTCTCGTGCTGCTTCATGAAACAAAACACGACATGATAATCTAGATTAACAGTTGAAACAGAATTCGTAAACTCTTGTACCCTATACCTAGGTTATCATCAGCTGTTTTCATTATATGCCTACAAACACAGCTACTGCCCATCAATTGTGTTTAAGTATTTAATGGAAGTAGTCTGGGAACAATAGGGGTCTAACTTCCAATGTTTCCGAAAAAATAAACAAGAAAATAAATATATCGAAGCTCCTCTCTTAAATAAATTGTTGCGTATATTTAATATCTAGCTAGGAGTATAGTCAAAATCTTAAAATTTATTCTGCGTTGTAATTTTGTTACGATAGTCAGTTAAATTTTTATCTGTGTTTGGTTGTGGTCTGGCAGTAGCGACCGGGAGGGACTCTTGTTCGTGCGGATTCGAATCCAGTTTTTTCTGCTGAGCCAAATATCAAACGGTGATCGAATAGAAGAGCAACATATAATATTAATAATAATAATAATAATAATAATAATAATAATAATAATAATAATAATAATTATAGGGTCATTTAATAAGTCACGGCAACTATGTTATATCTTTCGACTGACCGAAAATGTGGTTAGTTCAGTATATACGTTTGAAAACCTGTTGTACACTGTACGGGATGCCGCCACCAAATTGCGTCTGTGTGCATTAGTGGCTAGTTGACAGCACACGCAAAAGTTAGTATGCTAGAGGCTGTGCACCAAAATGGATGTAAGTAAAGTTGAACAGCGATCATACGTGAAAATGGCAGTTCTTCGTGGCGGAAATGCTCGTCAGTGTCATTCTGAGCTACGGGAAGCATTGGGTTAGAGGTGGGGAAAAAATAACGTAACGGTTATTTTGGAACAGTTCCTTGCTTGGAACTGTTCCAAAACGTAACAGCACCTTGGAATACTACGTTCCAAAATACGCTAGTACGAGATACTTGCTGTTACAAAATACTCGTTTCACTTTGGAACTACATTATAAAAACGCCTATTCCACAGAACGAAACATGTTTGGCACTATTGAAAGCAGTGGCGCCAACTTTTAGAAAACACTGGGTGGGCTCAAACATTTGAGGTGTAAGTCAAATAGGCCTAAATGTCGTAAGTATAGGCTAATGATAATACGATAAATTATTGGGTTGGCTCGGATCCCATGAGCCCATATAAGTTGGCGACACTGTTTGAAAGCAGAATTGGGAATCCTTTCGTCGCACTGAAAGAAATGTTGCAATCTAAAGTGAAAGGTAAATAGTAAAGATATGAAGAGCCTATTTAAAAAATGTACACATTATCTTGAAACTAATGTTACTGAGTACAGGATTCTATCAAACAAATATTAGCATAATGCCTGTATTAGAGTACAGTAACAACATTGTGAATTTTATCAAGGGAGATGAAAATATAACCTATATGTTTTGTTTCATTTACAAATATTTTAAAATTTTAGTTTCATTACTAATTCTTGAAATTAAAGTAAATTCCGTTGAAACATGACAATTGTCGAAGTTTTTTATTTACAAAAATACAAAGGTAAATTTTCACATTTCATTACAATGCGATTATTACTCTTCATGACAATATTAATATGAATTTTAGCACGGCCGAAATGATTATAGCTTTTATTTACTCATTTTTTGAGAAATTGAACACTATTGTAAACTTGAGCTGAGCAGAAGAGAAAGAATAAGTTTCATTTACAATTGGGATCCACTTCGATTTTGTGACCAATAAATTGTACAAATAATTTAAAACTGCATTACATTTTCTGCTTCGAACAAACCTGATCTACGAATTAAATTTGGCATTAGAAAACATTTATTTTCCACGAATTCACATCTCGGCTCACTATGACATCATACTGCATTATATGGCATTTAGGGAAGTATGTGATCATTTAGCGTCCTATGGAATGGAATGGAATGGAATGGAATTTAAGTGAGGGGGGCACGGATTGCCCAGCACTGCGACCTGTTGAGATCTATTGCGCTAACCTTCGATGTGGAATGAGTTGCGTGCCATAGATTCCCTTCGCGCACCAACCCAACCACATGATTCCCTAACGACCAGTCCCTACAGCCAACAGAAATCCATATACCATTCCTGTTTCGGCAACTTCGCCCAAGGCCCCCCTGTCGGTCCGAGGCGAAACTCCTCCCCCGAGTAGGTCCGCCTCGGCTGCTCGTTGCAGAAGTCGTCCAACGTGGCTTAGTTACATTCCACGGAGGCCGGTCGAGAGAGCCAGTAGTTCCGGGAAGCCGCCTGTAGAGTGATCTGAAAACTATAAACGGGATGATGAAGAAAAGATGATGGGGGGGGGGGAGGAAAAGAAGTGGGGAAGATGAGTGGAGTTCCAGTCGCCTGATAAAGTTACCTAATATTCATCAATAGGAGTGAGAGGAAAACTCCGAAAAAACCTCACCCAGGTAACTCGTTCTTAACGGGAATAGAACCCGGGACCGCTGGTTTAGCGTCCTAAATACCACTGTTATATTACATACTAGTCGTACGTGCATGTTCCAAAATACCACTGTTACATTACATACTAGTAGCACGTACCTGTTCTAAAATACTACAGTACTGTTCCATTAGACACTAGTCAACAGTGCGGTTCCAAGATCCACTGTGCACCTTGTAATTACACACAAGTTACATATGGTACTGTTATTTCGAAACTGTTATTTGGAACCTAGTATTTTCAAGGAACTGGAACAGTTGTTACCGGTACGAGAAAATAACAACTTTTCCCATCTCTACATTGGGTGATAGTGCGTTGCCTTATCGAACTGTTGCACTTTGGGTGGAGGCCTTCAAACGTGGACGCGTAGCAGCTGTTGACCTGCCGCGCAGTAGACTTCCAGAGTCAGCTCACACAGTAGTGCACGTGGCTGTTATCGAACAGATGAAAGGCGTTGACAAAGATACTTGAAAGCTTTGAGGGATTATTTTGAAGGGTGTTAGCTGTGAGTAATGTACTTTGTTTTCTTTTGTGCATAATAAAACAATGATTTCTATTTACGCATCTTTCAATTTCTCTTATCTATTGCCTTCTGTACCCGGATCCAATTTTGTACTAGCATCGCGAAGCACATTCTAGTGGCCTTCAGTCGCATATAGTGAATTTCTGTTACTGAAGCTTTATTGACTGATATAATATTGAATAATTTCGAGGGAAAAATTGTTCCGGGGCCGGGTATCGAACCCGGGACCTTTGGTTAAACGTACCAACGCTCTCCCAACTGAGCTGCCCGGGAACTCTACCCGACACCGATCCAATTTTTCCCTCTATATCCACAGACCTCAAAGTGGGCTGACAACCGTCAAGCAACCAACATTGAGAGCACACTAACTCTGTGACTTAAATTGTGGTTTTCTGTTACGTACAGTGACGTGTATTATGCAAATCAAGCTTTCAGGTATAACTCCCTGTAAAGTTAATTTGAATAATTTCGAGGGAAAAATTGTTCCGGGGCCGGGTATCGAATCCGGGACCTTTGGTTAAACGTATCAACGCTCTCCCAACTGAGCTACCCGGGAATATAATATTGTTGTCATGACTTATGAAATGATTCTCATAATAGTAGTAGTTATTATTATTATTATTATTATTATTATTATTGTTATTGTTGTTATTATTATTATTATTATTATTATTATTATTATTATTATTATTATTATTATTATTATTATTATTATTCAGGCTTGTGGACTGAGATGGACTACGAAATTTGTGATTATAGGTTGTTAAATAATTTCAATAGAGTTCATAGTTTTAGTTTTATGATCTTAACAGGATGTGCTTCCCTACCAATGCGCAGCTACTAATGACCTGCTTTAGCTTTAATGTTTTTATTCTTCAAATATAGATGTTACGGCGTGTAAAATACGAGGGTGCTTCAGAAAAGTAAGGTAACAAGAACTCTCATGCACAAACTTTATTTCACAGGCAGATATAGCCTACTGACACAGTAATAGGACACTGCTACGCATTACTTTTCAACATAGTCACCATGCTTGCCCAAACACTTGTTCTAACGGTAGACCAAGGCATCGATGCCGGTATAGAGCAAATCTGCGTGAAGTTCCTGAAGCACGTCATGCCCGCTTGCTGAACGGCCGTATCAATGTTGAATGGCTTACCACCCAGGTGCTTCTTCAACGGTCCGGCACTGAGTCCCAGGTCGGGGGTGTAGGGAGACGGTCCAGTACCTCCAACCAGAACCGCTGTTTCCGTGATATGACATTCGCACCGTACACCTTACACGTTTGGCCATTTTTTTCTTGCGCGAAGCCATCTTACAACTGATGTTACGAGGGTCTGACGCAACATAACATCGCTATCTAATGGCTACATGATAGAGTTATGGTCTGGTGCTGCGGCCTTGGAGGAAAATTACGAGAAGAGATGGAATATGTCATCCTTGAAAGCTCTTGTTACCTTACCTTTTCAATTACACTCGTAAATGAGGGTAGGTTTATTTAATTTCAATAGATTTTAAAATGCCTATGTATGATTAAAATTGGAAATTTTCCATGAAGCTGTACACAAAAATAATATAGAGAGTTGATAGACATAAATGGGTCCATTTTTTATGCGAATGGAGCTATTTCTGAAATTATTGTAGCGCGACAGGCCATGAAGTGCCAGAGCCGACCAGACGGCCACTGGCCTCACGTTCACATGTCTCAGCAGAGGTGAACGATCATCCCAACCACAACGGGAGGTATCGTACTAACCACACGATGATCCCTCCAGGTCCATCGCTGTGGAATAACGGTTAGCATGTCTGACCATGAAAACGGCACCGGGTTCAAATTCTGATTGGGATAAGTTACCTGGTTGAGGTATTCTCTCAACCCATTAAGAGCAAATGCTGGGTAACTTTATACGCTAGACCCTAGGCATTATTACCTTCATTTCACTCGGAAGCTAGATAACCATCGTAGTTGACACAAGTCGTAAAATAACGAATTAAAAATGATACCCCAGACAGCCGTTATAAGTTTGCTGGTTTTTTAAGCCGAATTTCGCTACCAAGTGGAGCTCTCCAAATTCATCATGATGCTTTGTGGATATGGAACCTATACACTGGCAGAAATTTCATGAGAAAATTCCTTCCCCATGAGGACAGCAACCAGCCCTCATTCCAGTCGTATCGCCAGTCCAGGCATGATGATGACTTAGAGTTAGACCACTACGCTATGCACGGACATGAAATTGAAGACTGAAAATGGGGAAACGCTAAAAGTGCAAAACATTAAATTATCGGGAAACACGAAAAAGACATACACATTATTTGTAATACTAATTTTTAAGTCCTATGTAATTAAAATGGAAATTCTTACAGTTTCACATCACTTATAACACCTAACTTGATCAGTGTCTCAAAATCACATTAATTGTATTCTCATATAAAAATGATTATTTTGGTAAAGATGTATGAACTATGCTGCATTGCCAAGAAAACGCTGAATGTGCTTACGTCAACACACTCTAAATTCTTACAGGATAATAACACTGACACAAAAAGGTATAAAATTCCCTGTATTTCACATCAAGAAATTCGGTAAATACAGTAGATCCTTCATCTGAAGCAATTTTCGTCTTCATATTCAACTCATCGCATAATTGACATGTCAAGCCTCAGTTTACCAAAAGAAACATGACGATGATGATGATGATGATAACAATAACAATGACGATGATGATATAATAATAATAATAATAATAATAATAATAATAACAAAGAGATGCTATTAAAACATCCATCCGTAATAAAATAAAATTATTATAATATTGTATTTTATTTCATTATACTCTACTACACAGTGCAATACCAATTATTCAAAGTTTGTCAGTGGTTGCTTCTGAGCAATATCTGTCCCTTTGTATGTTTTTTATATTTTTGGTGGGTTATTTTACGATGTTTTATATACTGCTGTGGTTATCTACCTTCTGAATGATATGAAGGTGACAATGCCGGCGAACTGAGTCCAGGGTCCAGCGCCGAAAGTTACCCAGCATTTGCTCATAATGGGTTGAGGGAAAAACCCCGGAAAAAATCTCAACCAGATATCTTGTCTCAACCAGAATTTGAACTCGTGCTCGCTCGTTTCACGGCCAGGCAAGCTAACCGTTACTCCACCATTTGTGTATTAAATATGGCTTTCCGTGAATTGTTAGTTGGGAGTTTTTGAGTCACAAATCCATCGCAATGCACTAAACTCTGAAGAAACACGTGACAAACAATACTCAATTACTAGTTAAGTGAGTACGAGCGAGAAACAGGTTACAACTTGGCACATTCAGCGTTCTCCATGCTGCTCATCTAGCAGATGCCTTTTCAGCTGCGAGGAAATCTTTCTGGTACTTCCAACCTTTCCCAAGTTATTCGCCTTGGCACATTCATAGGTTTCCATGGAAAATCTAAAATTAAGTAAGGCACTTTCAGCATTTCTCACTTCTAGTCTTCAATTATATTGAGCAATAACCTACACAATGATCCTACAATGACCGAAGCTTATAGAACAGGTTCCTTATAGAAATCTGTGCAAACGCAAAGCTAATCAATTATTGTTTGAAAGTCCAAGTAATATTGTAAGATGGGAGTTGAAATCATTATAAAATATTTCATACGAGGATAAAGTAAACACGCACAGAACTGTGTGCGGGAAACGCCGAGTATCCTTACGCTATTCCCAAAAATACCAGTTGAAAGTGTACAACACAAATTTTAATAAAAAAAAAAATAAAACGGACAGTTTCATTAACAAAGGTACCAATATCGTAATTTTAACTACTAAGTAAACCTTCAATCAAGTTTTTTTTTCACTCTCCGTACAGTATCAACGTGCTTTATATGGAGCGATACTTACAAATTTATTTTGTGCGAGATCGTGCGTATTTGCTTGTTTTCCGCACAGAACCAATACGCGGTAACTGTGAAATACCACATTCAGTATTCCCAACCTAACACACATAACAATTTCCCTCTTCTTACCGCTTAAGCGCGACATTCATTTTACTGCTTTAGGCTTTTAACATATTATTTTTAGAGACGTTTAACATAGGCCCTAGTAATAATTATAAATTGGAAACTTACCACTGCAATTGCACCTAAATTGCAATGTTAATTATTGTTTTTAAATATTTGCAAAAATCAAGTAAAGTCTACTACTCCACGAAACTTATTGCATTCCTGATACAAGTAACATTAAGGAAGCCGTGAAAAAATCAACAAAATTCCAGATGCGGATGTTATTACTGCAATATGTTATATAAATAATATTGTTAAAATATTAAAATGAAAAATAAATCATTACATAACCTTACCGTTTGTTTTAAGTTCGCATTTATAGACTGGGGGAAAAAAAAAAGACAGACGTATATCACGGCCTGCTGGAGTATAGTAAACACAGAAAACATTTTATAGCAACAATGTTGAAGAAAGATATTTTGGTCTTCCGAAGTTGCCGTTATTAAACAGAGACCAACATGGAGATTTCATTGCAACTAATTAGAAATTCATCTTTCAGGTATGTAATACACGAGCGGTATGTTTGTTTTCATGTTCTCGGAAATTAAAAAAGCTCAGCTACGTTTCGCTTTTTCAGTTTTTCCTCGACCATGAAAACGTCAACATACCGCTCTTGTAACGTATATTACTATTTGCTCCTTACCATTTATACCCCTTTTCACGCGCCTTAGGTAACTTTGCCTAGTAGTTGTTTTGTCGCAGTTACCTGAATTTCCTGAACGGCAAAATGTTAATCTTTGACGATTCATCTACATAATAATAATAATAACCAGGGAACGGATTTATATGGACTAAAAATATATGAAATATGTAAATATATATGTAGTTATTTTTACCAAAATATGGAATTAAATATGGATTTTTACCAAAATATGGAATTAAATATGGACTTAAAATTATAAAAAAATGACTATGTACGTTAAATATTGGTACATTTTAATCAAACTAAACAAAAAATATAATGGACGTACCTTATCTTCCAATGTAGTTTCAACAAAACACAATTTTTATTGTCTGTTACCATAACAATAGGTTACAAACATTTCTTTCAAGTGCTGAAAAGTGAATCTTCTTCTATTGTCTCTGAGGATAGATTTATACTGACTAAAAGAGCGTTCGACGTCACAAGAAGTAACTGGTACATAATTCAATTTCACAATGTCTGCTGGGGATAAGTCCAAGTTAATCTTCACTGTTGATTCACCACTCATCACAGCAACAACCTTTTGTAGTTCTTCATATCCAGGGTTTTTTGAAAGTACAGTGTCCACCTTAGCTCTTACTGCATCTGCAACTTTACCTCTACCACGATTCAGTTGTTCCACAGTACTATTTATAATTTCAAAACTTTCAGATAGTGAAAGGTGCCTATTTTGGAGACTTTTGAGCGTTTTTATGATGCATGAAAATGTATGCTGAATGTGAGCTAAGTCATTCTTCACACTTATGTCACAGGTAACTGTTTTCGCAGTATCAATTGAGACTGCATCTTCAGAGTCCAATGCAAGGAGAACATTGTTAATAGAGTCTATATGTTCGGCATAATATTCAACTGCTTCTAGCCATGTACCCCATCTAGTTAAAATTGGCTTTGGTGCCAATGGAATTTCAGGGTACATTTCTTTCAACACGTTAACTCTACTGGGAGCTTTGAGAAATACTTTTTTCACTGATGAAATCAACAAATCTACTTTAGGGAAATTGTCTCTGACCACTTCTGCCACACGATGAAATGCATGCGCCACACAAGTAAAATGAGTCAATTTAGGATATACAACAGATAATGCTTGTCCAGCTTTGACCATATAAGGGGCAGCATCGCTAATAAAGAATAACACATTATCGTACATAATACCCTTTGGCCACAGGATACCCATAGCTTCGTTGAACAGTTTAACTATAGTTTTGTTATTGCACTTTTCTAGAACATCACAATGTAAAAGAATTCGTTCAGAATATTGTTCACTTAACAAACCGATAACTACATTACCAACAAGTCTACCTTCTTTGTCGGGAGTCTCATCAATGGAAACCCAAATTGAACTATCTTTAATTTCATCTCTTATCTTCTGTATTGTCTCATCGTAGATGGATGGAGCATACGTCTTCCTAAGTGTTGACTCATCCGGGATTGTATGTTGAGTATATTTTTCAAGGAATTCCCTGAAGACCTTATTCTTTAGTTTGTAGAGAGGAATATCAGCAGAGATGAGAGAACGGCACAGGTCGATGTTAAACTCAGATCTTACATTCGATGTTGTTGGTTGTGTTAAAAACAATTGTCTCTGCTTGGAATTTAGTTGTTTGTTGGCCTGATGTTTACTAGTTGTAATGTGTTGTTGCACCAGGAACTTTTGTGTAGATGATACTGCACACTGACACAAATTACAAAATAATATTTTATTGTCAGTTGATAAACCATCTTCTTTAAATTCTGAAATGTAACTTGTTAGTTTTGATTTTAAATTGACTGAATGACGTACTTTTGGCATATTTACCGTCTTTATAGTATGATTTACAAAACTGAACCTATGTGTACTCTGACTGGCATTTAACTGTTGAGCTGCACAACTGAAGTCTGTTAAAAATTTTAAATTAAATTAATACAGTTTTGTAACTTACTTTCCCATTGTTGATAGGACTGCTAATTTTCAAATAACTCTGATGTTAAAGGGATTACTGAACATGTGTTTAAATCTCTATTGTTGAAATGTATTTTTAAAAGTTAATGGAATTTTGTTTTGTTTTATTGTTAAACCTAATATAATATGGACTGTTTTATATGAAATATGGAAAATATATGGAAATTAACGAAAATATGTACTAAACTCTAAAATATGGAAAAATATGGAAAATAAAAGTAGGATTTTTCAACCCTACACATTGTGAAACATAAAGATAATGCAAAATATAAATTATATTAGCTTTATAAGTAAATATGTATTTACATATAAATCCTTTCCCTGATAATAACAATATTATTATTATTATTATTATTATTATTATTATTATTATTATTATTATTATTATTATTAAGCTTAACAAAATATTGAGATTTCTGTTCCTGAATGAGCTGGGACTTGTTATGAATACTAGACATTTAAAAGCAGCACGCAGGACTCTTTCATCATGAGGTTAGCTTGATACCACACCAGTCCTTATATAGGGGAGATATTAGAGATTAACAAATCTAACTGCCGCTCTCGCTCGCTGTGTTCGTTGCACTTGTCTTTCGAGTCTCGTCTCGTAACTCTCGTGCGCTTCGAGTCTTGCTCATCATTCTCGAAATAGCATTTGGTCGGCGTGGAAAGATTTTGTAATATTGAATAACATACATCATTGAAATAAATAGCATTAGAGATGTTTGATACAAAAAGACAAAACAAAATAGTATCACATTTGAGGCACTCAGAAGTAAAGTGATACAAGTGATATTTAGTAAGTTTTGAGATAAATGACTTTGAAGTTGAAAAGGAAATTAAAAAATCTGTTACAGGACTATGTTGCTGTAAATTTACAATTGTGTATGTTGGTACCTATATTTTTTCACGTCTAAATAGAAATTATCTATTCTAAAACATTTTAGGTAAAATAGGGTCCTAAAGTCACGAAAATATTTTTGTGGAGAAGTAATATAAATGGAACAGTTTTCAGTATTTGTATATTATTTAAAACAAGAACAAGAACATTGCATACAACATTCAAACATTCTTGTCTTAACAGCATTTGAGCTTTCTGATTATCATATTATAACACAAAATGTGTCTGTGTAACCGAAAGAATCCCTCAGTCAATCTTCTTAACGTATCCAGCTGTTTGCTGACAACATGAAGTCCACTATAGCCTATTCAGTTTTTGTTCTTCATGAGAAGTGAGAGGTATTTTGAACGGTGTTCATTATAGATGCCTGTGGCTAGTAGCCAAAGTAGTCAATATACAGGGTGTTTAAAAAATACGGGGCATAATTTCATGTATGTATTTCCCACATGTAGACAATCAAAATAGTTCATTACAACATGTGTCCGGAAATGCTTTATTTCCGAGTTATGGCCTTCACAACAATGAAATTCACCGGAACGTTTTTCTTTCCGCAGGTCGTTGCCGTCAAAGGATACGTTAAGAGGGCACTCTGACAGTTCATTCCGAGGCGAAGGTTACATTCACTGTTGTGTAGGCGTTAGACTGCGCGACATGTATTCAAATCAAGAGCTGGCAGAGATACACTTCATGTACGGTAAGGCGGACGGCAATGCTGCGCTGGCTCGTCGTTTGTACCAGGAGAGGTACCCACAGCGACAATGTCCAGATCGGAAGACATTTGTACGTCTCCATTACCGTCTGTGCGAGTATGGAAAATTTAACTCTCCTAGTTTGGGAAGGGGACGACCAAGATCTACAACTCCAGAAGTACAGGAGGAGATTCTGGAGGCTGTGAACATGACTCCTTCTATCAGCACACGAAGGGTAGCGTTGCAAGTCAATGTTCCTCATACGACTGTCTGGAGACTGTTGAAAGAGTATCAATTGTATCCTTATCATTTGCAACGTGTACAGGCCCTGTCACCAGCAGATTACCCTGCACGAGTTAGGTTCTGTCAGTGGTTCTTGCAGCAGTGTGGTGTAAATCCGAACTTTCCTGCCTTAGTATTATTTACAGATGAAGCACAGTTCACACGAGATGACAACGACCTGCGGAAAGAAAAACGTTCCGGTGAATTTCAATGTTGTGAAGGCCATAACTCGGAAATGAAGCATTTCCGGACACATGTTGTAATGAACTATTTTGATTGTCTACATGTGGGAAATACATACCTGAAATTATGCCCCGTATTTTTGAAACACCCTGTATACTGCAGGGCTGTGTCTTCTGCAATTGGTATTGATGATTTTAATTTACTTCTTTTGTGGTTTATGAATGGACAGTATGGAAGAATGTGTTGCAGATCTTCATCGTGATTATTACACCACAGACAAGTAGTATTATCAGAAAGGTGAAATCGGTGTAGGTACAATCGTGTGAAAATGTGACCTGTTCTGGCTCTTGTTAAAAATGTTTGAACATGTCTGGGCAATTTTTTGTACATTTTCAGGTCATTTGGTGTGTTTTGAACGGACTGTAAAATTTTTCCTTTTTCAGAAGAGAACCAATTGTTGATCCATACGTTTATAAAAATGAGACTTTACTGAAGCAAAGGCCATGGATAGAGATATCACTTGAAGAGGTCTTGGTAGCAAATATGTTATCTATTTCGCAACGTTATAGACTTTCTCGTTTCCAGGTGTACCACAATAACTAGGTATCCATTGAAATGTTGTTTCCTTTTGGAGTTTTTTTTTTTTAGTTTAATTAATTGTTTCTGCATTGGAAAAATTCTATGTGCGTATAGATTTGGTATATATTTAACTATATTAAATATAGCATGCTTGTAGTCGGTAAGTATGCATATAGATTTTTCAGAAATTTGAGTAACACACTGAAGAGCAGCATCAATAGCTAGCAATTCAGTGTCAAGACGGAGGAGGATGAACATGGTAAGAAGTAACTGTCTTGATATTTTGGAATATAATACCCTGCTCCTGATGTCCCATCATCAGGGTTTAGAGATTCATCTGTATAAATTTGAAGATTATCCTTATATATATATTTTTAATTTTAGTGGGTTATTTTACGACGCTTTATCAACAGCTTAGGTTATTTAGCGTCTGAATGAGATGAAGGTGATAATGCCGGTGAAATGAGTCCGGGGTCCAACACCGAAAGTTACCCAGCATATACTCATATTGGGTCGAGGGAAAACCCCGGAAAAAACCTCAACCAGGTAACTTGCCCCGACCGGGAATCGAACCCGGGCTACCTGGTTTCGCGGCCAGACACGCTAACCGTTACTCCACAGGTGTGGACTTATCCTTATATGTCCTGCAGAGTAGTTCCATGGCATCTAACTTAAGAATGTATGGAGGATAATTTTTGGAATGATTTCCTGGAATTTGTATGCTATGTTCTGGAATTACCCATTTCCATGGAGGAATTTCACAACTGAAGTTTTAACAATGAGTGTGTCTGTGATATAGACTGGTATTTCTTCTTTGTTTATTTTGTAGAAATTAGACATATTATCTGACAGTTTGAATAACATCCGAGATCTGGATGAGGCTTGCAATTTGAAATGTATTTTTAGATCCTTTTTTAATACATAATGTCTGATAGGTTGAATATTACATTCAATTTCTAGGGCAACAGTTGATGTCGTTTTTAGTTCTCCGAAAGAAGAGGGTTAAGAAAATGTTTAATTTTAATTGTAATTCAGACTTAGTCGCGTTCATTATGTCACCAGCCTCATCTGAAGTAGTCGCATTTCTCTCTGCTGCAACATCTATGTTTCTGTCATGAAGTGCATCTGTAGGAATCCTACGGCGAGTAACTTATTCCTTGAACTTTCTCTTTTTTTTTTTTAGTAGGTTATTTTACGACGCTTTATCAACATCTAAGGTTATTTAGCGTCTGAATGTGATAATTCCGGTGAAATAAGTCCGGGGTCCAGCACCGAAAGTTACCCAGCATTTGCTCATATTGGGTTGAGGGAAAACCCCGGAAAAGACCTCAACCAAGTAACCTGCCCCGACCGGGAATCGAACCCGGGCCACTTGGTTTCGCGGCTAGACGCGCTGACCGTTACTCCACAGGTGTGGACGAACTTTCTCTTCCACGTCCTGCAGTCCTTATTATAGGACCATCCTTCATGCTTCAGGTCATCAAATAAAGAGTAGTGTATGGGTGGGATGAATTTCTTTAGCTATTGCAAATTCCTCCACTTAGCAAAATCGTCGTTATTGCATAGTTGGTCCAGCTCAATGTGTGGAGACTTCCACGAAGATGTTTCGAATATGTAATATGTTACCTCTCTCCATTGTGGCAAATGAATTAGTCATAAACAGAAGAAACGCAACAACAATATGTAAACAACGCACTTATATTAGTTTTCCTCTCAGTCAAAACTCTGTATGCATTGTAATACAAGAGTAAGGCCAATATGGAGCAGCACTGACTGGAACTGCACTTATATTACTTTTTCTCTGAAGAGAAGTGACGTTAAAGATTTAGAATATACACTTATCTCAATTTTTTTTAATGTCACTTGTATCACTTTGCTTCTGAGTGCCTCATTTATCAAAATGTTCTGTTCTATTATATGATATTACCTATGTTGTCATAAATAGGTACAAAATTCTCAAATAAATTTGTATTTTAAGAAACATAAAACATAACGTTAAGTAAAGCGTTAATATTTGTTTTTACTGGAGATTTTACACTTGACCTCAAACATACGAAAAAAGAAATGCTAGCCTAGTAATCATAAAGGTTGGAGAACGGATTATTATACATTGGATGGTAGAGATGATGTTTCAAATAGGCTACTTGATTGTTTATACATATGTAACAGTTGCCAAAACAGATAAAAGTTCAGTCTGGTATAAACAACTGTGACGATTCAAGGCTGCTTGACGTTCGAGAGTTGACCACTCCCGATGACTTCAGTATTCGCTTAAGCAGTCAACGACGACCGCGACATAGGCAATACTGTCGTCTTTGCGGGCGCTGTTACTCTTGCCTTCTCGATAGTAGTTCAACTCTAGGAGATATATCTCCATCTCGCTGTTGATCCACAGTGTAAGACCAGTGACACTAAAAAGTCGTATTGTTCATCCTTCCTATTGCCTAGAAATCTTCCACTCCTGCATTAAAAGCACGCCAGGCCGCCAGTTCCACATTTAGTTTAACTTACTTTCAAAAACCTCATTTTTGAAAAGCTTCCTTATTTTGTGGCCAATGAAAATACCCTCCTCTATCACATTACTACAATGTTATAAAGAAATGGGTTGTAGGATGTCACTGAAACTGTATTTCCTCCATTCCCACTTAGTCATAAACAGGGAGAGCGTTTTTATCAGGATATAGGCCTAGCCATAATGGAAAAAACTTTATCTATCAAGATCGGTGGGATCCTGCACTGTTGGGAGGTTATTGCTGGTTTCTGAAAAGGAACAATAATTCCGACTACAAGAGAAAGCCACCAGATAGCAAACGGTTTATACAGGGACATCATTTTATTTTTACTAACATTTTTAATATTAACCTGGCTATACCTTTAGAGAACCGGAAACACCGTTTGTTACCCCCTTCCACGACTGTACTTTGATGATACTGGCCTAAAACAAATCACTTTACTAGGTATAGGAGGGAATAAAGTAGTTCATCAATTTACGTAAACTAGGAAATATCGCGATTTTGAGTTAAATAATTTTCATTAGGTTTTTGTTTAGGCTAATCAAAATGCAGTACTGTATTAAGAATAAGTGTTTTTACTCACGAACTGAGTTATCCATGCGAACGTATTCATTATGCAGTGTATATTATACTGTCTATAGCACATTAGCATACAATATAGAGAATGAAGTTAAATTGAAAAATAATCATAATATGGATATTCAACACATTTTTGAAAATGGTGGCCGTTCATTTCGATACAGCCTTCAGTTCTTTTATGCATATTATCGCACTATTGACTATTGCATCTACATGTAATTCCAATTGCCTGTTTCGTCCTTCGTACTAGTAGCTTATGTTGAAATTAATTCTGTACCTACTCTATAAAAGAGTACCTTACGTACTGTAAATTCAATCTTCACTTCTATCCGACCCGCACAGATAAAATTACTCAGACATGCTATCTACTGTCCGTCCAAGTGGTTATGCCGCAGGATCGTAGAAAGGGGGGAAATCACGTGACAGTTCATTACTTAACGAGACCCTTTTATTTAAGTTATTTTAAACAGTTGTATAATATTACGTAAACGTCCAATTCCTAACAGAAATTAATGTTTTCAGAAAAGAGGTAAGACAGCCCAGCTTTTACACAGGGGGGAAATCGGGATGCGACGTAGGCAAACGGACAGTACTTGTGCGAAAATATGATTCAATATTGAAAGTTCTTTCGTCACTGGAAAACGCGAACATATTTCTGGAACGTACTATACTCACTAACTCAGTGCTGTTTACTATATGCGGCCTTGATTCTGCGTGGAGGACAGTTGGAACTTCATTAGTAGAAGGGGTAGGAGTGAAGTACATTCAAAAACTCAGGTACAATACAAATTGAAATAAAAATAAAATGATGTCCCTGTATAAATTCATTTTATTGCTATGTTGACTAAAAAGTATCTTTCATTGTCGTTAAAAATACCTCAGTTGCAGTTGACATTTAAATTGACAATTAAAAGTTGCATAATATTATTTTTGTTTCAGTTTCCTTGAATATCTTAGGCCTATGAACTAAGCCCGATAGGAAAAATCCAAAGGCCTTTTCGGAATCAGCACATGGATTTTCATAAGAATCAGTTATTTTCACTCCCTGGGTATGACAAAATCATTTTTGTTTCCTAGTGTGATTAGACATTTCTAACAATTAGGTAATACAGTGGTGTATTTAAACAAAGGTTTCTTTTGTTTCGAAATATAATGTTACGTAATGACTTCCTTTAAACGTGTGGAAAATGGATCTCAAACAATGGACTCTTTCAGTAACTAGAAAAAGAAATTGAACATACAGAAGAGTTTGTAGAATCATGTACAATTTACACTATCAGGTCATACAAAATGCCGGAGAAAATGCACACAATTCGAAATGGTTCATGCATTGTTCACACAAAGTCTACTTCTTTTGAGTGGAACGTACGAGTATATAATGCCATACAAACCTTTTTTGAATAGGAAGAAGGTGGTAAGTGAAAGCCGTAATGGAGGCATTATTATTAGTGAATATGCAAATAATCAAAACGAGCCAGACAGTGAAGACGGAAACTAAGAGGAGCTTGGAATAGAATGGAATTTAACTGAGGCGGGCACGGATGGCCCAGCACTGCGACCTATTGATATCTATTGCGCTATCCCTCGATATGGAATTAGTTGCATGCCACAGATCCCCTACGCGCACTGCCCTAACCACATGACTCCCTTAACGACCGGTCCCTACAGCCGACAGAATCCATATACCATTCCTGCTTCGGCAGATTCCCCCAAGGTCCCCCTGTCGGTCCGAGGCGAAAAAGAGGAGCTTACTACTATGGGTAATCAGAGAGTAAGCGTTGAAAACAATCGGGAGTCGAATAGTGGGGGCACTCCGGCGGTAGTCCAGAGGGAAATAAAATTTGAGTCCGGTACAGAGGATATATGCAGTGTCTGTACTGAACCGTGCGGGGAAAAGGTAATTTATGAAGTGTGCGGTAAGAAAGAAGATCAAAGTTAATAGATGGACGCAAAGCTGAGGAAAGTTTAGGAAATCAGTCAAAGGAGATGAAGTACTTGTCTAACTCCAAATTTAGTCCAGCTAAGTTGGGACGCAGAATTCAAATCCCCAGTAATGAAATATGCCGAGATGATTTGCGCAATGATAGTAGAAGTAGACTAAGAAAGATTCTACAGACTGGGAAACGAATAAGGGACAATCGCTAAGCTATTCACTACGAATCAAGTTTCGATTTGTGAGAAAACACTGATCGATTTGAGGGTAGTATAAACAGAAAAAAGTAATTGCATCACCTAGTAAATACTTACCTAAGTACATACTTACGAACCCGGAGGTTTCCTTGCCACCTTCACATAAACCCACCATCGGTCCCTATCCTGAGAAGATTAATCCAGCCTCTACAATCATATCCCATCTCCCTCAAATCCATTTTAATATTATCTTCCCATCGGCCTCCCCAAAGGACTTTTTCCCCTCAGGCCTCCCAACTAACACTGTATGTATTTCTGGATTCGCTAATACGTGCTACATGTCCTGCCCATCTCAAACGTCTGGATTTAATCTTCCTAATTATGTCAGGTGCAGGGTGCGAGTTAACGGGGAGGGATGGGGGGATCCCCCCCTGTTGGAAAGTTATCCCCCTCTCGTAAATTCGTATTAACATCCCTGCCAGGGATAACTTCTATCCCTGTATATTTACTTTATAAAGTATAAAGTAAGCAAAAAAATAATATTGACGTATTATTATCACCGACAATCAGACAACAATCAATAACTTAGGAATTACACATCTTATCATAAGCCTACTCATGGTTATAATAATAATAATAATAATAATAATAATAATAATAATAATAATAATAATAATATTATTATTATCAAGGTGGAAGACAAGCAACTCAGTGCGACCAAGCGTTGAGCCGTACCGAATGAGGATAATAATTTTATGTGTGGTACTCTCTAGCTATAGGATTCTATCCCCCCCTCAGAAATCTTAATTCGCACCCTGGTCACGTGAAGAATACAATGCGTCCAGTTCTGCATTGTATAACTTCCTCCATTCTCCTGTAACTTCATCCCTCGTAGCCCCAAATATTTTCCTAAGCACCTTATTCTCGAACACCCTTAACCGCTGTTCCTCTCTCAAAGTGAGAGTCCAACTATCACAACCATACAGAACAACCGGTAATATGACTCTTTTATAAAATTTAACTTTTAGCAAAATATCGAGTTATTTTCGGGTGTTAGTCTCTTGATTAAGCCTATCTGTAACCAGAAATCCGCACTTAAGCGGATTTTACTATTCTTTCCCAGGAGATGAATCGAACCCAGACCTGCTAGATTTGTAGCTGAGAACTCTGCTTGATTTGGACAATTAAATAGCTTCAAATTTATTACGATTTTGAAAGAATATCGAAAAGTAAACGTCAGTCTGCCGAAATGCTGCAGGCATACTTGGATCTTTTGCAGACTTACATGCATTGTAGTAATTTTATTGTTTTATTCATGTGTACTTAAGTACTGTACCTATGCTTAAAATTCAGTACTATGTACCCGAATTCAAGTGATCGTAGACTTGATTTACTAACGGGAGACCAGATTATTCTTCAGAGGTGTGTGGCTGGCAAGATGCCAAAGCTTGCAATACTGCAGTCCTCTATAGTTCATCCCCAGTCGTATTTAAAGGTCTGCTACACCCTAAACTGTGTTTAGAATTCCACCGCTTCCCGGTAAATGAATAGATTTTTAAAAGGGAGCCATTCGTTGTTGGAAAAAAAAAATTGTGATATCTGGCATATAGTGATGAAGCAGGTAGCTAAGAGGTCATCCCATCATGGCTACGCAGTTTTACCTTATGTTTTCTTTTCTTTAAGTATAGTAAGACTAAATTTATTTCTTAGAGTGCGTATAAGATGTAAGAACCAACATCATGAGATTATTTATATTTTTTATTTATTTAATGTATAATAAGAAAGTACTATGATAGGTGCTACAATGAAATCGATTCGAGATTTTCGCACATCTGTGTATGAGTATAAATAATATATTTGCTTCTCGTGTCGAGTAAGTATTTGTTTTTTATCTGTCGTTTGTCTGTCCTAGGATATTTGTATTTTTGTCTTACATCATGATATGACTGGTATGAAATATGAAATTTTTACTCAAAAATAATTTCAAAAGTCTTTGAAGAACTCAATTGATGCTATATTAAAGACAGTTCTAACGACTGTCTTAAATGTATTTAGGCCTAAATTCTAAATGAAACTACGTATATCACATGGCTTCAAAGTAATTGTTTTAGAGAAAGAAACTTTTACTTACAAATTAAGGCCTGAAACCTAAAACTTCTCAACAAAAACTGTAATATTTTGACAGATCTACATGAATTACTCAGAAAAATTAAGAATGGAATGGAATTTTCGCGAGGGGCACATTGACCCAGCACTGCTATCTTTCACGATCTATCGCGCTAACCCTCAAGCTAGGCGCATATCCAAATCCACACTGACTGACTACACTAAGGTTCGCTGCGTACACAGGTTTCGAAGAACATGCCAGTCGCCTCCTTTAGTCACCAGCCGGCGTTGGGACATGTTTGGAATGATGGCAAAATTTAGAAATATTGACAGAATGATGTAGATTCCTAACCCCTTCAGGCCTGATGTACAGCTGTCAAAAAAAAAAGTGGCCGCACTCGTGAACAGCGAATATTTTCAAAGTCCACTTCGGGTCGCGGCGATGTTACACGATCCATGTGCTTGTACAAGCAGTTCCGGAACTATGAAAGTGTTCCATATCTACGCCTCGTAGACCAGCGGTAGAGTGCTTGTTTAATGATTCAAAGGTCGTGGGTTCGGGCCTTCTTCAAGTTTTCATTTTATTTTTTAATCTTTCTTTAGCAATGTAAATGATATTCAAATTATCATTTATATCCAGTTATCGTTCTTTATGGATATCACGTTATTTATATTTTGTTATCGTTCTTTAGATATATGAATAAAATTCAGGTCATCATTTGTATTCTGTTATCGTATTATAACGATATGAATAATAATTATTATTGTATTTCCAATGGGGGTTAGCCGTATTTTACATATGTATGTTAGGGCTATAGTTTTATACACAAAAAAGATAAACATAAAGAGAAATGGAAATGTTTTGTTTACGCGATGTAAACAAAACATAAACAATCCGTAAATTAGGCATTGCGATTGCAAAACAAATATCAGGTATCAATTTGTAACATACAAAAACATTAACAACACACATACGTAACACTTCTATAACACAAATATGCAGCTTTCCGTACCATACATCATAAATTAATACACAATAGTCACACAAACACAATCAAACTATAATTACGACATTGCGACGACATCAAGCATCACATAACTGACTCACATACATAACAAATCAAGCATCCGTTACAACACATACACTTCAACATAGTAACCACACTTTTAAAAGTTACAAATTTGGCTCCAAGAAGAATAAATAGGACACTGTTACTAATTACTATTCTTCTACAATTTCTTAAATACATCTGTAATAAATCTGTGAAATTCCGATATGAATAATTTATATTGTTATCGTTCTTTAGCTATTTAAATAATATTCGAGTTATCATTTATATTCTGTTTTCCTTCATTAGCATTATAAAACAGTATTCAAGTTATTTATATTGTTATTGTTCTTTTGCAATATATTAATTAAACAAACCGATATTTATAATTTATATTCTGTTATCGTTCTTTAGTGATATTGTATAAATAATATTCAAGTTATTTATATTGTAATCGTTCTTTAGCGATATAAATAACATAAATTTAATATTAGGTTTGGAAAAATCCAGTTGCATAATACTGCTATTAGTTTTTCTTTTTGTATTATTACATTATACTATCTTGAACCACAATAAAATGAAAAGGAGTAACGAGGAATTGAACCTGAGATGTTGACATCTAAATTCCGACGTTCGTCCGCTGAGCTACGAGAGCAAAAGTGTGGAAACATTTTTGGAAAAATTGGCCCAATCACACTCTAAGATCTTCTGATGATTCGTAGAAGCTAGTCCAGGATGCGGGGGGCAAAGGCTAATTGAGATTTCCCGGTCTCTGACCGGGTCAAACATCCTGATAGAATTAATATTTAACCCTTGCCGTGACTTTCGGTGAAGTCCGGAGGGCCCAATTAGTCAAATCCACTCTCCTATCTCCACGCTTGGGCCCCTTGGAATTTAATAAGATGCGAAAGAGATAGTGGTGTGCGGAAAGCAACGGGATGTTACCGCATTTAGGCCTATCCTTCCCAAGAAAACTGCAAACATGAACAAAGGAAGCTTTTAATAGAAGAAGAAGGATCTTCTGCGGACCTCTGGACAAAGAACTAAGGAAGAGACTAGTGAAGTGTTTTGTGTGGAGTGTGGCATTGTATGGGGAAAGAACATGGACATTACGACGAAATGAAGAGAAACGAATTGAAGCATTTGAAATGTGGATGTGGAGAAGAACGGTGCGTGTAAAGTGGACAGGCAGAATAAGAAATAAAATTGTGTTTGAAAAAGTGAGTGAAGAAAGAATGATGCTGAAACTGATTAGAAAGAGAAAAAGGAATTGGTTGGGTCTCTGGTTGAAAAGAATAATAGACGACATTAGGATATGTAGATCATATGCGGAGACTAAGAGGAAGGCAGAAAATAGGAAAGATTGGAGATTGCTGGGTTTGCAATGTAAGACCTGCCCATGGACAGAACATTTATGTGTGTATGTTCAGAATGCCTGGAATATCGTGTCTAAGAACAGTCGCTATTTGCAAAGACTAGTCAATTCCATGCCCACTCGACTGCAAGATGATCGAGATAAGAGGAAGATAGACTAAATATTGAATTGTGGCTTTTTGTTTTGTTTTTTGAACGCTTAATTGTTCGAATGTTTTAAGGCGGACGCCAGTAAATTTGTTATGTTTATGCCACGAAAGATATTTTATTGAGAATAAAATCTTTTTTCTTTCCATTTGCAGCCACAATATCATAATGATAATGATAAAGTCATGGCATAATATATTAACGAACCTGATGTTAATTACTAAAATAATCGTAAAAGAGAAAGGAGCCATTATGTCTAGTTTGTCTCTCTCAAAAACAGAACAAAAAAGGACATAAAAAGCACGAGGTTGTAGTCGAACGCAGGACCTCATGAATAAGAGGCCTGAACGCTACCATTATGCTATCGAATAACACACAGTATACTTCAATTATAACTGTAGATATCAGGCAACGTGGTCCAACAACATGTAACATCGCCTGTCTCCGAATTGTAGCGAAGATACCCGAAGGGAACTTTGATACAGGAGAGCGGCCACTTTTTCTTTTGACAGCTGTACATTATGGAATGTCTTCGATACTTTTAAATATTTTGAAAAATTCATTGTGATAGAAATTGAGAATATTATTTTTGAAACATTTCTATAACTGAATTAAAAATAAAATTTAAAATTTTGGGACCTCAGGGGTCAAAATTGTTCCCAAATTTTGATTTTCTGTGAAGACTTGATTTGGGAATTTTGGATCCCCAGAATGATTATGTGGCCAGTTTTTTTTTTTTTTCAATTTTTTAATATAAATTCAGGTCTGAATGGGGCTAATATGAGAGAAATCCCAACTGCGACCTTCTCCGCCACAACTGTCCAGTACCAAACATTGTATTAATTAAACTCACATTTATTCAAAATAACTGTTTTACAAATGCGCAGGAGTGTTTTCATCACATATTTGAATCACCAACTGATATTCATTTGATTTCTTTACTATAGTTCTGAGTTTTTTTTATTTTCTCTGGCATATTGTAATTATTATTTCCTTGTGGCGTTTCTTGCATAATAGCAATTTATATTGTTGTTCCGTAATAGTAATATGCGTTACATGAGCGGTATGTTGACGTTTTCATGTTGGAGGAAATGATTGAAAAAGCGAAACGTAGTTGAGCTTTTTTAATTTCCGAGAATATGAAAACAAACATACCGCTCGTGTATCGTACATTATTTTGTGCGAAGATCGTTTATTACATACCTGAAAGAGGAATTTCTAATTAGTTCCAATGAAATCTCCATCTTGGTTTCTGTTCAATGACGGCAACTTTGGAAAACAAATATATCTATCGTCAACATTGTTCCCATAAAATGTTTTCTGTGTTTACTATACTGCAGCAGGCCGTGATATACGTCTGTCTTTTTTTCCCCCCAGTCTATGTTGAGTCTGGAATCTTGTTGATTTTTTTCACGGCTTCCTTAATGTTACTTGCATTACAAATGCAGTAACTTTTGTGGTGTTGTAGAGTTTACTTAATTTTTGCAAATATTTAAAAACAATAATTAACAGTGCAATTTAGGTGAAATTGCAGTGGTAAGTTTCCAATTTATAATTATTACTATATTGAAACTCTTTAAAAATAATATGTTAAAAGCCTAAAGCAGTAAAATGAATATGACGCTTAAGCGGTAAGAATAGGGAAATTGTTATGTGTGTTACGTTTCCCTCTTCTTACCGCTTAAGCGCGACATTCATTTTACTGCTTTAGGCTTTTAACATATTATTTTTAGAGACGTTTAACATAGTAATAATTATAAATTGGAAACTTACCACTGCAATTGCACCTAAATTGCAATGTTAATTATTGTTTTTAAATATTTGCAAACATTAAGTAAAGTCTACTACTCCACGAAACTTATTGCATTCCTGATACAAGTAACATTAAGGAAGCCGTGAAAAAATCAACAATATTCCAGATGCGGATGTTATTATTACTGCAATATGTTATATAAATAATATTGTTAAAATACTAAAATGAAAAATAAATCATTACATAACCTTACCTTTTGTTTTAAGTTCGCATTTATAGACTGGGGGAAAAAAAAAAAGACAGACGTATATCACGGCCTGCTGGAGTATAGTAAACACAGAAAACATTTTATAGCAACAATGTTGAAGAAAGATATTTTGGTTTTCCGAAGTTGCCGTCATTAAACAGAACCCAACATGGAGATTTCATTGCAACTAATTAGAAATTCGTCTTTCAGGTATGTAATAAACGATCTTCGCACAAAATAATGTACGATATACGAGCGGTATGTTTGTTTTCATGTTCTCGGAAATTAAAAAAGCTCAACTACGTTTCGCTTTTTCAATATTTTCCTCGACCATGAAAACGTCAATTTACCGCTCTTGTAACGTATATTACTATTGTATCACTTTTGTTGTCACATTCCACGGTATATTCTTCACATTCACATCATCATTGGATTTGCTCATGTTTTATACTTGTCTTCCACCTTGATAATAATAATAATAATAATAATAATAATAATTATTATTATTATTATTATTATTATTATTATTATTATTATTATTATTATTATAACCATGAGTAGGCCTATGATAAGATGTGTTCGCAATCCATTGAATTAATGTTTTTATTTTCAATTCATAACTTACACTAGCATTTCACAAAACTGTTGTAACTGACCACATATATTTTATGTTTGTTTTCTGTGTTTTGTGGCTTTGCATTCTGAATTAATGAATCAGTTTCATCATTTGACGCTTGGCGAAAACGATTTGTAATGCCCGCCATTGCCGCCATGTTGCAGTGCATACTGAATCTTAGTTATGGCTGTTCAATGACTAGGGAAAGTTGGAGCTGATAAAGCCCAAAATGATAAATGTGAACATATGGTTGCGATAATTTTCTGAAGAATCACAGTTGTGATGATTGGTTCATATCTGAGGCATTCTTTATCTTTATTGGTAGAAAGTTTGATGATTTAACACAAGTGAAATAGTCTATATTTAATAACTTGATTTTTTAAGGCCGATTTTTTTAATTAAAAACAGACGCTTGAGGAGGACGAGGTGTATGATCATCCACTCCTCCTCTATATTTCTTATAGTGGCTGTTGTCCCCAGGTGGACGGTACATTGGAAAGATTGGATGTGCGCAGTGGAAGACTTTTGGAAATAAATAGTGTGAATTTGTATAACAAATATAATTAACAATAATGAATAACAATATACATGAATGGTAAATGAAATAACAAAGAAATATGAAGCAAGTGAATGAAAATAACATAAGTTAATCTGAACTAATACACAACGATATCTGAATCGTGAAAGTATTACTAGACTGGGCAAACATACTTATAGGTCATAATACACTCTAATATGGCCATCTCTCAATAATTAATAACTGACCTATTAACCATCTAGTCATGAAAACACTCTCTGAATATATACTTTACCCATCTAGATATGAATCTCAAGACAACGCCCAGTCAGTACACTAACTCCATATATGGCCCATTCAATCACAGATACCATACAATCTGACTAACCAAAGTAATCATATATAAATAAACTCAATAACACAAAACTTTACCCAGTATAAGGCATCACATAACTGATCACTATACATTACCAATTCCACATAGAGCTCGCATGAACTGTGCAGATTGCACTGACACAAAATCTCTGTACTTTACAATAACGATGCCCAAGAGAGAGAGAGAGAGAGAGAGAGAGAGAGACGTAACTTAAGTAACCGACAACAATTTCAAATCTCAAGGATTGTTCAAATAGCAACGGAAACTCAATGTACTCGATTCCTGAAATAGCGGCAATGGGAACCAATAAACCAAATGGAGTAGGGAAAATACTAGAACAATAATATGAGGCCCATACTATTCTAGTTTGTTACAACGTCAAATAAAACGTAACCCAAAGATCGTAATCGCTGCTCTATACACAAACCGTCTTGGAACATCAAAACCTCACATTTCAAATCATATATCATCACGTAATCCGAATCATCAAACCTCACATATCAACTTATTCTTCATAACGTGACCCCCAATACAATTTACCTCAAATATATATAATCACATAATATATTACTCGACGCAATCACAATTACTTGCCCCCAAGACGTATCACTAGCAAGCGATATTTCAAAATACGATCCACTACAATCTCTCAAACACATACAATCGAAGATAAAAATATCACGACGCAAATTTACCTACTCCACTGATACAAATCTGACACAAGTAGTAAGCACGCTAAATCACAAGATATACGTCTGAAAGAAACTTCCATATAATGCGTAAAGATGCAAAGAAATATAGTGACGCACTGTTCTCGAACTATCTATCACGATAAACTTAAGTTACGAGAATTGAAAACAGTTCGAGCTCCACTTGTCGAGTACACGTGATGTTATCTATCCGGCGTGCGAGTCTTGAGTGATCTTATATCTACGGCGAGCGAATCCTAAGTGATGTTAACTATACGGCGTACGAGACCTGAGTGATCTTCTCTCTAACTGCCCGTGACCAGGTAAACTCACTTTCCCTCTCCCTTCGTGAGACGTAATCAACCGGCCAATAGGATAATTTGGAAAGAAATATGAAAGGATTCATGGCGCTATCTATAATGTAACGTCTGAGAGCGCTCTGACGGACGAAGTGACGTACTAGGTGAACGGCCATGATGGTGGGCACGGCTCACGCTGTTCGAATGTGATGGTGATGGTTGTGGCAGTGGGGTTGGAACATTAATATAATGAAAATAGTAGGGCAAACAAATATTCAGATAAAACCTATCCAAGAAATAAGTCCATTATGAACCTTACAGTATTTTCCGGTAATCGAATATTTCTTTCACTCAGGAACTTCAGCTAAATGGGCTGCTGCTGGTCTGAAACGATAATCCCACGCGAACAATTCTCAGGCAATGAACGAGCTCGTTGACGCTAGATTGACCAATGATAACCGAATTACACGGATAGTTTAAAGCATGCTGGTCAAAATTAGTAAGTGAGTTTTTTTTTCCTCCTACATTCATTTATTTTATTTGTATCGTCTCTGCTTCGATGGTTTAGCAATCAAACGATTACTTCAGACTGGCATTTTCAACATGCAATAATAATTAATTACAATATTACAATAATTTCACAATTAATTGAGGACCTAACATTCTAAATGTGCTAAATGCCGAAAATTACTTCCTGAGATATTTATGAAAAAAAAAAAACACTGCGTAATGCAAGTTGAGATACCTACAACACTGTATTTTTTTTTCGCACGAATGAGTCACTTACAGTTTAGCTACGACAAAGACACTTTAGGATGTTATTCTCATATGGATGTTTCTCCCTTAAATTGAATGAAATTAAATTTGAAAAATTGGCACTTAACACATTTAGAATGTTAGATCTTCAATTTATTATTAAAAGTAAAAATACATAATAATAAAATTAAACATGTTCTTGTCTTGCCGAATACAATTCATGATAATAGGTATCCTCAGGTAATTTAATTTCGCTTTATAAATTCTTTGTTGTCATTAGATAATTATTTCGAGGCTGGAGGGCTCATGACAAATAACATTCGTTAAGCTCAATTAAATATTGCCGGAAGACTATAATGTTTCGTATTATAGAAGACAGTTAATTTTGTTCTTTTGTATGTCGTATCCTGACATACAGAAGTTCTACAAAGTTATGGTAATTTTAATGTTAACCCATGGCTGTGAAAATTAATCGATGAATAGAAGTGACAAATGTAAAACTGATATTTCTACGAACCTGACTGAGGATATTTAGAGATCAGTGGGAAATAGCAACCAGCAAGACAGCGAAACTCACATGAGTAACTACAACAACTTGATGTAGAGAAACTATAAGCATCTTCGCTACGTACTAAAAACAAACAGGAGCGAAGATGAATTGTGGGACATTAGAATGTGGGCAAATGAAATTTCTCGAAGCCAAAAGGTGTATTTTAGCCTATCAGTTATACATTATTATTATTATTATTATTATTATTATTATTATTATTATTATTATTATTATTATTATTATTATTATTATTATTTCCCTCCCACTAATTTTCAATTTTTTACAAATGGGCAATTAATTTATTTAAAACTGAATCATAAAAGCCTCAAAACAGATTACGTGGTTTTAGGACCCATTCCGGTAGTGAGTATACATTACTACGCAAGAAATTCGTAAATGAAATAAGTGAATTGAAAGTCTTAATTATTCTAATACTCAAATCACGCACTACATATCCGAGTGAAAAATACAAAATAGCCTATGTAAAAACGATTGTCACAAAAATAGCCACGAAGAACTATTGTACAGCACAGAAAATGTGAAGTGACAAATTTTGGAGTCTGAAGAGGCAATTGAACCCTTATTGATGATGATGATGATGATGATGATGATGATGATGATGATGATGATGATGATGATGATGATGATGATGATGATGATATGATATTTGTTATCTAATTTAATTTTGATTTCAGGGACTGTATCATAGAAACACAGGGATTGATAGTCTATCATACTTCGAATCCCAATTTATACGTTCTCACCCCTCCTGGTTGTCTTTCAGTTAAAAAAAATGATCTTCTTCTGTGAAGTGTTGACATTCTCTCAGATTTCAATTCAACCTTGGTACAAAGCTGAAACTCTTGCATATCTCAAGCTTTAAGGTACTGTAATAAACCAAAAATAGTCGTGGATGTGACTGTGACCAGCGAGATATGAATAGGCATTACTGACCTCAACAAAAGATGGAAATGAAGCGTTCTATCCGGGCATACAGTTGCCCATCTTTACTATAGCTTTGACACAAGGAGCGCGATCTGCGAATCGATAAACCTATACATATTCGTCCACTACATCCACTTTAAACAATATCAACCTCCTCCTTCCCACCATGTGCAGTTGCGAGCTAGCACGGAATTTGCCGAACTTTGTAATCCCGTGCAGATACGTCACCGGCGCGGTGGTTATTATCTTATTAATGTACCAAATTGACTACGCTCTGCCGTGTGATTCTACAGCTTAATTAATCTTCATTTTGTGTAAGAATAGTTAGAAGCGCGAGATACATATATTATGTGAACTCTCAAATTAATTTCTTCCGTCCGAATCTGATAATAGACTTGTACTATTCCTACCAGATGGGACGACTAAGTCTTTCAAAATAAGTTTGTTCTCTTCATTAAGGAGTTCTTAATCAATTAATAGTAAGGACCAAACTGAAAACTAATTAGAAATGAATTATGTTTTCTAAAATGGTAGCTCCTAATGCCTTCAAGAGTAATATAGGTATAGCTAAAGCTTTTGTAAATATTTGCTACAATATATTCGCAGCTATTGAGACCCATTAAGTAACAAATATCAATGACACTCGGGAGGAAATTAAACGCAGAATAAATATGGGAAATGCGTGTTATTCGGTTGAGAAGTTTTATCATCCAGTCTGCTCTCAGTAAAACTGAAAGTCAGAATTTATAAAACAATTATATTACCGGTTGTTCTGTATGGTTGTGAAACTTGGACTTGCACTTTGAGAGAGGAGCAGAGGTTAAGGGCGTTTAAAAAATATTTGGGGATAAGAGGGATGAAGTTACAGGAGAGTGCAAAAAGTTAAATAACGCAGAACTGCATGCATTTTATTCTGCGCCTGACAATTAGGAACATTAAATCTAGACGTTTGAGATGGGCAGGCCATGTAGCACGTAGTATGGACGAATCCAGAAATGCATATAGAGTGTTAGTTGGGAGGCCGGAGGAAATGAGACCTTTGGGGAATCCGAGACGTAGATGAGGCGATAATATTAAAATGGATTTGAGGGAGGTGGGATATGACGGTAGAGACTGGATTAATCTTGCACAGGATAGGTACCGAAGGCGGACTTACGTGAGGGCGGCAATGAGCCTCCGGGTTCCTTAAAAGCCATTTGTAAATTATTGAGACCCATGTTTTCAGTTCTATCCCGAAGAAAGCGCATGTACCAGAAACCATACAAGGGCTATGAAAGTAGTCGACTATATAGAAAGTAGGATGGTGAGAAATAATCCCTCTTGGTATTTTATAATAACTTCACAAATTCTTATTGGTCGATTACAGTGAAATTGTGTTTACTTTGGTCTGTAGAATGATACAAATTTTGTGCGGTGTTTATGTTATTGCAGATAGGCACCAGCGCTGGGAAATGACCTGGGCTGATTTCAGCAGAAACTCCGGTTGTATTTTAATCAGAATTTGCTGAATACGATCCTAGAGTTGATCCAGAGTTTGTGGTGTGGTGTAATAAACCTGTTCCTTTTCCATCCCCACAAGTCGCATGACTTCAGTTTAGGGTTCCGCGCTGGACCACGACAACCCAGCTAACGCCTCGGAAGTAAAGTTCTCGAGTCACTCACGGACATTAAGTGCAAAATATGGCGGGGCGTCATCTTGCATGAAGATGAGATAGCTAACTTTTTCCAAGTGGTCACAGTAGGGCCAAACATCATGGATAGGTACCGTTCTACGTTAATTATGTCCCGAATAAGGAACGGGCCACTCACTACCTGCTTGAATATCATGCCGCACCACACCGTAACCTTAGTGAGAATTTGCCTTTAGATCTTCTCGTGCCAAATAGTGACAATAATTGTGGCGGTTCACAAATCCCCCGCACATCAAACATGGCTTCGTGGCTCCAAATATTGTTAACCAACTGGGGTCAATCTGTGTACTAACAGAGTATCATCTCCTATGCTATGTGCGATGATCACAGACTTCCGCCCATAGTTGCTGACAATAATGAGGCTTCGAGTCACGTGATAGCCTGGCGTGTTGATTTTTGGGACGTTGGGACCATATCCTGCACCATCTGCACATTTTCCTCCTACCTGCATGTCGAGGGACCACCACATATGCCAGTATCCGCCACGGCAAGTCCTTAATGTTCGAGGGATCTGCTGTAGCACGGTCTGCCCCATCTCTCCTCCGGTATCACGGATCGGGATGTCCAGCTGAGCTCCCTCACTCAATGTCGGGTGTTGCGCCATTTGAATCGTGAATTGCAGAAGCACCACATGTCCATTTCAATTACATTTTCAGGAAGCACAAAAAATCTGTTACCTTCAAAAGCGTTTGGTATTTTGAAGTGAGTATTTGTTTTTTTATTGAATCATGATAATTTCAAGTGTTTGTCATGCATGTATTTTAATTTTTTTCTCTTGTATTCTGTAGAAAGAAAATCTGAATTGCCTGGACATGTGTGGTTTGTGCAATTCACGACTACTATCATTTTGTTTCTTTAAAACAATTTTTAGGCGAATAAGACGGAAAAGGACAACTTTTTTTTATCTTATAACCACCTTTAGATGTATATTTTTTAAGCCAAGAAAGTGACAGAAGTACACAAACATACAAAAAATGCAAAATTATGTGAAATAGCATACTTAATTCTTAAAATTTATTCAAACTTATAAAAAGCAAAGAAAAGCAAACTGAATTTTTGTTTCAGTTTCTAAAAAAAATGCCACATGCCCTGGATTTATGGTGTTCCTACAATTTCTTGCAGTGCACTGTAACATACTGGCGCTGTGAAATGTACACTGAGCACTGGACGTGTGAAATTTCTGCACCACTTGGAAGACCTACACATGAATTAATATTACAACGATATGAAAAACTGAATTTGACCAAAATTTTGACTTGTGGGGTTTCTGCTCTCGTCATCGAAAAAAAAAAGTGATATCAGATATCAGAATTTACATTCTGTCACTGTTAAAAATCATAATACGTTTCATTTAATACAAATATATTATTATTTATAAATGTTACAAGCAATTTCTAATAGGGAGTGAATTGTCACCAACGCTGTGGATGGATGGATGGATGGGTGGATATGTATTACGTTGGTGGGTATGTAGGTGGTAGACTATACTAATCCAGCAATGGGGAGTTTGGTTTTGTAGCCTACACCAAACAAACTACGTAAACAGTCACTTTGTCGACTGTAAATATGAGATTATCTGCATGGAATCGAACCTAAGTACACTTTAATGAGAAGCCCACATCCGTCTGACTGAAAACCCTACTAATGGTGTAAAACAAAATTATGAACGTATGGAAGCTGCCACCGACGTAGCTCAGGCGGTAGGCGCGTTTTCCTGTTTATTCGAAGCTACTTGGGTGTGAGTTCGATTCCCGTTTGGGCTGATTACCTGTTTAGGTCCCCCCCCCCCCCCGAGTATTTCCCCACATGGCGAAACCTTGGCCCTACTCGCTATCACAAATTTTATCGACGCTAAACAACCTGGTATTTAGTTGATACAGCGTTGTTAAATATTGACTTAAAACATGTATGAAAACTTCTTATCTCAATGAATTTGCAGTCCATTCATTACCTTTATAGTCCACCGCTGTGGAGTAACTGTTAAAGCTAGCGGACCCGGATTCATAATCCTGGTTGGGACAAGTTACCTGGTTGAGGTTTTTCCGGTTTTTTTCTTCCAACCATTGAGAGAAAATGCTGAGTAACTTTCAGCGTTGGACCCCAGACACATTTCGCTGGCACTATCACCTTCATCTCATTCAGACGCTAGATAACCACAACAGTTGATAAAACGTTGTTAAATAACCAATTAAAAACTTACCTTTATATGCAGATTTGGCGCAATGTATGTAGATAATGTGAAGTTTGCTGGACTGGAATATAAAATTCGCCACCGGGTAGCTCAGGTGGTAGCAAGTTTTAATTAATGATAGAGGAGAAAAATTCGCTCCGGCGCCGGGGATCGAACCAGGGTCCTTGGTTCTACGTACCAGGCGATCTAACCATTGAGCTACGCCGAAGTTCAATCCCCGGCGACGAGCGAATTTTTCTCCCCTAATATTAATTGTTACCGTAACAGACGTATTCTGTAGGACCAAAAAAAAAAAAATTAATTTTACGTAGATTCTTCGAGCAACAGAGCATATTACTGTGGAATTCCATCCACCAAGTCACTCAGCTGAGTCCTCCACTTATCTGAAAAAATCCTATTTTATTTTTCACAGATTCTTTTTGTACCATTTAGCTAAATAAATCATATATTCCATTCCATTTTTACAAGAATTGGTAAAAATATTTTTTTCAGCGCTCCTTGTGCAGGGTTGGGCAGATAAAACCGGCCCGTTTCATTTCTTTTAATTAGAAATTATGTTGGCTATCCTTTCCATGTTTAGTTACATTGTTGCTTGTTACATGCTATAACTTACAAATGATTTATAAACTGTTCTGTTTGTTGTTGTAATGTGAAGAGTTGTTTTGTGAATAAGAACAGTTCTTTCAAATCAAATGAGATAAGACGGGCCGGTTTTATCTGCCCATTCCTGTATAATGGCAGTTGACTTAATATAAAAAAAATGTCAGCATACATGTCGAACGTAAAGTCAGGCCACAGAGGGAAAAACACAGGAGGAGACGGATTCGATCCGGTGCTGTGGATTGAACTTCGGCGTAGCTCAATATTTAGAGCGCTAGGGACGTAGAACCAAGGACCCGGGTTCGATCCCCGGCACCGGAGCGAATTTTTCTCCTTTAATATTAATTGTTGCCGTAACAGACGTATTCGTTAGGACCAAAAAAAATTAATCTTCACGTAGGTAGCAAGTTTGCCTGTTGATCCGGAGCTGCGCTCGGGCGTGGGTTTTATTTCCGCTTGGGCTGATTACCTGGCTGAGCTTTCCAGGTTTTCCCCAACTGTAAGGCCAATGTCAGGTAATTAAATGACGAATCATTGACCTTATCTTGCCACATAGTCATCCTAACTTACTTACAAAATATGGTTTTTAAGGAACTCGCAGGTTCATTGCCGCCCTCACATAAGCCCGCCATAGGTCCCTGTCCTGAGCAAGATTAATTCAGTCTCTATCATCATATCCCACCTCTCTCAAATCTATTTCAATATTATCCTCCCATCTACGTCTCGGCCTCCACAAAGGTCTTTTTCCCTCCGGCCTCCCAACTAACACTCTATATGCATTTCTGGATTTTCCCATACGTGCTACATGTCCATAAATTTAATAGACGCTAAATAGTCTCGCGAATACACCGTCGTTAAATAACCGATACATAATGCCGGTATGGTGTGGGAGGTGAAGTAAACACGTGTTCCGCGTCTGTTACGAATCAATACCCGTATGACTTCTGTTTTATTGGTGTTCCCTTTTCGTTTTCCACTGTTCCTGTCGCTTCTGATTTGTATCGCATATATGAACTGGAGATGGGAAGCGCTCTCTGTGCGCTTCTGCAATTACTGCAATATCCTATCTCACTACTGATGGAAGACCGACCGCTGTATGTAGCGATAGAGCATTCAAGATATTATTTATGTTTACAGTCTGTGTTTAAATTAATATTCTTGTACAACTGAATTACTACTGTATTTAGATATTTCTCATTCCTGTACATACATTTTACATTGTAAACATATGCCTTTTCTACTACAGTTTTCTTTTGTTCTCCGTTGTAACTGGAGCTGTATAAACCTCTCATACCTGCGTTTCCGGCACAGCCGTAGCTCATCAAGAGTTCAAGGTTCGAATAGTTTTCTGTTACTGGTTTTCATTCATTTATTTATAGTTTTCTGTCCAGAGGCAGGTATTTCACTGCAAACCCAAAATTTCCTAATCTTTTCTGTTTTCTGCCTTCTTCTTAGTCTTCGCATATGATCCATATATCTTAATGTTGTCTATCATCTGATATTTTCTTCTGTCCCGAACTCTTCTCCCGTTCACCATTCCTTCCAGTGCATCATTCAGTAGGCAGTTTCTTCTCAGCTAATGACCCAGCCCATTCCTTTTTCTCTTCCTGATTAGTTTCAACATTATTCTTTCTTCACTCCGGTAGAATTGACTTTCGTTGGTTAACTTGCTAACACTTCTTCACATAGTCGAATTTTTTAAACTAATTTAGTATGATAGTATGAAATTTTTCCATTTCTGAACTAGAGTCATCTGTATGATGGAATTCATTTCTCTGGTGATAAGGTGATGTGGTAGGATTAGTGTGCACAGCAGGACGAATGAAAGTTGGGGTAGAATGGGGGTGTATGGGTCAATACGAAATTGGTTGTGCTGTGCGTTTCTCTCTCGAGCTTTGTTATTACCCGACCGCAGTATATCAGTTACTTAGCTTTCTAGTGGTATACAAAATGCGACAAAGGATTTGGACGGTTTTCAAATGGAAATAATGCAGTGGTTATGTATATCAGAACAATTTATTAATGCCAACTAATGTGGCTATGTGTGCCATTTGAATATTTGTACATACATTTAGGCTGTCTTGAAAATTACATCCCTCAAAATATGTTGCCTGTTCCTCTCCATGCACTCTTCAAGTCTTTCCCTGAAGTTTTTTATTGGGTTATTTTACGACGCTGTATCAACATCTAGGTTATTTAGCGTCTGAATGAAATGAAGGTGATAATGCCGGTGAAATGAGTCCGAGGTCCA
This sequence comes from Periplaneta americana, assembly GCF_040183065.1. Taxonomy (NCBI): domain Eukaryota; kingdom Metazoa; phylum Arthropoda; class Insecta; order Blattodea; family Blattidae; genus Periplaneta; species Periplaneta americana. Next base: position 117,214,168 of record NC_091121.1, on the reverse strand, counting down.
GCACCGAAAGTTACCCAGCATTTGCTCATATTGGGTTGAGGGAACACCCCGGAAAAAAACCTCAACCGGGTAACTTGCTCCGACCGGGATTCGAACCCGGGCCACCTGGTTTCGCGGCCAGACGCGCTGACCGTTACTCCACAGGTGTGGACTCCCTGAAGTTACGTGTCGCTCTTTTCAACATTTCGCCACCAGTGTTGATAGTTTCCTGGGCAATGGCAATCTTCAGATCATCGATTGTTCGGAGCGTGTTTATGCTTTTGACTTCAGGTAACCGCACAGAAAATAGTAGCAGATGGTAAGGTCAGGTGAACGGGGAGGCCAGAAAATGTCGCCCCTCAGAGAAGTTATGTACCCTGGAAACATGCGGCGCAGAACTGTCATGGAATTTTCTTCCGTATGAGCCGTGGCGTCATCTTGCTGAAACCATACCATCTGACTATTAATCCCACGAAGACGCTTACGCAGTTGTGATTGAAGAATTCTCGTCAGGATTTCGCTATTCACTATGATACAGAATCCAGACACGGCACACCAAACTGTAACCTTTGCACAGTGAAGCGGCTGCTCGTGTAGTTCTTTAGGATTTTCCGGCGGCCAATATCTAAAGTTTTGCTTATTTACATAACCATTCAAATAAAAATGCGCCTCGTCACTCATGAATACAACCATTTCATCTGCCAAAATGTTGAGCATTAGCTCTGCAAATGTCTTACGTTGGGCATAGTCTCTCATTTAATTGCTGAACAATCATGAGTTTATAAGGACGAGATTTAAATATAAAGGTGCAGTTTCGTTTATGCCAGGGCCGGGCATGAGAGCGGCTCAGTCTAGTCGGCCAGAGCTGCTCTCGCTCCGAAAGGCACTTCAATTCCAAGCCAGAGCAGAACGCTCACGCAGTGGCGGACTCGCATTACAGCTACCTTCCCTCCATTAATGTAACAAGAGTTTTGAGTCGTCAATTCTGCAACCTCACTGATTTCCGACGAGTCATTGCAGCGGAAGCATGCGATGGCCTGCGCTCGTTGCACAAACCAAACCGGTTCTACTGGTTTCCATTTTACGTGTCAATGTAGTGACGCGTGCAGCAGTTGCTCGCGATCATCGCTTGCGACCGTCGCATAAACGAAACTGCATCTTAAGATTCGCCGCACAGAACGATCTGCAAGTCGCAGCGCTGTAGCCTGCCGTCTAGCTGATCGACGTGGACTTCTCATAAATGTCTCTCTTACTCGCTCAATGTTTTCTGGCGTCCGTACACTTCGAACATGGCCTGGTGGTTCTTATTGGAAGCAGATGATGTTAATCGAAAATTTGTTTACCCATCTCAATATGGTATTGAGACTAAAAACGGCTCCGTGGCGGCCAACATTAAAATGAAGACGAAAGACACACTGATTTTTTCACAACTGAATCACTAATCTTGAAAAATATATCGACGATTAAAGAACTATGCTCTGCACTCCACGTCTCCATGATTACACAAAATGGCGTCAAAAATGCTAACAAACGACGGCCGATCGATATACATAATCCCTCCCCCCATGTTGCTCAGTAAACGACCTTCTAAAACAGTCCAACTCTTTTGCTGCACATGGCATTATATTAATATGATTTTTTTAATTCTCAATTATTGCGCTTTTATTATTTATTTCACTTAATTAATTCTACGCACGTGAAAGAAAATAAATCTTACAATTTGAAACTGTATGTCAGGTTTAGGGAAGTATATTTTCTGTCATAAGTTCACAAAACTCTCACCCTACCCCAATTCTTCTGACAGTCTTCTGCTAGCAAAGGAGGACTATCCCCATCCTCCTTTCCTGCCGGTTCACTTGTTTTACGGATGCGAGTGCCATCAGTTTGGAGCTGTTCTGTACTTCATTTTCAAACCAAGATCCAGATTTTCAGTAACCAATTGCAATTCATGTACTAAACTCTGAACTAAATGATCTAGTGACAGACTCAATCTAACGAAAATTTAAGAATGCAGTCCGGTTTTGCAAAATTATACTGCTTTCTTTGTGAGCGAAAAACAGATAAACATATTATAATATCAAGGTCTGGTTCATGCAAGAAAATTGAATTCCAGTTGAGAAGAGTGTGAAAAAAGATCCTCTAGGTGAAACATTGTTACCGCCACTACAAATTAAGTTAAAGTTGATAAGAAATTTTGTTAAAAACTTTGAACAAACATGGTTAGGACTTTGGTATTTAGAGAACAACATTTCCTACATTTCTGATAGTAAGCTAAAAGAAGGTAGTTTTATTGGAACCCAAATTTGTAAGATCGTCTCTGAAAACATTTTCGTGAACCTGCTATCAGTAACTGAGAAATTCTTATGATTAGCTTTCAGAGAATTACGAACAAATTTTCTTGAGAATGTGAAAACTGACAACTACAAAGAACTTTCAGAAGGATTACATTGCCTATTGGTGAAAGATATTCTTAGTCGCAGTGTAATGGACTTGGAGCATTCTGCTAGCAGCTACGTTGAAGCAGAAGCGAACCAACTTGACTTGAAATGGATTTTTTAAAGCATCGTAATATTTTGTGCGTACTTTCCTCAGCGATAATATCAGTGAAAACCGTATAGTAATACATTTCAATTGTTAGTAGTTTGAATTCATTTCCCAGTTTCTTATTGAACTTTAAAACCTCGACTGGATCGTTGACCTCCAGCCCCTCGACTGGATCGTTGACCTCCAGCCATCGTCAGCAGATGAATGAGTGTCGATTTGTCTTCTCAAAGAAGCCACTTACTTACGAGCCAGTTGGTCTCGTAGTCGAGATAAGGTTGCTTAAAAAAGGGAAGTCTGTAGGGAAGATGGATGATTTAGGAGAGGGAATGACAGGCGGGATGTGGGAGGGTGTGTAATGAGAGGAAGGCCGAGGGTAGAAAAATGGAGAAGACAAAAAGGAAAGATTTCCTGCGGTAAAAGTTGGAGAGAGAAGATGTATTTAATTTCGGCACAAGTTCCTCCGCTTGTCAAGATTCATTAACATTAAGACAATTTGGTTAAAATGTTATTCCTTGATTTTTTTATTTTTTATTATTGGTGGTCCGAAAATTATTGTAGAAAATCACAAAATGAGTTACTACACGGTTTCTCTCTCTCCCAGAATGTTTTCACCTTTTTCGAGTGCTACTGTTTGGACTTGATTTGCAAGGAAATCTTTTATCGGGTATTGGGACTGGATGAATATGTGTTCCTGTCTTTTCGTTAGGAGTGGTCTTTCGCCGTTGTTCTACAGTGATAGAATCTCACTCCTTGTGGTTATTTGAAAGGTCCTGTCCGGTTAAAAAATACACCTGTTATTTTATTAATTATTCAGAAAGTGACACTGAGAGAAGAATGAAAAAAAAAAAAAACGCACTTTTCTAATAGGCCTACTGTATGTTTGGTTCACTATTACCTTGCTGTTGAAATATTGTATGTTGCAGGCGTTGGCTTACTACCCCGCAAGGCGAATTTGCGACTTGACCTTGTAGGCCAGGGCGCTGTGGTCGACCAGGTGTTCGTTTATGTTGCGATACGATGACGTTACAGAGTTGTTGCACATATTTTCCGCGTCGTAAGTTCGCTTTTCGAGGTAGTAACAGCAGCCCGGACTGATGTTGACGCGTGTAAACAAAGCAACACTACAAGGCGTATTAAATAGTTGTGCTTGTCATATCCTTCATTTTAATCAGTATTTCTTAGGCAATGGTCGGTATTAAAGGTCAGTTTATTTGGAACCAGAAATAGCAACACAGAGTGGTGTTGCTGCTTAATTGTTGGCATAAATAATGTTAAAGGCAGTGCATAGTGTAGAACTTTTCACGATTCTTTCGAAATGTTTTAAATATAGATGCACTAAATACAGGTAGCCGTTTAATGATGATTATGGCAGAGGCTTTTACATAAGAGACGAGTAATAAGTGTTCCATACTTACGCCAAGTTTTCCAGTTCGCCTTTATTGGTACCATTCTGCAACAGAATAAATAATAAATAATAATCCGAGGCACGACAGCCCATAAAGGGCCATGACCGACCAGCCGGCTGCTGGCCTCACGTCCACATGCCGAAACAATCAGAATGGAGGTATCGTGTGATTAGCACGATGATCCTCCTAGCCGTTATAGCTGGCTTCTGCTACAGAGCAAAATCTAAAATGTCCGTCATTATATCCATTGCCGTAAGTGTTACATATTTGCCCCTAAAACGAGGGTTGTCATATTGTCCATCACCAGCTATCCAGACTCTTGTACTTTCCCATAATTTACAACTGTTTGTCTCTTTCTTGTCCGCACACTCTCCTAATTTCAGGACTGATGTATGTTTTTACTAACATTTGTAAAGTAAAAACCCTTACCATTTACTAATCTCTCACACATTTGAGAATGTCCACTCAAACTTCCTGTGAATACCACATATTTCTGTGACCTATGCACTCAGTTTCAACCATAGTTTTTTTAAGAAATTTTTATTACTGCACAATTCGCACCGAAATCATCGGAACATTTATTATTATTATTGTTATTGTTATTATTATTCGATGAAAGAGTAATGAATGACGCAGAATATCTGCATGGAAATATCATATGTACTTCGGTACATTAAAATAATATATATGGTATGCGTAAATCACTTCGTGATTTAAGACGGCGCTTATTCCGTCGGATCCCGGCCAACTAGTCACTCATAACGAGTGCACCTCAGCACATGTGTGGACTTCAGTCCTACGTTCATAGACATCTATGACGTAGTGCAGAGGGCGGCCACTAGAGGGAACCCAAGAGTTGGAACTTAAACTGAGGCGATTCTGTACGACATCGGGATGGGTATCCGGTGTGGCTTAGTGGATAAAGCATCAGCACGTAGAGCTGAAAACCCGGGTTCAAATCCCGGCGCCGGAGAGAATTTTTCTCCGTTCCATTACTCTTTCATCGTATGATGACGCAGAATATCTGCATGGAAATATCATATGTACTTCGGTACATTAAAATAATATATTATTATTATTATTATTATTATTATTATTATTATTATTATTATTATTATTATTATTATTATTATTATTAGATATTGTAGTTCACTTTATTAAATCAAGTATCAGGTCTGAAAGATTACTGTTTACAATGTCATTAAATTTTCGTTAATCAGATATTTTTCTTCAGTTATTTAGCCAAGCTTTTTAAATTAGATATTGTAACTGCATATCTGTTACATTTCTTTTTACAAGCCAGATTTTTTCAAACTCCTAATCTGTTCATTCTTTTTCTGTAACTAATCTTCCATTAATCTCAATCTTTTCTTGGGACTGAGCGTGTAATAGTGTTCCGAATTAATAGTATCAGGGACGTGTGAACAGTCGCATTCTCTGGTTCTGAGACTCCTGTACTTCTATTCGGAATCCTCATAGGGGGAGGTTTTCTACCTAGAAAATAATATTATACCAAGAAAAAAAAAAGAAATGCTACAAATATACTTTCAAATGATGAAAGTTCAAGTCGATTGAAATTATTAGAGCTGTGTGACTTTAATTTGTTTCAACAGTGGACCTATCCGCGTAAGATGTTTTGAAAAATGAAAGAAATATGGAAATGTTCGAACACAGTTTGTGATAATTTGTTAGAATAAAATTATTTCTTTTAATTGTAGACAGTCATTGTGACAGTAGTTCTGTTTTTTTTTTGTAGTGAAAAATCTGGAAATAACACGTATTTTATTATTATAATGTCTCTATCATATTAAAAATATACCACCAATATTTCCGTCCATATAGCCTAGCTTGAGTTAAATTGTCTTGCCACACGCTGATAGAATAATTCAATCTACATGGAAGTGCTATTTATTGCCTGCATTAATTGAACGTTAAACTGTTAGATACATGAAAAGTGGTGCTGGAGCCTTTTCTGAAGCGATTTGTGCAGTTGTAAGCCTTACAAGAAAGTATCATTATGATAGATTCATTAAATACACACTGGATACCCTCGCAATCACTATCACAACCAACTGTTAAATGCCACAACTTGCCACAAAGATGGTGATGCCCGAACAGATTCAATTTTGCACAGTACAACAGCGCTCCCTGTGCGTCTAGGTAAGTAACTAGTATAATGTCATTGACCTGGACCTACAAATGAACGTAAACGTTATTATGGTTCAATGAGGTCATTTGATTCAAACAGAAACTTTTTGTAAAATAAATAACATGTAACGATGAAGTTACATCAGTATTGTCAAGGCGGTACTTAGCTTATAAGAACAACTTCAATTTATAAAAAAAATTCAAATAACAATGCAGTACATTAAAATTAAATGTGCAGCATGAAATCTTTTGTGATGTCAGTAAAACATTAGGATTGCAGAGATTGTAACTGTGATACTGAATATCTACCCGAAATAAATGCCAGGAAAATATTTGTTGCATTCTCTTACAATAATAGCCGTATTGGGAACATCACACATAAGGAGGAAAGTGCTGTTGTCAGAACTTAACATTACTGTGGTGCATCACTGGATCAGAAGAAAAGTATTGCCTATTAAGGCATAATAATACTAATATAATAATAATAATAATAATAATAATAATAATAATAATAATAATACCTTAGACAATTGTTTCTTTGGTTATCACTTTTGTCAGGAACATGAACCAGCATTCCACATTAACATTAATATGAGACCGGACCATGCTTCAGAAAACCTTTTCAATAAACCGAAAATGAAATCGCAGGAGTAAATTCTACAGAGATAATTTGAGATGTACGATGGATAGAATGACTTCTCCATATACTGTATAGTGAGGATCACGTAAGTGTAGTTCCTAAAAGTCTAATTTGGCCGTCTCTTCAGTGTTGCCAACTAAACCCAGTTATCACCAAAGAGAGAAAAATCACAATGCTACTTACTGAAATAATAATAATAATAATAATAATAATAATAATAATAATAATAATAATAATATAGTAATTAACAATAACAATGTCTTATTTACCACATCTCATCTTTATGTTGCGAGGAGTTTCCTAAATGGTTCAATAAATTATGAAATAGTATATTTTCCTCCTGGAAATAATATGATCTAATATTAAAATTTATTTTGTCTCGCAACATTCATTGCTTTAACTAAACGGTTTACGATTCACGAGACCTAACCTAAAAATGTAGTTTGATCACGTGAAACGACTAGTACGAATTCTGAAAACAGAACACCACTCTAAAATGTACAGCTTACTTAAAAACTTACAAGCACTCTCTTTCTTGGAGAAGTCGCTACCATGCTATTTCATATCTTGAACATTTTAATAAAAATCTAAACACGAAATAATTTCATTACAATGTCAAATATATTTACGTGCATGTTTCATACGAAGTAGGTCTATAAGCTATTTCTTATTTAATTACACTTACCTGAATATAGAGTTGAATTGGAATCACAACGCAACAGAACTGAATTGTGTGTTGATATCAATATTAATACCGGTATTACTAATTAATTATTATTAATTCACAAGCCTAGGTACTTGCATTTTCATCAGTTTACTTTACTTTACGAAGTTATTGCTGGCAACATAACAGTTAGAAAATAACTACTAGTTGTAGTATTTGTTAGTACCCGAAATTCGAAACTAAGTTGGTAAAAGAAAATTCAACCTGAGACTAGAAAATCACTATAATCTACTAGTACATTAAGTAATAAGGAAAAAATAGTTACATTTCACCCTTACGGTATTAAGTAAGCTGACCCGGACTGTACTTCGGTTCCCTCCCTTCTTTCATTTCACCATTACTCCATTTCAACTTCTTTCCTTACCCTGTCCGAATAGTCACTTTGTATAGTTTGAAAGAGAGGTTAAAGTAAAGAATTGCCAGTTACAAGATCAGATTAAAATGTGTCTGAGAGCGGCGGATGTCCATTTTGCTGCATTTAGAGCGAAATTCCGTCTGAAACTTTTCATTTTATGGTGAAATCCTGTAGGCGCTTTAATGGTAATTGGAGTGCACGTTTTAACGCGATTCTAAATCGTAGCCGAGCGACTGGTTCAACCCAGAGGCTCTGAACGATGGCTACGATCGTAAAACTCTAGGAGGGAGTCGGGGCGAAAGTATTCCAGCATCCCGCGTTTGATGGATGCAGGTGTAGTAACAAGATTACTGCCGTTCGATTAAAACAAAAAAAGCAATAGTAAACACATAATACATAATTGAATGAGTGTACAGCCTGTACACTCACATCTGTGTGGCTCAACTATCGACGTCATTCCTGTACTGCAGTCTTATAAAAAATACGTAAACGTGTCGCACACTATACAGAGTGAACTGTAAGTAATGTCATTTATCATGGTGGGTGTTTCCTTTAGTAAAGAGCACCAAAAAAGTCAAATACCATTTTGCTGTGTTTTTAATAATTTTCCAGAAAAACTTGCATTTTAAAATACATTAATTGTGCGAACGTGCAACTCTGCAATCAGTACGGAATGCACATTAGGATGTTGTGTAGCTCTGAACAATCCCTTCAACTGCCTTGTTTTGAATAGGGGAAGTGGGAGGTCATTGACATGTACATTGTTTTTAAAATCTTAAGAAAAATACAGGTGATATACCGTTTAATTTTTGTGTTCAAATTGATTTGGAGAAAGGAGAATGAACAATGCTCATTTCACGTTAAACATATTATCTAGAAACATTTAAAATAAGCCCACAACTTAATTTTACGGAATATGTATTGTATGTCTTTCTTGTGTTAAATTTTACCGTACCTGGTTAACATGTGTCAGCCTGACCAGGTACATTAAAATTTAACACGAGAAAGACATATGAGCCGTTCAGAGCAGAAGTGGTGTAAGTCAAAATTGAGTAATGAGGTTTAAAGTAAAAATTCTATAAAATACAGCGCAAAGTAGCAATTAATATGTCCTTAGTGCTATCCACTGACTACTAATAGTTTAAATAAATTGAATATTAATTGCTATTTTGCGCTGTATTTTACAGAATGTTTACTTTAATCCTCATTACCCATTTTGACTTACACCACTTCTGCTATCAACGGACGGCTCATATAATACATACACCGTGTGATATAGTGTTAAAGTTGTGTAATCAAGATGTATACTTAATTTTAATTAAATGTTCAGAGAACAGCCAATAAGATACATTTCAAACTAAATTAAAAGATTACGAAATATTTCCACACTCCCATTTCAGATGAATGTTCTAGAGAATGTAAACAACAATGATGCTTATTTTACGTTATAAAAACAAAATGTTACAACATTTAAAAACTCTACAGGAAAAATAAAAATACGATACGGTATGCTTATTTTACGTTAAAGGAAAAAAAAAAACATGTTATTTTAAAACTCTTTGATTTAATTTTAATTAAATATCCAACAGGAATAAGAAAAACTTATTTTATGTTATACGATTCAACTTAATCATTTAAAAAAGAACTCAGTTTTCATACTTCAAGCATTTTCTTCAGTCAATTGGAAATAGTTCCCTCCCAGTTTAATTTTTAAAGTACTAACCGGTAAACTCGCATGCAAGAAATTAAATTTCCCTAGTTCCCCGACTTATTTTATTTCCTGTTATACAGATTTCGGCCATTGTCGCAATATATTAACACCCGGGAATGCAATCTTCATGGATGGAGGGATAAACAAACTTATTTAAACTTCTGTATGCTTTATACGCTGTGTTGTGTTTTGTCCAGGATTTTAAGTAATTTGTAACAGCGGCGGGGCGACGGAACTTTCTTTGTATTGTGTATTCCATTACATTTTATGTCTCTGCGTCATTACTGGAGCGTAAGCGCGATAGATACGAACTTCCGATGCAGTCGGCGCGGAGCCTCTGAATCTTGATAGGCTGTGGATTATAAGTTAACAGCAGCAGTTTTTTCTCTCCCAGTCCCGACCCCTGCATTGAGACCGACTTGTTCGTTTCATGCCAAAAATACGGGGTGATGAGTATAAAAACTGTATGTCCTCCATATGCAGTGAAGATAGATTTTTATGTCCTGCATTACTCTACCACAGAAATGTATCGATTTGTAGCAGTGCAGTGGGTGTTTCAATTGTTTTCTTTGTTGTTGAATTGAAGTAATGAAGTCCAACATGTTTTATCTACATTTGTAACAATATGTTGTAGCACATAGATATATATGGTTGGAAACAATAACGCGCCATGAAAATGCTCTGTTTGTGAATTTATGGATCACGCACAAACATGGGATCATATTTCATAGAACAAAAAACGAGCGACAAGGAAAAGTAAAGAATCTACACGAAGAGAAAATGTTAAAATGTGCGTAATGTTACGGGATTGCAATAGTTTTTCGTGAGCACAGTGGCTAAGGAGCAGCTTTTACACTGCGTCGAACCTGTGGTCTTGCGTTCGAATTATGACTTACGACATCAATGTTTGTTATTTGTCTTTTGTTGCCATATATAGTGAGGATCACGTAAGAGTAGTGCTAACTAGCCCCGGCTATCGACTGGTTACTTGTACAGGATTCATATATCACATCGCTAACACTGGTTTATGAATACGAAAAACGTTAGTTCCCTGATCATCCACCGGGAGCCCGCGCTAAGAATGTCTATGAATAAGGCTCTGTAAGTCTAATTTGGCCGTCTTTTCAGTGTTGCCAGCTAGTACTAGAGATCACGAAAGAGGGTGAAATCACAATGCTACATACTGAAATAATAATAATAATAATAATAATAATAATAATAATAATAATAATAATAATAATAATAATAACAATAATAACAATAATAATATGGTGTTAACAATAACAATGCCTTGTTTATTTACCACATCTCATCCTTATGTTGCGAGGTTTCCTGAATAGTTAAATAATTTATTAATTAAATAGTATATTTTCCTCCTGGAATTCTCGCATATTATGTTGGTAATTAGGATTAGTATGATCTAATATTATAATTTATTTTATCAGGCAACATGAAATTTATTGCTTTGACTAAAGAGTTCACGAGACTTAACCTAAAAATGTATTTACTTACTTGCATTTTCATCAGTTTGCTTTACTGTAAACCGAAATCATTGCTGCCAACATAAGTTAGAAAATAACTGCCATATGTTAGTATTTGTCAGTACCTGAAATTCGAAACGAAGTTGGTAAAAGAAAATTCAACCTGAGAGCTAAAAAAATCTCTATAATCCACTAGAATATTTAGTAATAGTGGAAAAATGGTTTAGGTTTCACCCTTAAGGTATTAAGTAAGCTGATCCGGACTATACTTACATACCGTCAACCAGTCTGGAGTCGGACAGAGGTGGTGGAGTCGAACGCTATTCATGCATTATGGAAAGAAGATTTTATGGCATAACAATTGTTGTTATCAGTAATATAATAAAAATAAATAATCATTAAATAGTACGACTGTTATATGATTTACACACGATTGAATTTTTTTTAACGATTCCTGTCGGAATTGATAGAAAACGTTGAAACAATGTAGTAAACAATTTTCGGAGGGAAAATGTTTGTCTAAATTTTGTCAAAAAATCTCTCATAATAAGATAACTTTGTTGAAAATTATATATCAAAATGTTTAGAATTTTATCGTGAACATGGAGTTACTATGTAGATTATGAAAGCAAGTTCGAAATAATGAGGTTTTTAAAATCCATTCTGGAGTCGGACACAGTTGAAATACTCCATATGGAGTCGGTAGACTCATATTAGAAGTTGGTAGTATCATTGGAGGACCCAAATAAGTATTCGAGCTTTGAGGATCCAAAAGAGGGCCGATCTGGTTGGCGAGTTGATATAGCGCTGGCCTTCTATGCCCAAGGTTGTGGGTTCGATCCCGGGCCAGGTCGATGGTATTTAAGTGTGCTTAAATGCGACAGGCTCATGTCAGTAGATTTACTGACATGTAAAAGAACTCCTGCGGGACAAAATTCCGGCGACGCTGATATAACCTCTGCAGTTGCGAGTGTCGTTAAATAAACCATAACACTTTTTTAACATTCCAAAAGCGGGAGACCGGGTTCTGATAAAATGCTCCATTGACAATGGCATTACCGGTAGATATTATGGTATTCGTGTAGACAAGGTGTTATCAGTTGAGGGGCTGGAAATAAGTTATGCTAAGTATCTTCAGAAGAGCAATAGGTACAGATGGCCGGATTTTGAGGACAAACGAATCATTAATTATGACCAAATTGAAAGAAAACTCGATCCGCCAATATTTTTCATTTTTGCAGCCTCTAAGTATAGCAATAACCAGGTGATAGGCTTTAGTTTCAGAATAGGATTCTAAGGGTACAACCTGTCATTTGTTTGCGAGTTTCAGGATTCAGATTTGTAATTTTTACATCCTTTTTCATACTAGTTGTGTTCTCATCTTTATTTCATAAATTAATTTTTTTAAAAGTTTCAAAGTGTTATATTAATACAAATTAATTCTTACTAATATTTTCCTTTAATTTTATAAATAGTACTGATCACCTCCCATCCAAATTCAAAGTCATTTTTCTTATGAAAAAAATACTTCCTCTATTCAATGGTGTGTCCGAAACCAGACTGTAACGCATGGTTTCGTCGTTTCTATAATAAATATGAGTGTCCGACTCCAGACCGTTTCATGGGTTGTCGAGCACCTACAAATATATATATTTTTTTCAGGTGTTGCCATGCATTTTAGTGAATTGACAGATTGTCAGCATATAAAAGAAAGCGCGTTTAATATGATGATGTCGAGTAGCTCATCCTAAATGCATAATGAAGGTATATTTTACACAAAATACAGCCGAAAGTGTTCGACTCCAGACTGGTTGACAGTAAACAAAACACTCAATACGAATACGTCAACCAGGAAGGACGATAAAATGAGTAGCTGAAACACAGAAACAAAATCTAAATTTTTGCGAAAAATGCAATGTCTCAAAAGTAATTAGAAAATACACGAACTCGATCATTGACCAAAGCAAACGGTTCTCAATTTGTAAGGCTCCGTCCTTATCACTGTCAGTATAACGCAAGATAATTTTCTGAGACCAGGTGAAAGTGGAAGTCTTAAAGAAAACACCACCTTCAAACTGTGAGACCTGGAAAAGCTTGTTAAGATGAGTTTCATAACGTGATTAGGAAAAAAAAATGGATTGCAGAGAAATTGCAAGAAGAGGATTTCACGATCGAAATAGGACGTCGAGGAATAGTAGAACCAATAATTTTATTATTAGCCTGCAAGACGACGAGAAACCTTGGGTCACAGGGATAATGTTGAAGAAGATGCAGGAAAGGAGAATATGGGACAATCAATACAAAAGAAGGCAGAAGAAACTATAGGAAAATAAACAGTGAACTAAGAAGAGAAACTGATAAGGCGAAGGAAGACTTGATGTAACAAATGTAAATAAATAGAGGATCTATAAAGAAAGGGAAGATATGATGATGTGGTTTAAAATACCGCAAAGTTAAAGTTGGACCTCACAAATAAGAACAGGAAATCCATATGGTTCATAGAAGACGAAATCTGCAATGAAATAACATACAAACAAGGAATACTGAACAGATGGACGAAATATGTAGACGAGCTATATGGGACAGGAAATCGTCCAGATAACTTAGCTATACAGGGTTATTTCCGATCTCTGATAACGAATTTAAATGACATCATGGGCGTCAGCAATCACACCGACAGCTGAATTGCGGCGAGAGGTGACAGACCAATAGTGAGTGATTTCATAATCAGAGTGCACGGTGTATCACAATAGCAATTACCAAGAAAATCGAGCCTTTTTGGGAAGGGTACATAATAACCCTTTCCAATTCCAAGTACAGTTACGTGAAAGTCATAGGAGCCTGCAAAAAATGTGGTTTCGTTATTTCCAAGAAAGGTATCTTGTGTGTACCGAATAAGACTGGCAAAGCTCGGATGGGATTAATTCCAGAGTGGAAAAAGCAAGCAAATCCACCCCCCCCCCCGTCACAAGTCGCCGAACCCCACGAGATGATACAAATTAATTCCATTCGACCTTTACCAATCTTATTAAGTACACAAAAGATGCCTTTCTTGGAAATGAGGAAACCTCGTTTATTGCAGGCTTCTTTTATTTTCACACAACTGTACTTGGCATTGGAAAGGGTCGTTCGTAATGTACCTCTCCCAAAAAGGCTCGATTTTCTTGGGAATTTCTGCTGTGAGTCGCCGTGCACTCTATGAGATCACTCGCTACTGGTCTGTCACCTCACGCCACAGTTGAATTGCCGTGTGTCTCCTGACGCACATGATGTCACTCAAATTCGTTATCAGAGATCGGGAACAACCCTGTAGAAGATGAAGATGAAGCAGTCGTATGGGAAGACGAAAAAGCATTTTCTATTCTAAGCGAAGAATTTGAAGTAGCGCTTAAGATAACGAAGAATGGGAAAGCAATAGAAGTTAATGAAATCCCATTGAATTAAAGGAATGCTTGGGTGAAGATAAGAGGGAAATTCTATCATTATGCAACGAAATAATAATGAGAGAGGCGAATGGCCTGAAGATTTTACGGATACGATGTTGCTGCCAATACCGAAGAAAAATAATATGAAGGAATGTATTGAGTTCAGTCAGGACTATCAACCTGATATCGCACTTGGTGAAGATTCTGCGAATACTGAATCGACGTTTATAGTCTAAAGTGGAAAGAGACTTGGGAGAAGAACAATTTGGCTTCAGGAAGGTACGAGAAACGCAATTGAACTACTGCAAACGATCAGCGAAAGATACCTAGAGAAGAATAAAGAAAAAATTGGTGTGGAATGCGATGTGAAGATGCTGTTCATTAATCTTTATACGAGGGTGGAAGTGACCTCTGATGAAACTTGGGTTCATCATTACACCCCAGAGTCGAAACGTTCCAGCATGGAGTGGCGAAAGCGAGGTGTGGCTGGACCAGTTAAGGCCAAAACACGCCTTTCTGCTGGAAAGGTCCTTGCGACTGTTTTTTGGGACTCTGAAGGAGTTTTGCTAGTGGATTTCCGCCGGAAACCGATCCGAAATGTGATTATGCTGCATGACAATGCAAGGCCACACACTGCTCGGTCGACACAAGAAAAACTGACGCAAATGCATTGGACACCTCTGGAACATCCTCCTTACAGTCCAGATTTGTCACCCTGTGACTACCATTTGTTTGGGCCACTGAAAGAAGACCTGGGAGGAAGGCGGTTTGGTGACAATGCAGCGGTAGAGGAGTTCGTGCGCAACTGGCTAATTACACGTCATCCCTCATTCTTCAAGGACGGCATCAAAAAGTTGCCTGCATTGCCAACACACTTTTGCCATCGAGTTGGGACCCTTTTGCCATCGAGTTGGTAACAATGCGATTCAGAAAATCATCTCCTTCCTCCTCGTAGCGACTCAGATGCCTCTGCGACACTTCCTGGCGCAAATTTGTTTGTTCCTGTCTGAGGAGCCGAGGAACCTACCTGGCAGATAATTTTCGGAATTTGAGTTCATCACTGATGATGGCTTGAACACTTCCGAAGCTTATTCCAACGTGTGAAGCAATGTCAGAAATTGTTACGCGCTGATCCTCCTCAATAAGGTCCCGTACAGCACGAATGTTGTCTGCAGTGATGCTTGTTCCACGTTCGTTGCCGTCTTTGGTGGAGCTCATTTTTCACTGAATTCCGGCCCGCTAAAATTTTTTTGTGCCAATCATACACCTGCGTCTTCGAAAGGGTTGCTTCCTCGAACTGCGCATGGAGCCTTCTCACAATTTCAGAAGGTTTAGTGCCTTCTTTCGCCAAAAAAAAAAACTTAATAATAATGCGTTGCGCAACAGACGGGTGTACCTCTTGCCCGCTCATTGCGTTCTGAAGCACGCGGCCGCTCTGGGGAGTGCGACACATCAAGATCCCCACTCCACACACCCACACCAACTTCCCCTCCAAACCGTAACCTTTGCAGTTCGCTACCAGAGCCTCCAGATACAAATTCCGGTTTAAATTTGATCCACCCTCGTATGAAGCAACGAGTCAGTCAAGATAGGAGAAGAAATGTGAGAGAAAAGTTGGATAGAGGAGGAGTACGCCAAGGATAGTAGAACAAATGGACAGCTTCAAACACCTGGGGTGTATTATAAGTTATGTCCCGTGCCATGGCGTCGTGGTCTAAGGCATCCCGCCTAGGAATTGCGTTATGGAATGCGTGCTAGTTCGTGTCCTCATGGTGGAAGAAATTCATAGGACCATTTTCATCAAGCATCGTGATGCACTTGGGGAGCTAAGATAGGTAGCGAAATCCTGTTACGAAAGCCAGTTATAACGACTGGGGGATCTTCATGCTAACCTACGATACCTCTAGTCTTATTGGATGATCGTCCACCTCTGCTTCGGCATTTGGCCGTGAGACCAGCGGTCGGCTGGTCGGTCTGGGCACTTAAAGAGTGTAGTGCCACGGATGGTGATTATTATTATTATAATTATTATTATTATTATTACCATTGGCAGATCTCAATAGAGATGGATAGAAAACAAGACCGTAACAGGGCACTCGGCTTAATAGTTGTCATTGATGATGATGATGATGATGATGATGATGTTGATGATATTGTTATTATTATTATTATTATTATTATTATTATTATCATTTGAAATGTGGATATGGAGAAGAATGGAGCGTATAAAATGGACAGACAGAATAAGACACTGAGACTTAATATGAGGAGCTCAAATGAAATATCGCAGCTAATGCACCCTGGAAGCCTGGGAACTCGGGTACAGTAGAAGAGGCAAGACCTGTCCTGTGTGCCGTGGCTATATCACGAATGGGTATGGAGGGGGAAGATTGGTTTTAGTCTGAGATGAACTTCCATTTCAGTTAATTCGTATAATATTAACCATCATGAAGTAAACTCTCTTTGTGATTGCTCATTATTTCCCCTCTCGCAAACCTTACATGCCAGGTCTCGCCTCCTCATCTGTATCAACTTAACACTTTGTTTGGTTAAAGTATTACAGCGAGTTTTGAATGTATTACATTTTTTACATTTATGACATAAATTACGCATTTTTACAAGTATTTTACGCGTCGTATACAAATCAGTTTTTACGTGTAACTTTCCAACTTTGCGTCAAAATGCAACAACATCACTATTCAAAATTAACATATTTAGTGGAAATCAATGCAAAAATAATAATAAATACACATCTAGTTCATTTGCTTGCATGTAAACATGTCTTGTGTTCGTGTTGTATTTCTATTACATTATCTGATTTGCAAAGAATGCCTAGTGCTTCTAAAAAAAGGGAAATTCGACGTGGAATATCGAGTGTTCAAAGTTCAGTGGTTGTGGAATTATTTTTCTTTTCACATCGCGCAGTAATGAGTCCGTTTGTTTTGTGTGTATGTGTGTGTTTTTTCCAGAGTTTTAAAAATGAGTAGCGGTATTGATTATTAGATGAATATGAATCTTAATAATTTGAATAATTTCGAGGGAAAATTTTCCGGGGCCGCTCATCGAACCTGGGACCTTTGGTTAAACGTACCAACGCTCTACCAACTGAGCTACCCTGGAACTCTACCAAACACCGATCCAATTTCTCCCTCTATATCCACAGACCTCAAAGTGGACTGACAACCGTCAAGCAACCAACACTGAGTGCACACTAACTCTGTGTGACTTAAATATTGTGGTTTCTGTTAACGAACAGTGAGATATATTATGCTGAGTATGATTCTTTTGCATTATTCAGAAAATGTTGTTTAACTTATGAGTTCATGACAATCTATTACATACGTTTTAGACTTAAAAAAATAATATTGAAGAAATAGCAACGAATAAAATTCGGATTTCCATTTGGCCCTAGCCACTCCTGATCTAAGAGACTGTGACTGGCTGATTTTCTTAACTCCTGACATATGATTATAATAAGTAAAAATGTTAACAAGCAGAGTTGAATATTGAAGTGAAGTACCAACGACTTGTAAAGTTACCTGAAGTTGTTTCCTTCTAGGAGAGGTTTCTGTTACAATGCGTGACCCTCGCCTTTTCATCGCTTCTGAACAAAGCGTGCTGACAATTTTATCACCATTAAAAATCCACCCTACTGTCCCAATTTGAACACGTGAACCTTACATCTCATAACACGAGAGTCACTTCAACATTCTATAGTGGAACACAGACTTCTGAAGTGTTCAAGGTCGTACGTAGTTTCGGCCGCTTACCCACCCTCCTCACGGACTTTTCCCTTTGCAAGTTACACTGCAAAAAATAATCTCGTCAGTCTCCTTGTGCTCACCTCGTCAATTCTTTCTTGATCGTCTCAGTTCCATTAAGGACTATAGGTTGTTTATAGTTTACTAGTGAGCGTGTCGTCATTTGTGAAAGAAGGCTTATGAAATAGTGTTGTAGTAACTCGAGATAATCAGGAGAAAGTAACTGAGAAGACGATCAGGAGTGATTAAATGATTGGGACGAAAGTGACAAGAGATGATAAAAAAAGATTTAAGGCAATGGGAAGGAAAATAATATCCGGGACTATTGGGTAGAATGGCAGACGAGACGGCGTGAAATAACAGATTGCTGAGAACATTTTAATAGGGAAATAGCTGGAAGGACAATCAGAACTGAAATAATTTGATCAGAGAAAAATTAATGAAGAAACAAGTGTAGGTGAAATGAAGGGAAGAAAAAAAAAGATTGACGAGATTAATAATAGGCCTAGTAAACTGTTTGGAGGGACGATCAAGAGGAAAATTAGATGATGGACGAGACTATGAAACGGAAAATGAATCATGAGACGGTTAGGAGAACGGAAAGGTGGGCGTGGATCATTTTGTAGGGACTCAATCGCGTCAATACATTTCTTAAAATGTTTAAACTAACACCAAAAGCTGTTCCAATAACTCTGAGTTTTATTGTACATGGAAGAAATAGCGGATGACTCACTGCTAGAAAGATATTAAAAATATTTGTAAACATAGAAAATGATCTCTTTTTTCTGGCTCTCAAATTTAGACTGTGAAGCATACTCGAAGCATAATAGTATTTATTAAGCACAAGTTATACAACTTTCAGACTTCTTTTTATTTGTTCTGGACTCCTGGCTTAGGATCTCGCAGAGTGACGGTGATTATGGAACATTGGTGGAATGACAATGATGAGGGGAAATGGGAGAATTCCGATAAAAAAAACCCTCGCGCCCACTTTGTTCACTATCCAGACGGGGATCGAACTCGGGTTACCACGGTGCAAGGCAGAGAGACTAATCACTCGGCCACAAGTTATTGAATGCTTGAAAAAGTGTCTACATATATAAAACAGAATAACACAGCTTAAGTTTAGACAACTCTCAGCTATACATATAACACAGAAGAGCACAGCACAAGCTTAGACAGGATACTGAATTTCGGTTTTGTCTTTGCAGTGTAGGAAGTTCAGATTTTTACAGTAGAACCGGTCCCCAGCCCATTAGGGTGGCAGGAGGGTGAGTAAGTTTGTAGTAAGAAGAAGGGAAAGTGTGTGACCTTGACAACCATAAATGCTTGTGGACGACTATAGTAACTGCCTATGTGTTGATGAGATCAACAACTGTGTTGAAGAAACGAAGCACGTCCTCACTTTCAGAAGGGTAGGCCAGATTGATTTTTCCGCATGCATTCCTATCTCATCGCACCGGATTTAGAACACGAAGTGAAAACCTGAGAAGTCAATAACATTCAATATCTGTTCAAGACAGCGACCTTAAAAGAACTCCACTTCGTTTGCAAAGCCTTAAGCTTCGAGTTGGATATTACGTTGCCCATACTCGTGAAATTCATGTCGTGAAAAGGCGCCGGAATGGGAGGCGAAGTAGTTCGAAAAGACGTTCCAACCTGTACTTAACGAGTAGCGCTGTAGAAAGAGTTCCACACCCAGCATGCCCATCGCTTGCGAGGTTGCCGGAATGACAACTTAAACTCCTCAAGTACCAATACAAATCCTAGACAGGACCGGCATTGTTGCCAGAGTATGCGTCATAGCAAGTAAGTTTAATAACGTCGATCAATATGGACCAGAAATCAAATCTGGTCGGGGGGGGGGGAAGTCTCTTTTCACAGTTGACAGAAACCATTTTAAACTTTATTTTTATATCTGGCACTCTTCGAGGTTCGCGAATCTGTATCCATAATTACGTCCTCTGTCATGTGGGAAGATAACAGAGCGTACAAAGTTATGTCTATGTTATCGTTTCCACTGCCCTGCTTCTTGGCCAGGATGTCAAAACGCCTGTATTACGTGCTCATACTACAAGCAATACAAATCCAATAAGGTTCACTTACCAGCAAGATAAAGTACAATCATCACTCTTAAGGAAATGTTGTGCGGGTTCTTGAGAGCACACAGTGCAGATATTTTGACATCCCTGTTCTTGATGCGTCATTTTACAAGAGATTCTCCTTGTATTTTCTCTGTCAAGAAGAAACCATGTATTTTCATCTTAGTATTATATTATAGTAATAAGTAACTACTATTGTATTTCATATTTATAATAAATGCGTGCTTACTTAACTTACGGTTCTTTCTATTATATGAAGTTTATTGCGACCCATATAAACGTAACCGTCACATTAAATTTAATCATATTCGAGTTTAAAAACTTTCAAGTTCTGTGTCTTCTTTCTGGCCCTATTATGTAGTCAGAAGTATATTCTTCAATTTTCGTTCTTCAGATTTTGCGCATAAGTGATGAGCTTTTTTTTTTTGAGAAAAAATCCACAGACGTAACTGCGCAGACTCTGCTTATAGTTGTGCAAAGATAATAACTTTTCAAAGTGGTATTGCGTATGCTAAACCATCTAGTGAATCATTATTTCACTATATAGTGCAAAAGGATCATATGAAGAGACAAAGAGGAAGGCAGAAAATAGGAAAGACTGGAGAATGCTGAATTTGCAGTGAAAGACCTGTACTTGGGCAGAGCACTATGAATGAATGATGCAAAAATATGTCCTTGAAAACTGTCCTAAAGAAATATTAAGAAGAATAAAAAAGCAAATTAAGTGTCGAGTATAGTGCTTGGCTGAATTTAAATTATCTTCTCTGATAAAGATGGAGGACTTGCAGTCTTATACAATTTTCATATCCTTCTACGTGTCTCAGCTCATTTAATAAATAATATTAACAGATGCCGCATTATTGCGTATGTGTAATATTATTATTATTATTATTATTATTATTATTATTATTATTATTATACTAATCTCATAATCCGCCGTAATGGAAATATTTTGACGGACACCTTGGAAGATTTTGCGAATCCTCAAAATGTTCGCGAACCACAGTTTGGGAAACACTGATCTCTAGTAATTTTGTTTGAGCCATCCTTACCACTGGCCCTGATTGTTGAAGTATTTCGTTTTAATGCTTATTACAAAAGTATTGTTTCAGTGTAGCATATAACCATTTTGTTGCTGCTATCAAATTAGTTGAAATCATTCCAATAACTTAATACCGGTACTACGCTATTTATCTTTACGAGTATTTCTCCTTACCGCTGCCACACGCAGCATGCAATCAGGTTGCCGATGTACGGTAGTATAGAGGAGGTGAGCGACGGCCCGGTCTCGTAGTATAAGCAGTTTATGTTAAGAGTTGTGACCGGTCCAAATAGATAGAGCAGCTACAGCTAATGTATACCTATGTAAGCACTTGTTTTTGCATTACTGTGGTTCGAATAGTCAAAGCTTATCATTTGTTCAGTGCAGACAAGAATTCAATCAAACATACTACAGAGTGATTTATATAGAACTGACACATTTCTTTCATTAATTGTTTCAAAACGAATTGTGCTAGCGACAACTTACTATACCTAAAATGTAGAGGAATTTTGGGAGATTATTTACCTCTTTAGCAAATGTTGTCCGGCGTTGTCAAATCCGGAGATCTCGGTGGCCACAGGTTCCTGGAAATTATTCGGTCGTCACATAACCGGATAAATGGAACCATGCTTCATCTGTGAACCATGTGATGTAGAAATGCGCCATTGGGCTATAAACTGCTTTCTAGTTTTCCGACTTAAAAAATCATACTGTATCTTATGATAAAGTGCAGCACAGTATTGAAATCACGACCTCTTCCTAGAGTGTGTTGCTGTCATCTGGTATTATAGCAGTGTCAGCATGACTAATTTGTCATCTCGTGATGTCGAATATTTAAATATTAATATTTTATCGTTACATTCTTATAGCGTGTGAGAATTTTTCACTCACTCTATCAATGCTGTATTAAATAAATAAAATGTTTGGAATGAATACTGTCGTGGTTTCTTAAGGAGCGTTAAAATCCTTGGTATAGATTTTTTAATAAGAAAAGTAAAGTCCGAGGTCGTAGCCTTCGGCACATGCATAGCTAAATCTAAAGGCTGATTGACAATAAACCGGGAACGGAAACGACTACGAGAACGAGAACAGAAATGTTAAAATGTATGCATTTCCGTTCTCGTTTCCGTTTTCGGTTTATTGTGAACCAGCTTTAAAATTATTTCAATAATTTATTATCAAAATACACTGCTCTCTTAAAATGACTGAGCTTATTGGAAATTAAATCAAGACTTTCCCAAAATACACTTATGATACTGTATGTTTAATACAAAAACATTTTATCTAAAAAAAAAAAAAAGAGCAAAATCGTATTAAACATTTTTGTTTGCAATATCTCAAAGAATAACCCCCTGAAATGGATAACACTACTTATGGTTCACTCTGTACTGTATATAGGCCTACGTAGCTGCAGGAGCTGCCTCCTGTTTGCAACGAAACGATTGGGAGCTCGCTCCTTATTCCACTGTAGCTTACTACCAAGTGCTCGGAATCACATCGTTCTTGCACTAAAAGATCGGGAATATTTTTTAACGTATGAAATAAGCAAAACATTAATTTCCCAAAAACTGTTTGTGTAGCGTAGTCGGTATAGCGCTGGCCTTCTGTGCTCGAGGTTGCGGGTTCCAGGTTGATGGCATTTAAGTGTGCTTAAATGCGACAGGCTCATATCAGTAGATTTAATGGCATGTAAAAGAACTCTTGCGGGACAAAATTCCGGCACACCGGCGACGCTGATATACCCTCGGCAGTTGCGAGTGTCGTTAAATAAACCATAATTTATTTATTTTTTTAAATTTCATTTCACCAAAAAGTGGAGCCACCCCCTTTTTGCAGGAAGCCTTTCAATTATTGTTGTGCTGACATTAAAGAATCTACAAGCAGTAACATGAGCTGCTGCCAGGAAGTAAAAAGGAGGATAGCAATGACCAAGAAAGCTTTTAGTAGAAAAAGGAGCATCTTCTGCGGACCTCTGGAAAAAGAACTGAGGAAGAGATTGGTTAAGTGCTTTGTGTGAAGTGTGGCATTGTATAGGTGCATAAACATGGATATTACGAGTAAGTGAAGAGAAGCGAATAGAAGCATTTGAAATGTGGATATGGAAAAGAATGGAACGTGTGAAGTGAACAGAGAGAATAATAAATGAAGCTGTGTTGGAAAGAGTGGATGAAGAAAGAATGATGCTGAAACTGATTAGGAAGACGAAAAGGAATTGGTTGGGGAAGAAATTGCCTATTTAAGGATGCACTGGAAGGAATAGTGAACGGGAGACGAGTTCGGAGCCGAAGGAGCTGTCAGATGATGGACGACATTAAGATATAGCTCGTATGTGGAGATAAAGAGGAAGGCAGAAAATAGGAAAGATTGGAGAAAGCTGAGTTTGCAGTGAAGATCCTGTTCTTGGGCAGAACACTATGAATGAATGAATCCTGTGGCCATGTTATACTATGTTATGGAAACTGCAGTAAACGCATCGCTGTGTAAGGATCAATGTTTTCTGTTCATTATCTTGTAAATGTTAAGTGCTTCCGCACGCCATCGTAACAGAGCCAGGTTGTTAAGAGTGATAGCAGATAGCGTGGGACGAAAATAAGTTGGAGTTCAAGATTTGGAAGAGTGCATGAAGCGGCTTTATTTGTACAGGGACATCATTTTATTTTTACTTCAACTTTTATTGTACCTGAGTTTTTGAATGTACTTCACTCCCACCCCTTCCACTAACGAAGTTCCAACTGTCCTCCACACAGAGCCAAGGCCGCAGTACTGAGTTAGTGATTATAGTACGTTTAAAAAATATGTTCGCGTTTTCCAGTGACAAAAACTTCCAATATTGAATCATATTTTCGCACAGGTACTGTCGTCCGTTTGCCTACGTCGCATCCCGATTTCCCCCACCTGCTTCTGCTCGCTCCACTGTAAAGACTAGTGGCTGGGCTTTCTTAGCTCTTTTCTGAAAACATTAATTTCTGTTAGGAATTAATTGGACGTCTACGTAATATTATACAAATGTTTAAAATAACTTAAATAAAAGGGCCTCGTTAAGTAATTAACTGTCACGTGATTCCCCCCCTTTCTATGATCCTGCGACATAACCACTTGGGCGGACAGTAGATAGCATGTCTGAGTAATTTTATCTTTGAGGGTCGGGTAGAAGTGAAGACTGAATTTACGGTACGTAAGGTACTCTTTTATAGAGTAGGTACAGAATTATTTCAACATGAGTTACTAAGTATGAAGGACGAAACTGGTAATTGGAATTAGATGCAATAGTCTATAGTGCGATAATAGGCACAAAATAACTGAAGCCTGTATCGAAATGAACGGCCACCATTTTAAAAAATGTGTTTAAATATCCACATTATGATTCATTTTAACTTCATTCTCTATATCGTACTCTAATTTGCTGTAAACAGTATAATATACACTGCATAGTGAATATGTTCGCATGGATAACTCAGTTCGTGAGTAAAACACTTATTGTTAATACTGTACTCTATTTTGATTAAACAAAACCTAATAAAAATTATCACACTCAAAATCGCGATATTTCCTAGTTTACATAAATGGATGAACTACTTTTCTTCCCTCCTGTACCTAGTAAAGTGATTTGTTTGTATTTTACGCCAGTATCATCGAACTCCAGTCGTGGAAGGAGGTAGCAAACGGTGTTTCCGGGTCTCAACCGTTAATCCAAAGGTATAGCCAGGTTAATATTAAAAATCTTAGTAAAAATAAAATGATGTCCCTGTACTTGTGGAATAACAAGGAAAACCATTTTCTATAAATTCTTAACCATTCCACATCTAAGGCATAAATTGCAATTTGGATCTTTAAAACTGTATCTAATATAGGCCTATTACAGTACCACGATTCATACGACGCTTTAGGTACTCAAAAGTTTTAACGCCTAATGTACCGAATCTGAATACCATGAATTAATGAATAATTATTATTAATTGCAAATCGGATTTCACCTGGTGGTAGTTACAGGAAAATAACGATATACGAGTAGGAAGAGAAGACAAACTGAAGGAATGCAGAGTGGAAATATAAACAAAACAAATCAACGGCAGCGAATAAAGAGACCGTTCAGGAGATATGCAATCTGAAGCCTGTAAATACATACTTCATACTATTATACACACTCTTCACTACAAACATTTTAAACACACTAACCACTACACATTAACTGGTGTCATTACTCGGTCACTAAAACTAACTGAACTGGCTCTATATCTCACTTCTCTTTAGCTATTACGTACTGCTTACTCTCTAGAATTAATTATTCACTTTCACTGTAAATCTAACTCATTACTCGGATACTGTAAGTTGCTGAACTGGCTCTGTAACTCACTGCATTCTCACTACAACACACTGCGCACACACGCTATAACTCATTGCACTTCCACTATTACGCACTGCGCAATCACTATTGATTTGTTTCTTCAGCGAGTTTGTAATAATTGTTTGATAACTGTTTAAAAACTGTTCCATCCTCAACTGTCGCGCGTGATCAGCGATGATCAGCGATGATCGGTTTGAACGCTCATGTATTGTAAAATAATTTACTAATCTCATACATTGAAGATTATAATTAACTTTCATAATATATTTTAGTAACCAATATAGATAAGCATGGAAACATACTTAATGCGAAAAGTACGTGTGTAGCAGTCCAGTGGGTAAAAGTAAAACACAACTATCTTAATGTGCATGCGGCACTCTGGTTTCAGATCGGTTTGTGCTTGATCCGCAAATTTTCTGACCGTCATGGTTTCGTGACGGTTTGGTACGTTGCAAGAACGCCTGACTAATCAGCAAGTAGAATTTGAAGTTCTCGCTGCACGAAAATAAAATAGATGTGCGCATGACGGTTTAAAACTGCTGCAGGAACAAACCTTATACTGTATGTATTATTCGACCTAGGCGAGTGGAGCCGCGGGCGTAATGTGAACTATCGCGATGACGTATTACGAACGCAGAAGCAGTAGAAGTGGCGCTCCGGGCTGCAGAACTCCGCTGGCCTCGGTCGAGTAATACCTCACTCACTTTCACCATAAATCAAATAAATAACGAGCATATTATAATAACATCTATTAGTGAAGTCCTTAAGCCTATTTTTAAATCATTTTTAGTTACTAGTGAAACCTTTAGTAAGTCTGCAAGTACAGCATTTGAGTACCTGATGGTACGGTCGAGAAAAGAAAACTTTCCAATGCCCGTATTCTGATTTCTTTCCCTCAGTCTATGTGAATGGGCATTCCTTGAAGAGTAATTAGGCGGCTGCAACCTACTAGTGTATTTAATTTCTCTCCAGGCAGACTCACCTCTATACGTTTAATCGAACTCGTGTTCTTCTGTTCGTGAGGAGGATCGTAACATGTGACCTGCTCGATAAGATCAGTACGAATAACTGGCTATCAGCATCGCTCAGGCGATAGCGCATTTGCTTGCTGATCCGAGCTCGATTCCCGGCTGGGCTGATTACCTGGTTGGGTTTTATTCGGAGCTTTTCCCCAACTGTAAGACAGATTTCAGGTAATATCATGACGAATCCTCGGCCTCATCTCTCCAAATACCATCTGGCTATTACCAATTCCATCGACGCTAAATTATATAATATTTGATACAGCGCCGTTAAATAACCGACTAAAAAGAGAATAACTGTAGGCCTATTAGTTTATTTTATTTCATCCTTTCCGAGAATTTTAGATCTCATTCAACATAATTAGGCCACCGGCGTGGCTCAGTCGGTTAAGGCGCTTACCTGCCGGTCTGGAGTTGCGCTCGGGCGCGGGTTCGATCCCCGCTTGGGCTGATTACCTGGTTGGATTTTTTCCGAGGTTTTTCCCAACCGTAAGGTGAATGCCAGGTAATCTATGGCGAATCCTCGGCCTCATCTCGCCAAACACCATCTCGCTATCACCAATCTCATCGACGCTAAATAACCTAGTAGTTGATACAGCGTCGTTAAATAACCAACTAAAAAAACATAATTAGACCTGATATACACTATATTACTATTCGAATTGTGCGTTTCATTCATCTTTTCCGTGGAAACTTTTCTTTCACGACTAGCTTGAGTTTTCTTTCATGTACCGAGTCAAAAAATTACTTCCTTACTACGAAATGGAAAGTTGCCTTTTGGGCGCCACGCTCACACACACCAATTACAGAGCGGTGAATAAAAAATGTTGCTGCTCTTTGGTATTGAGCAGCAAGTGTTTGCGTAAGGTAACTATGTGTTCGCAAATTCGGGTTGTGAAGTTCGAAGATATCAGGAAAGATTAGTAGCTGTTAGCTTTCCAAATCGTCAGATGATCCATGATCTTGTGAATGAATTCTTGGAGACAGGAAGTGTCACAGATAAACGCAAAAGAAGTGTTATTGATTCGTCTTCAATGAGGAAAATTTGGATGACATTGGGTACTGTTTGGAAAATCTCATCGAAAAAATTGTTTCGTCGTCTTTGGCAGGAAACGAGTGCCTTACACTACTGTGCGAAATGCTACAAAGTTACAGATGGTTAATTATGAATCCTTTTTATAGTATCGATGAATTTTTTAGTATCCAGTGTCAGTTTAACCTTTTAATAGGTTTGAAATGGTTTATTGTACTATCATGTACTACTATATTTTGACGCAGTCCATGGCCTCTTATTTGAGGTTCTCGATTTAATAAAGATCGATCGATTGATTGATTGATGTTGTATTCTTATAAATTTAGAGTGTTGGAAGAGTTACGTCCCCAGGATTCTGTAAGAATTTGTGAGTGGATTATAAATTGAGTGAATAGCAGGGTAATTAAGTTAATCTTGTACGTTTTCGGTCGAGGCTTTGTTTCTTTTCCACAAATATGTAAATACACACACATATTTGGGACAAGGAGGCTGAAGTTTCAGCAGCTCATTGCTTAATTTGGGTGAGCAATTAACGTTTTAATTGTGTACAGTTTTTAATATTTGACATTAATAGCTTGAGGATTTTCGAACCACCGATAACATGCTCTCTTGTGCTTAGTAGCGGTGCTCTCGAGAGTTAAGTTGGCGTTTCGTGGTAAGGAAGTTTTTTACTCACTGTAGTATTATCGCCACATATTATCTATACTTCTCAGTTTTATTGGTATAATTTAGATTAACATAACTTGTAATTTATATAAATAGCAGATTTCATCTATTTTTGCAATTTCTTGATTAGTGGAATTATTTGACTCCGAATTTTCATCTTAAAATCTTAGGCCAGCGGTGACCAAAACTCGAACGGCAGTGATTACACGCGAGAGGCAGTCTAAGAAGTAAGAAGACGGGGGTGAGGTACTTGGCATGAAAACTACAACTAGTGGTGGTTTGTGCACTAACATTGAGATCTTCATCAACCCCGAGAATAAAAATAGCAAGCTTTGCTGTATCATTAATGTTATTACTGTCATCAAGAACCAATTAAAAATACATACAAATTTTCTTGCTTTTTTTTAATATTCCTCATGAACACAATCCGAAATTTCCTGAATTTTCTTCTGGATACTTAGTCGAGAAATGCGCAGTTTTTCAAAAATTAATTAACAACTTCCATTGGACAAATTATTTCAACCACGTTGATCATTACGCTTTTATAAAACTCTCCTTCGTTGGAAGGCTTAAGAGAACGAGTTATTTCGTCGCCACTAGATAGCTGGCTTCCTTACATTTATTTATTCATCTTTCTCTTCATGACGATGATTTAAGGCTGATTTCAGTTCTTGGAGTTTAATAGCTCGTTTCATTACTACTCTAGCACGTAATATTCAATAAGTTTCTCTATATTATTGTTATTACTATTATTATTATTATTATTATTATTATTATTATTATTATTATTTCAGTAAATACCTGATATTAAAAAAAATTAAAATGGAGATATAGGGTAGTAATTATTTTATCATTCAAGGGAAGATGATGTAGGCTTATATATTGAGGCACGTATATAAGAATTATGGTAATACTTGCTGATACATAATAATAATAATATAATAATAATAATAATAATAATAATAATATTAATAATATTAATAATAATAATAATACCTGTTCTGCCTGTGTATTCAGCGTAATGCCCTGTAATGTTACTTCTGTATACTACTACTAATTGAATCGTTGAGCAGATTACATTTTCTCCGACAGAACAGCGAATAAATTCCTCTTCCCATTCTGTACGAAACCTTCTGTTCCTGCTGGTAGAGACAGAGGGTTTGTACAGCGACTTGGTACCTTCAGTACGTGAGCGGGACAGAGAGCAATGTACAGGAAACTCTATGACTGCCTTCGATTACACGATGTAATCACGATACCCAGTTTGGTCACCGCTGTCTTAGACAGAGGACTTGTCGTAAAGCACTGTGTTGAGATTAGGCGTATTTCCGTGGACATCTCGAAATCGACTTTTTGCACCGTCACAACATAACGGGAACGTATACCGGTAGCTTACTTGTAGGAGCTGCTTCCGGGCTCTTTCTCGGAAGACATATGAAGACTTGTGCATAAAATAGAATTTGCGAGAAATTATTTAAGCATTGTCTTAGAAAGCCACAATATCCCTGCTGGAATGTGTACAAATTTAATTAATGTAAACACTTCCTTGCTAGGTTCACAGCCGTCACATGTTTACCTAAAGTGAGTCAGTTTACGCATGCGTTAATTGAAGACAAACAATGCGGAATGACTTCAGTGTTTTGTCAGTTTGTATCGAGGGAATGTCAGTTTGGTCACGTGCCTCGTAGATTTTCGCAACATTACATTTTAGAAACTAATACAGTAGGCCTATATTATACTGTCGATAAAATAGCATATGAATGGCCTTTCAGCGTATTACCTGGCTAGTAATCTATTCTATCGGCAACAACGAACGCAAAAAATAGGGGTGAACATTACGGTTTAATTTTCAACCCTTGGTAGTAAAACAGTTTTGACAGCATTTCAAAGTTATTTTATTAATTACATAATCATACGCTGTGGTATTTAGAACGGAAAATCATATTTTAATTACCGTCGTCTGGATTAGCCTGGCGTAACGAGCTCAACAGAGTAGGCGACCTTTCTGCTCTTCTGTCTGCCCTGACGATGGTACCTGTATGTAGTTCCGAAACGTTGGAAATGCCAAGTTCCAGAACACGGTGAAATACCTTAAAGTCTGATAACTAAAATGTGTTATAAAATTCGTACTCAAACTTAGAAGCTTATTTAATTATTAATATTAGAGAAGAAAAATTCGCTCCGGCGCCGGGAATCAAACCCGGGTCCTTGGTTCTACGTACCAAGCGCACTAACCATTGAGCTACGCCGAAGCTCAATCCACAGCACCGGATCGAATCCCCCTCCTCCAATGTTTTTCACTTTGTGACCTAACTCCAAGTTCGACATGTATGTTGACATTTATATTAAGTCAACTGCCATTATACAAGGAGCGCACTCAGTTGAGTGACTTGGTGTCTGGGATTCCACAGTAATATGCACAGTAATCTGTACAGTAATATGCACTGTTGCTCGAAGAATCTACGTAAAGATTAATTAATTGTTCGGTCCTACAGAATACATCTGTTATGGTAATAATTAATAGGCCACAACGTGAAAAACGCTGGAGGAGGAGGATTCGATCCGGTGCTATGGATTGAGCTTCGGCGTAGCTCAAAGGTTAGAGCGCTTGGTGCGTACAACCGAGGACTCGGGTTCGATCCCCGTCGCCGGAGCGAATTTGCTCCTCTAATATTAATTGTTACCATAACAGATGTATTCTGTAGGACCAAAAAAATAATTAATCTTTACGTAGATTCTTGAGCAACAGTGCATAGTTAATTAGTCTACATATTACTGTGGAATCCCGGCCACCAAGTCACTCAATTGAATGCGCTCCTTGTATAATGGCAGTTGACTTAATATAAATGTCAACATATGTCGAACTCGGAGTTAGGCCACAAAGGGAAAAACACTGGAGGAGGGGGATTCGATCCGGTGCTGTGGATTGAGCTTCGGCGTAGCTCAATGGTTAGAGCGCTTGGTACGTAGAAACAAGGACCCCGGTTCGATCCCCTGCGCCGGAGCGAATTTTTCTCCTCTAATATTAATTGCTACCATAACAGATGTATTCTGTAGGACCAAAAAATTAATTAATCTTTACGTAGTTTAGAGGGTTATAGTCGAGAGCAGTAAATTTCATTCATTACCCATGTCCAAACGTGCAACGTGTACTACCAGCCACCCCAGCTGCGAGAGTCACAACCCTTACAGGCTTACTGTGGTATGCAACAGGCAATAGCATCTCACTGCCTAACACGCCACCAGGGCGACACCTGTGGTACGTCATGCAGCCAGTCAGCTGTTTGTATAACAATATGTGCAGCCGCGTCTCAGGTCTTCCATCCAGACAGGGCGGATTTCGATCCCTGGCCAAGTCATGAAGAAATTTATCATCTGCAGTAGTAAAAATTGACTGGGGTGAAGTCTGAAGGATATTACGGGTTTCCAAGCCTTATATTGGAAGAACTTTCCGCTCTGGGCCCAGGGTATCAACTTTCTCCTCAGCGGATGGAGCCAGGCTCTATCAGGAGCTACACAGGAGGCCCATCTATCAGCATCGGATTAATGAATGTTACCCATGCCACCAATCATATCGTATACAGGGCACACAGTGGGCCGAAGAATGCCTAAGTGTACGGACCACAGCCCTCGAAAAGCTAAGCCTACCCAACACTATTTGTAGATCTGACTGTGTGTGACGAAGCGCTACACATGGCTACACAGGCATGCTTTAGGTTTGCGGTGCAAACAATGAGAATTTAACAGCTGCGCAGCGTCTTCTATCGTGGGAAGCACGTGCCAGATCCCTGCACGTTTGTTGCAATCGATCGCCGGCTGATTGCAGGTAAGTCTGTGGGGTGGGCGCTCGTGGCCGCGCGTCATTTTCATCCGCCCTGCCACTTTACGGCGTTTCTTTTTAAATGCGGAGGTAAGCGCACAGTGCACACATCTGTTTGTGAACGTTTAGAAACGGGTGGAGAACGAGCCGTCAACAAACACGTGACTTGTTGCGAAGCAATTGCATTTTGGCCACAAGGTAGATTGATGCATATGGCATGATCAACTGCACCCATTTCATCTGCAGAAGATGCAAGTATCGTCATACGAGAAGGAATGTTCAGTTACCACCACCAACGCCTGTGGACAGAGGAAAACCCTCACTTAAGCTCTAACCAAGGTTACCAACAAAATGTTGTGACAATATGTGGGCAGGTGTTATTAGGGATAGCCTAGTTCTATTTGGCCTTACATGCTTCCGTCACTTGTCATCGCCCGCGTTTACCTGCGGTCTGTCGTTTGAGCTGCTCGAGGACATTCCACTTGATATTCGACGCTGTATGCGCAGTCAACAGGACGGCGCACCCGCTCAGTTCTCCATTCATGTGCGACTCAGTACATAGCCTGCGCGTTCCCCAGATATCGCACTTTATTTCTGTGGGGGCATTTTAAGAGCGTGGTGTACGCGACACTAGTTGTATCGCAAGAGGAGCTAATCATCCATGTGTATGCAATCTCATTCTGTACGCAAAATGCTAGGAGTGGTCGAACGTATCAGGCAGTCAGTGACGCGTCGTTGTTTTGCGCAGTGGTTCATGGATCACATTTACCTCCCTTGAACCCATCTGCTACGCCTCTAAGTTTGACTATTAAATTTTGAAACATTCTGTATACAAATTACATTCCAAAACTAACATATCCTTGACCGTAACGGAAATATAAATAAAAATCGTTGTGTCTATAAAGAAATTAAGCTTATATGAATTATGTCTCTATTTGAAAATGCTTCGAGACAAAAGTTTTGGGGTCTCGAGATACGTAGATGAATTATTTTGTGACGTGGACGTAACTCTATCCATTATGGATAGTACAAAATATATTAGACTTTATTTTCTCTAAAAACGTTACTGTTTTTGTAGATGAATTCACAAATGTGCTTTTGGGAATATTTTCTTGCCACAAATACAGTTTAACTTGATTATAGCAACCGCGACTAGTGCTACACCTCTGGTAAGGAACAGTTATTAAGAAGTACGGTTTTATCTGTATTAAACAAATATGATTTATTATTTTATAACGATACATTTTTAATAGGTCTAAGCAATTCGTTTATAGCGACATTTAGTAACAGTGTAAAATCTATGTACGTACATAAACTACAATAGAGACTGTCGAGAGAATTCTCATGTAGCCGGTAATGCCATAGTGATTAGTACCGTTTTCAGTTATTGTGACACAAGCATTTTACGGGCCAAGAACTGAAATTCTAAGCAAATAGAGTGTGGGGTAGACCAAACTCTTCCTTCTGTCATACTAACAACCCTTAACAAACTATACAAGGCAAAGTTGTGTACCGTACTGTAATACAGAAATTCATGACACATTGTCTACTGATTGAAGAAACTAGTTGCAATAAGAGATTCTTGCAGCGGAATCTCCATGACTTAAACTTTGTACTTCACTCACTCGGCAAAATCTAAATTTTTTTAAATGTCGGCTTGCTATAAAAATTTTCTTAGGGATTTTCTAGGAATTTGCTCGAGACGTTCGCTAATGTCCTGAAGCTTTTATCGCATTAACACTAGGATTTTTTTCGATCGTTTTAGTAGGCATGGATCTGTTGTTTTGAATTTATTCACTAATTTATAAATCCAGGAACACATTGAAACTCGCGCTAGGAGAAATTGTTCACGAAACTCTCTTCTAACTCTTTCTGTCGATTCGTACTTAATGAACTTGCAACACACGAAATACGCTGTTGAGTAGTTTGAACCGAAAGCCATTGATCACATAAATAATACAAGTACCGGTACAGGGTGAGTTACGAAAAACGAACGCCAAGGACTGGTTGGTGGGCGAAGACAGATCCACTAAGTCGCCTTGGCAACTACCATCTCACTATTACTATCGACGTTAAAAATGGCCTAGTAGTTGATACAGCGTCTTAAATAACGAACTAAAGAAAGGAACAAATATGTGACAATTTACAATATTTACATATTCATTTTGTTTGCAATGTATTACAATAGACTGTTATTGAGGGCCTGATAAACCAAAGTAACTTCCACACAAGAGAGATCATGTAGGGCGATAATGTGTCAGGGACTGGTATAAATTCAGTCCGTAAATTAATGGGCAGATAGGAAGAAAGTATACGGAATACTCGCTTACAGCAAATAAAGATGGAAAAGATGTAGGTTCAACGTATTCTAAGGGCCTAATTTTAAATCGTGAACTTGGTTGCAAATTTTAAACTCAAGAAGAAGATATGGCTTTGTTTTCTTTAAGGACTTCTATCGTTCTTAAAAATATGTCTTCGAGTTTGAACCCGGAACTTAGGATTCAATAATACTAATAACTATTAGGTCATTGAGGGCGACAAAAAATGATATAGACTGAAGTGTTTGGCATGACAAGACTGCAAGGCAATTACAGACAGGCTTTGTGGTGTGAGTGCGCACGCAAGTAGAGCATGAAATTGTTCATCAGGCCTACACTCATGTCGGTGGAACAACATAATCGTGGCATAAGTGGGACGATGCGGTCTGAGCGTAAATTGCTGTAACAGAATGAAGCTACAGTAGATAAAAGATTAATATCTGTATAGCGTAATTGCATAGGGTGCGCTGAATATTAAGGAGCGTAATTCTGTAATGCACTAACATGGAACATTAAGCAAGCAAAATACAGACAGACAATGTAATGTATTTCGTCTAGAAGTAACCTTACCCCATCCTGACATCAGAATAAAAAAATCTCCTTTCCTTTCTTCCCCTGCTTCAAATGATTAAATACATTAATTTATACCTGCTTGTATCCTCTTATTATTGTCTTTAATATTCCAGTGCGGCAAAACTCTATAGTTACTACAAATCAAGCAAGCCTGGATTCGATTCACGATAGAAAAGATGAGATTATCTTCTTCCATAGGGACTAACAAGTATCATCTGTACGCCACTTGTGTTCGTTTTATACCGACCCTGTTTTGACTTTTGCGATGATCTTGTGCGATGCTTACCACATGGCGAGGTAATAATATTACTTATGAATATTTGTAATAATACTAATAATAATAATAATAATAATAATAATAATAATAATAATAATAATAATAAAGGAACGTCATTCTCTAAGACACTAATATGAGACACTAAGCAAGCAAAATATAGACACTGCATTTTTTTCGTCTTGAAGCACCCTTTCTCAATCCTGACATCAGAATATTTTAAAAAATCTGTTTTTAAAGGATTAAGTCAAGAATGAGAATGAGGTTCATGAGACGGACTGCTTGTTACTCAAAATGGGACTTTGAAAAGAATACAGACATCTTTGAAGAACTAGAGACATAGGCAATGTTAGAAAGCTGAGAGAAAATTGGAACTACCATATTAAAAGAATACAGCAAGGATGTCAAAGCGCCTGCATTGCGTGCTCTCAAGAACCCGCAAAACATTAAGAACGATGATTGTACGTACCTTATCTTGCTAAAAAAGGAACCGTGTTGGATTTGTAATTCTTGTAGTATGAGCACAGTCTAGTATATACAGTCACGAAGCTCAAAACGTAGGGAATATGCATCCATAGATAGTTGCTAACCACTAGGATCGCTACTATTACCTCATCACAGCTGATACGAAATAGTACCGGCGCAGTCTATTGTTCCTAGTACTCTCAACTTCGTGACTGTATATACTAGACTGTGGTATGAGCACGTAATACAGACGCTTTGACATCCCTGGAATAGAGGAAGAATCCCCAAGGAGGTCATGCGGTACCGTCCCAGAGGGAAGAGATCTATTGGGCATTGGCTAAAATATGTCATGAGACAGTAAAGGCTCATTCACATTGAAATTTAAACATAACGTGAGCGTTAACTTAAAAATGTAAACGTCACGGTAAAATCAAGAAGTCATACCATCATTCACGATGGGAACATAAACATAACCGCAAAGATACTTGGTAACCATGGAAACAACAACGACGTCATTTCCTCATATTCTGTCGTATACTTCAACGCTTCACGATTGTGTAGGCCTACTGTTTGCAAATCACGTAAGCATAGATAAGCATGAAAGTTTGGAGTCTGCAAACTTTCTTGTTAACGTCTAACGGCAATGTTCATGTCAGTGTTCATGTGAATCTTTGTGAATGATCTCATTTGGTAATCTGGCCGCAAATTCTGTGGTTATGTTACTGTTATGTTTAATTTTCATTGTGAATGGGCCTTAACAGACCACATGGTATAATACTTGATGATGATCCTGGACGCGACAGCTCATTGAGGGCCAGGACTGACCAGCCGACTGCTGGCCTCAGCAGAGGTGAATGATCATCCAGCCAGTACGGGGATATCATGTGGTTAGCACGATGATACCTGCAGTCGTTGTAGCTGGTTCGCGAAACCGAATTTCGCTATCCACTCCAGCTCCCCAAATTCATCACGATGCTGGTCCCATATATACTGCCAGAAACTTTGAGAAAATTGTTTACCCCATGAAGACTAGTCCACACCTGTGGAGTAACGGCTAGCGTGTCTGGCCGCGAAAACAAGTGGCCCGGGTTCGATTCCCGGTCGGGCAAGTTACCTGGTTGAGGTTTTTTCCGAGGTGTTCCCTCAACCCAATATGAGCAAATGCTGGGTAACTTTAGGTGCTGGACCCCGAACTCATTTCACGGGCACTATCACCTTCATCTCATTCAGACGCTAAATAAACTGAGATGTTGATAAAGCGTCGTAAAATAACCTACTAATACTGAAGAATCTAAACAGCGCTCAGTCCATAACGCAAGTATTGACATGATGCTTTAGACCAGATCTGGGCACAACGGAGAAGTGAAAGGGAATGGAGAAGACCTCGCTCATGCCCTTCTCGCTTGCACCGCCATACAAACAAACGCACAGTAAGGCACTGTGCACCAGTGGTGGATTTCAGACGACCAACGCCAACCAAAAGTTCGTAAAAGCTGTGATACGTGCGTCACTGAGCAGTGCTTACATTCCTGTCTACTCGTATGGGGCCAAAACATTGGTATCTTAGCCGGGAAAGGTGGAGTGGGGAGTTAAGGGGTAGTCTGCAGTGACTCGATTGAGGTATTGGTGCCCAGGCTGCCTTTAGACCACAGCAAAACTGATGGAAATGTATTATCTACAGTATATAATTATGTACTTCATAAAATGTTTGGGATGGATGTCAGTACAGCTGAGTGGCATGCGGCAAGGGAAGTAAAATCTTTGTCGGCGCAGTAATGCGAATTTGTCACTGAGTTATACGCTAAGATACCGGACATTTTAAAAATAACATGAAAATACAGCATATGTCGAAGTTGTAAGAACAAAATTGACAATTTTGTGTGTTGACCTCTTGTTACAAAAGTCGTGCATGAAATAAGCTATACCTCATTACAATGAAATACCTTATCTTCATTCCTTCTTGGGTAACTCCGCATCTAAACAAACAAATATCTTTCCACAGCCTGGTCCAGTTATAACATACTGCGCATGCTCAGTAAGCACGAGAATTCGACTAACTGTAGTCCTCATGGCGCTAAGGTCATACAGGCCCAGAAACAAAATTTCAGCCACTGTAACTTTGAAAATTCAGGTTGCCCAAATTTTGTTTCTGAGTCTGTACGACCTCAGCGCTATGAGGAATACAGTTCGTCGAATTCTCGTATTTCACATTTTTCCTTGACATTCATTATTGATTCATGTGTCGGTTTCCGCCCTAGTCCACAGGGATAGTATGAATGCCCATGTCTTTTCTGTGTCCTGTATTGTGTTAAATAGTGTTAATGACAATATAACAAGGCTGTTCACAAAAATGAGAAGAGACTGGCCGAAGAATTCAATCCTTGAATAAGCATTATAGATGGTGATTGTATTATTTTTATGATTAAAATGGCAGTATTTTCATTTTAAATTTGAAGGATGAAGGTTCAGTTATCCACAAGGAAATAGACCTTTATCCCCTATTTACATATTTGAATTGGCTTTGTGTCCATTTTCTTAGGTTTGTCCCTTCTTAAGAGACATCCTTAGGTCATGCTAACTGTATGATCAGGAGGTTCTATTACTTACGAGAGAGAGAGAGAGAGAGAGAGAGAGAGAGAGAGAGAGAGAGAGAGTGCGTGTGCGTATGCGCGCCGCGCGCAAACAACTCAAAATTTAAAGTTTTGAGAAAACTTCATTTTAAAGTTTCATTTTACTGAGAAGAAATCCAAGGATAATTGAAATTACTCCAAATTCTTTTAATGATGGTTTGTATATGTGTATATATATATATATATATATATATATATATATATATATATATATATATACAGACTGTATATATACATATACTTGAAGTTTCAAATTATAATAATGTTAATTGGATTTTTCACAGAAATATGAAACTTCAAAATGCAGTTTTCTCAAACTTTAAATTTTGAGTTGTTTTCCTATTGAACTGACCCGTCGATACTTTTCCGAAATCCTGTTCAGATGAGGGAGGACGTCATCGCCGTCGTCGTCGTCTACTGCTCTTGATATTATTACTATTATTGTTGTAATCGTGTTATTATTGTTACTATTGGTATTGTTATTGTTGTATTATTTTATTATTATTTTACTGTTTTAGTGTTATTATTTTAGTTATTACTTTATTGTTATTTTATCATTATTATTGTTATTATTATATTATTATTTTCTTATTTTAATATTATTATTTTATTGTTGTTATTATTATTATTATTATTATTATTATTATTATTATTATTATTATTATCAGCATTAAACCTACGTATGTCTTCTATTCGTTCTTGAAATTATACAATTGCTTTTGATCATCCATGTAGGGGCTATCCTATAGCAACATTTATCTTGTTAAGGTTTCAGTGTAACTAACAAAGCGGTAACAAGTCAAGACTTACGAGTTTCCGCCTGAGATATTCAAGCTGATTACACTGTTCTCGTCTATTGGGTTTCATTTTCAGAGTTTATCACTGTAGTTACGAAACCTGCAAGTATGTACGTAGTTCTGTTCTTGGACAACCTAGTTTGAGCAGGTTTGTTAAAGGCACAACGTATTGGAGACCGCAACATAATCCGACGCCTAATGTGCTATGCAACTTCTCGGACACTTTCTTGTTGCGGGTTGAGGAACCGCTAATAAACAGGGGAATTCTCCTGCTGATTCTCACATTCTGAAATGCAGATCCCACTGCAAGTAAATTCGTTTTACTTAACACCTAGGGCCCAATCATAGCGCATAGCACGTTATGGCTATACTAGACAATACTAGACAATAGTTTACATTAATTTTGTAATTTCTAGAAAGACTTAAAATACGTCATTTACTTTTTTTTCATGTGGACCTATCTATGTTTATTAAACAAAACTAAAATACGGCTACTGTGGAATATACTCTGAATATCCAATTATAGAATACCACAAATTTCCCTTACTTACAACGAACTACACGAGATAGAACTCAAGAACAATGACTCAAAAGCTGAAGAGAACAGTTGAAGAGCTTTCTCCCAAAACGAGTTAAGTCCACAAAAATGAAGAAGACTTTTTGCTGTATTCCTAGTATTCTTTGCATTCGTCAGAGATCTGCTCTATTTTTCCCTCGGAATTCAATTCCATGAAGTAAAATTGAGGCAGGAAACAAATCAAGTCCATAGCTCGATTTCCATCGAAACACATTACGTCCTTCTCGCATTTGTGAAGGAAACAGAAGTCTTTTGAACCTTCACATTTGTTCAGGAAACAGAAGCTCTTCGTGCATGCGCATTTGTTTAGGAAACAGCTGAGTACGAAGGTAGCTGCTGCCAGCCAAGACATGGAGAAGAAGAGGTTTTCATAGTGACAAGTCGGAGATTATGAATAGGGCTCGGAAGTTTATGACCAAAAAATCACAAATATGACCTATAAAATTACTTTAAATTTCTGAAAATATCACATTTAAAATTTAAAATACAGACAAAATAGTATAATTCCATTTGTGGAAAATACATTCTCATCAAACTCAGTCACTAACTGTCGCAAAAAACTTTCTCTCATTTGTTTTTCTTTCGGCATTTTACGTCTTCACTTGTGTGATAAAATATGCTGACTGTGGGCACTGCAGTTACCGTATTTTTCTGTTGCGTTGAATGGAGCATGTGGTAAGGAGTCAAGGCAGATACAAAGGAAAATTCTTGTAAGACGAAATCGAATTGCGTAAGCAATCTGCAGTAGGCTCTCGAATATATACTACGAGTACATCTTTAAAAAAATCCGTTCATAAGCAGCAAGGGACAAAAATGCAACAAAAAGTAGAACATTACCTGACATATGACCAGTAGACAATAAAAGACCGACAAATGTAAAAATAAAAATAAAAATAGGCTAAATTAGTTCGTGTGGAAGTGAAACTAGTTTGTATTGCATCCTGCATTGTCTGTGATGTCTCAGAAAAAAATATATATATTTCACCAACTTCTGAGCCCTAGTGAAACAGACACTGGAGATTCGAATTATCGGCCAGAAGATATGCAGGAGACAGCAAGCGAGTACGTGGAGAGTCAAAGTGTCATCTTTACAAGGTTTCGCGTACTGCTGGAAGTTTCGCTCTGTTATTGTCAGATGTTCGCTTTAGGACAGTAGGTAGTAAGATTGTCCTTCCTGTCAAATTACTGAAAATAGATTTGACTTGTTTTGAGAGAAAGCTCTTCAATTATAACAAAACTTATACAATTTAAATTATTATTTCATAATTAATTTCAAAGTTTACGATTTTGTAACTGCTGTGTTTATATTTTTAATTTTAATTTCTAAGTTAAAACTGCATAAGAAACGGAAGCTGCCTGTTACCGAGAGTCAACAGATCTTATCCGTGATTTGGAACACATTATTATTATTGTTATCATAATCATTATTGCTTTTATCATATCATTGTCGTCATAATTTTTGAAGTGCATGTCTAGAACTTAAGATGTTCTTTACTTATATACTTTCCTGGTTATGTATATACAGTGTTGTTTGCGATCTCTGATAACGAATTTGAATGACATGTGCGTCAGGAATCATACCGACAGCTGAATTGCGGCGAGAGGTGACAGACCAATAGTGAGTGATTTCATAATCAGAGTGCACGGTGTATCACAGTAGCAATGCCCAAGAAAATCGAGCCTTTCTTGGGAGGGGTACATAACAATCCTTTCCGATGCCAAGTACAGTTACGAGAAAATCATAGGAGCTTGCAAAAAAAAAAACGTGGTTTCGTTATTTCCAAGAAAGGCATCTTGTGTGTACCGAATAAGACTGGCAATGCTCGGATGGGATTAATTCCAGAGTCGAAAAAGCAAGTAAATCCACCCTCCGTCACAAGTCACCGCACCCCATGAGCTGATGCAGATTAATTCCTTTCGAGCTTTACCAGTCTTATTAAGTATACAGAAGATGCCTTTCTTGGAAATAACGAAACCTCGTTCATTGCAGGCTTCTTTTATTTTCACTTAACTGTACTTGACATTGGAAAGGGTCGTAATGTACCCCTCCCAAAAAGGCTCGATTTATTTGGGAATTTCTGCTGTGAGACATCGTGCAATCTGATTATGAAATCACTCACTATTGGTCTGTCAGCTCTCGCCGCAATTCAGCTGTCGTGTGACTCCTGACGCACATGATGTCATTCAAATTCGTTATCAGAGATCGGAAACAACCCTGTACTCTTATTCATGTTTTATCTCCTCTTAATTTAACTTTATTTATTTAATTGCTGATGATTTCGTTATTTTTTGCCTACAGAAGTCTCAAACTTTTAATTTTTATCGTTTGTAATTTCTTATCTCCGTATTTTATAACAATCCAGAATTTTGGGGTACAACTCTTGTAAAAATGTCGGTTAATGTCATTTCAGAGCGAGAAAAAGGATGGATGTTGTGTGTTCAACCTGTATATTTAATATAAGTTTAGATCTAGTTCATTATTGTCAACTAATAGGGAAACTGATTGGTACTACAATGAAAAACAACTGCGATACTTAGAATAATTATAATATGAAATTTCTTACGTTAAAATGATGTATTACAACTTGTTTGTGAAAAAAGTGTTTTTATTTATTGGCTAGTTCTGTTTGTTTTACATATTTTGTATGTTAACTATTTTTTATTTGTTTTGAAGTAACCGACAAAATAATAAGCCTTAAAATAATTTCTTAATCTTTTCTCCTTACTACAATAAGATATTTCTTCGAGTAATCTCTTACAGTTTTTTTATTTTATCTTCGTCGGTAAGTGACCAGTAAATTGCAAACGGCTTATCCTAGTCGTGGTATCAGAGCATTAAAACACATTGCGATCTTCTCTGTCTCTCTATTTATCTATCTCCCTCCCTCTCTTCCTCCCTTCCTTTCACACTCTAACCCTCTCCCCATCTCTCCCTCTCTCAGCCTCTCTCAATACAAGATCTGTACACACAGGCTGTCACAAAATTTGACCGACAAACTTCTAGGATATGCTGAAAATGTTAAGGAATGCAACATTCCAGGCCACTTTTTTCCCCCGAGACATCAAGGTATAAGAAAATGCACCAAGTGTGTCGTCATTTCCAATCATGATGTGCGACTTCAGATTCACAGTGACGTCGGAAAGTGCAATGCAAGCAAGTGGAACTATTCACGCCAGAGAAATGCCAGACCGTAACATTATTTCTACGATTTTTTCGACCTAGAAGCTTCTGTTGAGTCTTAAATCACGCATCATGATGGCTCGAGGTGATGTTATAACTTTGCGAATTTTTTCGTAGAAATTTAAGACAGTCTGTATGTGACGAAGTTCTGCCTAACCATCTTGTTAGTTACATCTCTAATAATGAAAGTACTTGATTATTCATACCAGTTTATCTGCTAGACCATTTACAGGCCTGCCAAGTTTCAAATGTAGGAAAAGCTGATATCTGTATCTACAGAAGCTGACGAAGGATAAAAAAGGCTGACATTGAACTTAATTGTTACTTAAAGTAGTGACTTCAAAGAAGAGGTCAGTTCATTTGTTAGATTTGCTTTTATTGTAGTTGTCAGCGACATATTTTCTGTAAGAATTGTTCATCAAATTCCTGTTCATAACATTTTTCCTCATAATTATTCATCTTGCAACATATAAGAGAAGAGAATGTTCTGTCTATTTTCATGCTGGAACGGAACTGTGTTTTATTTTGTCGGATACGACTGAATATTCTTTCATCTGTTGCATTGCTGTGGGGGAAAAGTTAAAACAATTTGCACAACCCTGCACAGTTTTTCATATATTTTTAC
The DNA here is from genome assembly GCF_040183065.1 of Periplaneta americana. Classification (NCBI taxonomy): domain Eukaryota; kingdom Metazoa; phylum Arthropoda; class Insecta; order Blattodea; family Blattidae; genus Periplaneta; species Periplaneta americana. The sequence goes on along the minus strand of NC_091121.1, from coordinate 117,170,524 downwards.
ACCATTTTAGTCAGTTTCATTGTATGGATCGTTCCAAACAATCAACACTTCAACCAATGTCAACTGAACATTTGGAGACAGTAGTGTCCTCTATTGTTCAAAACAAGGACTTGGCTTGCGTTAATCTAAAAAAAGATTGACATATATCTTGTTTAAAAAAAAAAAGCTGGCATGTGTATGTCGCGCTTACACAGTGACAAGTATAATAAAAAAATCCTGATGTCAGCCGTAAAAGCTGACACTTGACAGGCCTGCATTTAGTGCCTCTCCTGCATTAACTCGGATTATCTGTGTTTGTTACTTTCCTTCACTATACTAAGTTGCTATTGTTCTACAAGACGTAATGTTGTAAACTCTTCTGTCTTATCACTGTGAATAGTTGCTGTGCTAGTGAATGATCATTTCGGTAATAAAAAAAACTTAACATTAATCTACTCGTCCTTCAATGGCGGCATCGTATTCAGATGATTAGAACTTCGTTATTGTCTGATATTCCGTATGATTTCTTCGTGAATTCCGATATTATTCAAGCAGACAACGTGTTTTGTCTTCCATAATCCTTTTTTTTCCTAATTTATGATGACTATTAACGATTAAAACATTACAATAAATACACAGGATAGAATTCAAAGCCACGTGAAACAAAACCGGAGCTTGTGATGATCCCGTAAAGTCAGATTTAAACCGGAACAAATGGTCATTCACTGGTAAAATGAAATTAAATTTCTGCTTCATTGTATTCAAATATATTTTACATTTATTCACAAATGCTGATGTTATGTCTTGGATCCTTACTGTTATGTAAGACCTTCATTTCTTAATAAATTTCACTTCTTTTATATACAGTATCTATAGTAGTATTCAGTTGTCAAAGTTCGTCCTTCTGACTGGTGATTTATTGATGCATTAATTTGGATATCTTGTGATGTTTCTTGTAGGCTTATATTTTAGTTTACATTAGAAATTCTCTTTGATTGTGAAATGAGCTAAGAGACAGATCAGTCAAATTCGGGCGTCACCCTACGATCACTTCTTTCTTGAAACGTTAACCGTATGTTAAGTTGATCCCGTGGGAATGTCTTATCGTGCAACAATTTTAGGTTAATTTCTCTGCTACTAATGAGAATGATTATTAATTATTGAGAAACTGTGGAATTGCTACAAGAAAAAACCTTCTTAACTCTTGTCTTTGCTTCCTTGTACGAGATCCCTTAAGTTAAAAAAATTGGTACATATTGTAGTCAACATTTTCTAAACCTGGCTACTGCAAATTAAACTTCATTGTCATATTTTTAATAGGATTTCACACATATTAAGCGAAAATGCCAATCATTTGATGATGTTTACACATCTTGAAAAATCTTGGCACTGTTCACAAGATTAAAAAAATCTTTAACAAATTGCTGCAACACAATCCAACAACTTTTATCACTTAATTATGTTTAAGTGTAAATTTTTTACTGTTTGTCTTCTTTAGTATAGTTTGAACTCGAATTTGAAATTAACTAAACTATAATATGTTACGTTCCCTCTTATTGAGGTTCTGGCTGATACGTACATCTATTATCAGGCAGTGCACCTCACTTGACGGTATGTGTCAGAGGAAGAACAAAATTGTTTGTATGCATCTGAAGTCTGACTAGTGTAATATGTAGCTAGTCGGCGATGTCTGCAATGGAGGGGGAAAGGAACTGGCCACTCTACCCCATTATCTCCTGGCCTAGTTGCCTCATAAGTGGTCTCTTCACTTATGAGGTTCAGACCTGTCTTCGAACAGTTGGCTAAACAACAACAATATTACACTGTCAGGGAAACGTATAAAAATGTATTACAGACATGAGTAAAAAATTATCACATTTGAAGACACGTAACAATGCAAAAAAATGTAATCTTGCAACCTTGCTCCTAAGGAATACAGCATAGTGTAGTAGTTTCCCCTCTTTCTGTATGAGTGATATGGATGATTATCAATAATGTAAACATGATATTAGTGTAGACGGGAGTGCTTTGAGAAAACCAGTCGCAAGACCGTCTTTGCCTACAACAAATTTCACTTGGAGTCGTGTGGTTTTGAATCTCACCCTCTTGGATGGAAAGTCGAATTCTTAGTTATTCAGCTAACGAAGCATGAGTATCATTAGAGTTAGCATGATACATCTACAAGGCTCAATCTAATAAAGGGATCATTTCACTAATTCTTTACTTTGATGAGTACTTCTCAGTGATAACAAACAAATAATATAAAAGCTTGATAACCAAAGAGAGTGCAGATGACATGAGAAGCAGTTCAAAGGATGATGGGAAATGAAAATAATGGTGGAGAAAGGGAGAAGTAGTTGACGGGATTAAGTTTGAGTTCAGTTGTTGAAGAGGCAAAGTTTGAGAGAACAGTCAAGGAGGGGGGTATCATTGAATGAGTAAAGAGGAAGAGGATGTGGAATTAAGACAAGTTTCCTCTCGTAATCCTGAGATGGCCTTCCTCTGACTGCCTGTTAGCTACATTGTCTACAATCCAGAAAGAAAACTCATCTGTTCGACTGCATCATAATGCACTACCCCAAGTTTTACTTTTCTTAGTTACTGGAGCATGACGCATGAATTATAATTACCTTCCTGTTTTGAGGTTGTGTTTATGTACTCGCTACTAGAAAATACTTTCAAGATTATACTTAGTGCATGATTTTGATTTTCAGAAATTTGTTGGTTCGATCTTAATTGTATATACAACTTTTCAAATTAGCTGCAAACATACTTTCCAGAAATTTAATCTAATGAAAATTAGTAATAACTTTTAATCTACTAATATAACAATGAATCCTTTAAAACAAGTCTGTATAATAAAAATGTAATACCTGACACATTTAATCTTCATTGTATTTTATTTTTATTTGTTTTAATATTGATAAATATACAGAGCGTTCATTTCAAAACATCCCAGTTTAAGTAACTATATAATTTAAATTTAATTTAATTAAACAAAAAACACGTCAATTTAGATATTGAGGGGTAAGTTTAAAACCAATCTTAATTGCATATTAGTTTTCGCCCTCTTATCCCCAGCCTCCTCACTTTAAAATTTCAAATGGCACCTCTATCTTGTGATATCTAAATTTGAAAGAGTATTAAATTGTTATACACCTCATTCATTTGTCTTCGCATTTTTTGTTTTCTGTTGTCGCCTGGCAACCCAGATTGTTGTTATTGTTGATTAGAGCTGAAGAGAATAAAGCTACAAATACTATTGAGCATTTCATGTAATAGTTGTGTTTGTGTATTAAATTATTATTTAAAAATGTTGTATATCCTTTAAGAGAGAACATAAATCATCCTTATTGATTAAATTTAGGAAATTACGTAACAAAAAACTGTGATGATTGTAGGATGAAAAAACAGTTTATTTTGTGGACTTCCAGGTGACGACAGAAAACAAAAGATACGAAAACAAATTAATGAGGTGTATAATCGATTGAATACTAACTAAAACTAATATGCAATTAAGGCTGGTTTTAAACTTCCCCCTCAATATCTAAATTGATGTGTTTTTTTTTTGTTTAATTAAATGTAATTTAAATTATATAGTCATTTAGGCTGAGAAGTTTTTGAAATGAACGCTCTGTATACGGTGAACATTTTATTGTAATCTTTCTAGTCAAAACAGCGAATTAATTATGATTTTTAGATAATATTCTCACTGTTTTTAAATATTTGTTTGTAATTTGTACGCATTTATGAACATTCTATTACTAATTTCACAAGAACTAGCTTAGTTATATTTATAATATGAATTGTGTGTCATGTTGCAGGGTGGTTATCCGGCTAAACTGAAGAAGGTACTAATTGTGACTGCACCACTGTGGTTCAAAGCCCCTTTCAAGATATTGCGACTCTTTGTACGAGAAAAACTGCGAGATAGGGTGTTCACTGTTAGTATACCTCAGGTTGGTATAATTTTAGATTAATATGTTTTTTAATTTGCCACTTTACAGCAGCCATTTCGAACTCGACTTGCATAGGGCCAACTCGACTCGTAATTAAAAATTCGAGGGCCGCACTTCAAAATGTTAATTATATTTTGTCCTTATAAAATTTAATTTTTAACACAACATACAATGAAAGCACTACAGTAATACATAAATCAATTAACAAAAAATACTATGTGTCATTAGCAAATTTAACTTTTATTGTACCTATGGTGAATCGGTAGAACAACTCTCTCCGGCACCGGGACTCGAACCCGGGTTTCCAGCTTTACATGCTGGCGCTTTATCCATTAAGCCACACTGGATTGAAGCTCCGATGCCGGATTGAATCCCTCTCATTTTAAGTTCCACCCCAGATCACATATATAACAGATTGTTCATCCCTATTTTAGAATCGGTAGCACTTTGAAGAGAACAACCGCCAGGATCGCCACCCGTCCGCCGTAAACGAACACGAGAGGGCAGTACAGTCGCTAATTCAATTAAAATGGGAGTTATGGCGTGACTTCTTATGTAACAACTAGATGGCAGCATAGTAAATCTGACAAAAGTTGATACCGTCAAAGCCTATAAGGCCGAGCAATCTGGGTATACATTATCTAGGGTTCTACCTACTATGTTCCCCTTTGTTGGCCTACCCTCATGTACCGTGTCACAGTATGGGTGGCAGTAGACACAATGTCCAACCACAAGTACAGAGGTGCACGCATTACGAGTGACTAGGTGGGAAATAAAGTAGATAGAACTTAAAATGGGAGAGATTCAATCCGGCATCGGTGCTTGAATCCGGTTTGGCTTAGTGGATAAAGCGCCAGTACGTAAAGCTGGAAACCCGGATTCGAGTCCCGGTGCCGGAGAGAATTTTTCTCCGTTCTATCAATGGAAACGCAGAATTACTACACTGAAACTCCGTATGTACTTCGGTACATCGTAGTAATCTTATTGTACCACTTAACAGTTGCTGCTGGAAGGTTGACCATCTTGTGTAATAATAGGCTATAGTTCACATCACTGGTTTCATTAAATCATTCCAATAAATTTAGTATTGTTTTTCTACACGGAACGTTCCCGGTGTTTCTGTCGGCAGACAGTGGCAGATCCCACCCCTACTGTGTGGACAATAGGTAGCACTTAAGTTTTAATCCCGCGTCAATAAGAGTACACCGATTTTGTCTTCATCCGAGAATGGATTTGCAAATAGAAGATCGTGTTTAGTTAGTAATAACAGTGTCATTAAAAGTGCAAGATTCGTATTAGTGTGCACATTTGGTTTATTTACATTTCAACGTAGGAGACACAAACTGCTAAATATGTCTATATGAAGAGTAAAAATAAAACAAAATGACTAAAATCTGGATCAGGTGCCAATAAAGTTTTGAAGTACACCTATCATGACTCATGTGTGAAACCAATTTTTCCAATGAATTCAAGGGAATTCGGTACAATGTAACTTACATCTGCCACTCAAGATAATACACAAGAGGTAGATGATAAACAAATACCTACAGATAAAGGAAAAAGAGAAAAATATTCACCTACCAAAAACACTTCTACAAACGTAACAAATCCGAGAAAGTTTTACAGAAGATGGTAGGAGTATAAAGAAAATGAGGATGATGAAAACCACGCCTTCCTAATATGCATAGTGCCAACTTTAAAAGCATTCAGCAATTATAAAGAAATTCCAGTTTCGCTCTGAAGTGTTGAATACACAAGCGCATTAAAAATTAGAACATATTTTTCCAGATCCCTTCCTATTCTCTAAACCAGCGGTTCCCAAACTTTTCCAGCCACGGAGCCCTTTTTGAAACAAAAGTTTCTCGTGGAGCCCCAAGAAATGTTTACTTTTTAGTTTTATCTGTCTACGTTCTATGACGCATTATTTTTCACACGATACATGAACGAAAGTATATATATATATATATATATATATAAATCAAGAAAATAATAGTAAAAAAAAAAAATGCTGGATAACTTTCGGTGCTGGACCCCGGACTCATTTCACCGGCATTATCACCTATCATTCAGACGCTAAATAACCTAAGATGTTGATACAGCGTTGTAAAATAACTTACTTAAATAAAAAAAAAATAGTAAAAAAGTACTGGATATAATTTATTTAAATCTACAAAATGATATTAACAAGAGTTAAGATATTTAAAAACTGTTACAATGTTACATGTACACCCGAAGTTAATGTGAAGAATGTGCCTGTTTCTTGCGACAGAGTTTGTCAGTGTCCGGTGTCATAGAAGTTAGTTGAAGACGTATATCGTCTTCTGTGTCCAAACAAGTTCGATATTTTGTTTTTGTAGCCGTGTAGCTCGAAAAGGTTGTTTCACTGAGGTACACAGTACCAAAAGGCAGTGAGAGAAATTTAGCTTTTGAACTTAATATCAAAAGCTCCTCCCCTAACTTAGCCCAAAATTTGGGAAATGGTTTGCTTTTAAATTATGCCTGACAGTGGCCGTTCGAAACCATGTCTATGAGGACCTCATATCTGAAGCAGTGAGGGCTGCTGGTTTTGACATCACTGGAAATGGATCTACAATCCACTCATATTTCTTTAGAATCGATTCCTGAGTGTCTCTTGGAATGTATGAATTTATATTTTGAAGCAAATTGTCACGGTGTTCTTTCATTATTGCTATGAATGAGACATTCATTGTTATGTTATTTTCTTCTATAAAGTTTGAAGTCAATGAGAAACGTAAGATCCTTATTGTCGACGCTTTCTATGTAAAACGCTATCTTTTTCTTCAGTGCGACAATTTCGTCATCAGCATCGAATATAGTCTTTCGTTTACCTTGTATGTATGTGCTGAATTCATTTTTGAAAAATGTCTGCCAAGTAACATCATTTGTACAACCATTCCTGATCATTCAAATAATCTGCTAGCAAACTGTTCTGGTAATTCAAAAGTGAAGAATCTTCTGTTCGAAGTTCATGTAATCGGGACAACGCTTTACCGCGCGACAACCATCGCACTTCTGTGTGTAATATTACTAACAATGACTTATGTATACTACCCATATCTTCACACAGGATTTTAAGTAGCCTACACTGCGAAGGTCGTGCCTTAACAAAGTTGATAATTTTGACGGCGTTGTCTAGTACCTGCTTTAATAACGCTGGCATTTTTTTCATTGCGAGAGCGTGTCGTGTAGTACACAGTGACTACTTGATCAGTTTTTAAAACTTTCTTGATCCTTGTAACAGCGCCAGCAACAGGACCTAACATGGCCTTTGTACTATCTGTGCACACGTCAATGCAATTGTCCCACGGTATCGAGTTTTCAATGAAGAAGAAAAAATTTCAGTACCGCTTGTAGAAGATGGCAATGGCTGCAGAACAAAATATTTCATGAAAGAACCTCAAAATTCATACCGCATAAACATTATTAACATAGCTAATCCGGCACAGACCGTGGATTTGTCAAGTTGTAACGAAAATTTCGTTTAACTGATACGGGAAAATATTATATTTTTTACGTCTTTTCATAGATTCTGGATTCGATTATGCAGTGTTATTTGATAAGGGCACACTGGAAATCAAGTTTGCAGTTTTCTTGTCCACCATGCACTTCACTACCTTCACTAATAGTGGTTTCATAAGAGTTTCAGCAAGAGTCTGGTCATGACTAACCAAGTACGTCGTTTTCAGTTCTTTCTCGTTGTTTTTTTTACATGAGGTAAAATTTTGTCTGAACTGCATGGAGTTCGTCACTTTTTCTTTCGAAGTAGTGTGAAGTTTTATTTGTGAATTTTTAAATTGAGAAATGCCGTCTAAGCTTGGCAGGGAACATAGAACTATTGGGAAAAACTTTGTTACAAACCACACACTGTGGACGTTCATCAGCAAACTCAGTGAATCCCATGTCCAAATATAAATCACCTTTAATGTATTTCATAAAATCAATGAATACTGTATTATTGACCTAACATGTGTGTTTTATCATTAAATATAAATCACAATATTTTCGTTTGTTACTTTCAATACCTCTACACTAGGCATCGTAGACTCTGAGTTAGGATCATGTTCTACATATTCCGAACTCAATTCCCAGGAATTCGCACTATCTCCTTTGAAAGTAAGGTTATAGCTGTTATCTCCCTTTGACTGAGCACTGGTTGATGGCTAATGACTCTTAGTCTTAGGGAGCCCGTCTTAAGCCACAGTTCCGGTTCAAGAAAGTTTAGCTAACACATCTGCTATCAAATTAACATGCAGGTAAACAGTATATATACTTTTTGAGGTAACGTAACAGTCAATAGATTGTAGATTCCACGTATCACGAATAACAAACGCTGCCTGCCCAGTATGTAAAAAATAAAATAAATTTCGAGAATCATTGAGTGCTTGGCAAGCAAGAAAGATCGAGATAGTTCCAGTGACTAGTAGATCTCAGAGCAGTGGTAGATCTAATATTAATGCTTCCATGCAGCGAGAAGAACGCAGACTACTTTCTCAGAAAGTATTTTTCGCTTAATGGAAGTAGTTTCCGTTTTCCTCGCTAGAGACTAGATGGAATTAGCAATTTTTGTCATCTTTATAACTTCCGCGGACGGAGCCCCTGAGGAGCACACTTTGGGAACCGCTGCTCTAAACAATGTGGTATGTATGTATGTATGTAGGTATGTATATCAAGAGAATGCATGAATACCTTGAGCTTGCAAAAAAAGTCTTAATTTTTATAACATCTGCAGCTCCATACTTTTTATGCAAAAGAAGCTTCTCGTGCATCATTGCCATCAAAAGAAAGACGAGAAATCTCATTGAACTTGAAAGTGTTACCACTATGTGTATATCGAATACAGAGTCCAGATTTGAGAGATACTTTCTGAAAAAAGACACGTTTATCACATTAAAAAAATTATTTTTTACTTTAGTGTAGAATTACTGAAACCTTTTTTATAATGGATATTGTTTATGTTTCTGAACACACAGTACGTATATATTAATAAAGAGCTTTTTGTTTTATTTTGTAAATAATCACACACTCTCCCTCAGCTGTGTACATGACTCGCGGTTTGGGAACCATGCCTTATAACAACCAATCCTATAACACTTACCCATAACCCAGAAAAATGTACGAGTATATCTATACTAATAATAAATCTGTAGCCGAAATTTTTCTGATAATTTTCGATTTTCCAAAAATAATTGGTCCTAACATATATAATTAACAACCCTGAAACCGAAAATCGCTTTTTTGAAATTTTTGTTTGTATGTCTGTCTGTCTGTCTGGATGTTTGTTACCTTTTCACGCGATAATGGCTGAACCGATTTATATGAAAATTGGAATATAAATTAAGTTCGTTGTAACTTAGAATTTAGGCTATATGGTATTCAAAATATTTTATTTAAAAAGGGGATTATAAGGTGGCTTGAATTAAATAAATCGAAATATCTCCCTTATTATTAATTTTCATGAAAAATATTAGGCCTACATAACAAAAGTTTTTTTAAAAATAATTTCCGATAAGTTTTATTCTATGCAAAAGTTTGATAAGACTGATATTTAATGAGATAAACGAATTTCAAAATTACAGGAACAACGCCCTCTAAGGTGGTGTAATGAAATAAAAAACAAATGACTTCGTCTATAAGGGGCCTTGGTCAACAACAATCGAGAGCTATGAAACATAGCCTACAGAGAATGTTTCTGTGTTTGTATGAAGTAATATCGGAAGCTAAATTAACAGATTTGTATAATTAATTATTAATTCACCATTAGAAAGTGTAGTTTCTCTAGATGGACATAATGCTATAATGTTATTACAGTAACTCCTGAGTCAATCGAGGACAGGTAAGATTAAAATAGCTTCTTATGCACAAAACACTTGATAGGTTATTCTGTACATTCGTTTCCTGTATTTCCTAAAATAATTTTTATGACCAAATGAGTGATCTCTGGATCAAAATGATCGCATTTTAATTTTTAAATACAATTTAAATTAAGTAACATAATAAACGATTTATCCTTCTATCAAACACGAATGTTCCCTGGATCTAATGACCTATTTTAATTATATAAAAAGGTAAAAGATAAAGGTATCCCCGTAACATGCCCTGAAGGCACTTGGGGGGCATGGAGGTAGAGCCCCATGCTTTCCATGACCTCGGCACTAGAATAAGGTGGTGTATTTTAATTATGTAATTACTTTATATTTATTTCTAATGAGTGCAGCGGAGCGCACGGGTACGACTAGTCCATAATAAAAACCAACTTTCCTTCCAGTAAGTTCACAGTTTGATCAGCAACACTAATTTCTTTTCAACCACAGTCATCTTTTAATCAGTAATCCCCAAAAATATCTCGTAAACTACAGTCATCTTTTAATCAGCAACCTTCATAAATTTCTCCTCAACCACAATCATCTCTTAATCAGTAATCCCCAAAAATATCTCGTCAACTACAGTCATCTTTTAATCAGCAACACTCACAAATGTCTGCTCAATCGCAGTCATCTTTTAATCAGTAATTCCCTAAAATATATCAACTGCAGTCATCTTTTAATCATCCTCACAAATTTCTCCTCAACCACAGTCATCTTTTAATCAGTAATTCCCAAAAAATATCTCGTCAACTGCAGTCATCTTTTAATCAGCAACCCTCACAAATTTATCCTCAACCACAGTTATATTTTAATCATTAATGCCCAAAACTATCTTGTAACTACAGTCATCTTTTAATCAGCAACCATCAGAAATTTCTCTTCAACCATAATCATCTTTTATTCAGTAATCCCCAAAAATATCTCGTCAATTGCAGTCATCTTTTAATCAGCAACCGTCACAAATTTCCCCTCAATCACAGTCATCTTTTAATCAGTAATTCCCAAAAATATTTCCTCAACTACAGTCATATTTTAATCAGCAACTGTCACAAATTTCTCCTTAACCACAATCATCTTTTAATCAGTAATCCCCAAAAATATCTCAACTACAGTTGTATTTTAATCAGCAACTCTCACAAATTTCTCCTTAACCACAATCATCTTTCAATCAATAATTCCCAAAAATTTCTCCTCAACTAAAGTTATCTTTTAATGAGCAACTCTCACAAATTTCTCCTCAACCACAATCATCTTTTAATCAATAATTCCCAAAAATTTCTCCTCAACTACAGTCATACTTTAATCAGCAACCCTCAAACATTTTTCCTCAACCACAGTCAACTTTTAATGAGCAACCGTCACATATTTCTCCTCAACCACAGTCATCTTTTAATCAATAATTCCCAAAAATTTCTCCTCAACTACAGTTATCGTTTAACTTCTTTCAGCCACAATAGGTTGTACTCAGTGTCGGTTCGTGCCTAAAATGGCGAGGGGTTCACTACTTTTATGATATTACATAGTTTTCCAACAATTTAAAACAATATCTCATTTCTGAAAATAAAAAAAAAAAATGCTACAGTTCTTTAAAGTAGATAATTACCTTAAAATGAACCTGATGATAATGGTGGTGGTGGTGGTCATTTATCTTTGAAAGAACATAGCGATATTTCTTTGCATTATCATTCTGTCTTTCAATATTCTGCCTGAAAGCTGAGCTAAGCTGTAGCCTAATTTCTGTTCTTCCAAGGACTGATAAATCTAGGCAAGCATTCTTATGAGCAATACATTCCGCTGCTTCTTAATTTTCTGTGTCAAATGGCTTAAATATGACACACCAGTGCATGTCCAGCTCGTATCTTTACCCTTAGCAAATAGCAGGCACGAGAAACAAAACAATTTATTTGTAGATTCACAACCGCAAATCCAGCTATTTCTTTCATATATGTTTACATTAAAAGGTCTGCAAAATGTCTTACATCGGCTTGATTGTGTGCTTGCTTTAAATCGAGTTGAGGTAACGGCCTTTCAAGCTTCTTTATTTTAATCTTCCGAGATTAAAACTGAAAAATTTGTTTGTAAAAGATATTGAACACTATTCATTTTCTTTGGAAACGAACACTGGTCACACTCACAAGACTAATGTATTAAGATTAAAACACCAGTGCGCAGTGCGCTGGTCTTTTTACCAGCGCCTGAACACGTTTCCCCTGCGGCATTCCCCTTTACCTTTCACCTTGCACGCAAGTCCAGAAGCTGGCTCGGCGAGGTTCAGAGGAGAAATTGAACCTCATAAGAATGTATTCGATCTCTGCGATTCATAGGTTTTCATAAGACAAAAGTACATCAGAGCAGCAAGTAAACTTATCAAATACTAGCTGTACCCGTGCTCTCCGCTGCACTTATTACAAATAAATATAAAGTAATTACATAATTAAAATAGAACATTGGGTCCAGGGAACATTCGTGTTTGATAGAAGAATAAATCGTTTGATATGCTACTTAATTTAAATTCTATTTAAATAATTAAAATGGAACATTGGGTCCAGGGAACATTCGTGTTTGATAGAAGAATAAATCGTTTGATATGCTACTTAATTTAAATTCTATTTAAATAATTAAAATGCTATCATTTTTGGTCCAGAGACCACTCATTTGGTGCAAAGATACTTCGTTTAACATTTTTCTAAATTAGTCTTGAATGCATCCTTTAATAAATCACTCCAAATTAATAGAGTTGATTGTGTACGAAGATCATTTTTATGTTATAGACTTTGATTAATGCTTTGGTATTGGTAATTGAGGATTGTGATGAATAATGGCACGTATCTTTCCAATCCTGCATTTGCCTTTATGACTAAGGAAAATCATGAAAACCCCAGTCAGATTGGTCGGCCACGGTGTTTGAACCCGGGACCCCCGAATGCGTGTCTCAAATGCTACCGCCTGAGCCAACTCGCTCGGTTGTATATCATTGTTTATGCAAATAAAAAAAATGAGGTACCCTACATAAATATTATTTTAAGAAACACAGGAAACGAATATGGGTAAATTATGAGCGCAGGAATGTCATTTCGTGACATCTTTTTAAAATAATTCAGCTCCAGTGATCTCTATAGTAAAATGAGTGTATAAAATTAGAGTATTTTATGTGGACCAAATAAAGTTGCAATAATCAAGTTATACAATATTTCGACAGAATATAAAGTTTTCTGTGCGTACAGATTTCTTTTCATCTTACCTCAGTCCTCATTTGTAGCATTATATCCATCTAGAGAAACTACAAATTTCAAATAGTGAAGGTTAATTAACTTCTGAGATTACTTCATACAAACACATAAAATATTCTCTGTATATTAATATTGACTATTACACTCTTACTCCGTCATATTACTTTTGACCAATAAAACGGTACGAAAGGACGTATTTCAACCAATCATGGCTGCTTATCGCACAATTTTATCGCGTCTCTAGCATTTGTTTAATTTTATCGCGTCCCTAGCATTTGTTTAATTTTAACGCGTCCCTAGCATTTGTTTCTTTGTTTGCCAACATTTGAAACTGCGCTGGTCTGGACGTCAAAAATATATATATATATATATATATATATATATATATATATAATTACAAACCACTCCAGTCGATGCACAGCAGTTTCAAATATGACTCGCATTGGCATTCAAGAACAAGAATTAATAAAAATCACTGCTCCTATCTATGCATCTTCTGAAATCCGATTTACAAATAAATGAAGAGCACCATTCGGAAATCCTGAATAAGTTGACTACACCATGTAGGCCTAAATCAACGAGTTCCACTTCTATTACGCACACGTCCAATATAACATCAATTGAACCACCAACCACATTCAAATTTGAAAATTGTACATTCAATAATTATTCCTTTTAAAAGGATTCATGTTTATTTTTTATGTCATCGTCGTTAATTAAAACTTTTGTAACACTTGTGTATATTAGTTAGGTTATGTTATAGCTTCTGCCATATGATATTATGGATAGTCACGTATCAGATATTGTTTAATATTAAGATTTATTGAAAATCATCTATCAAGTGACGTTGATTACTGGGATTCGGATAATTGAAGTGGATTGCAACTGTCTTAATAAAAATGAAACTGAATCAACAAAGCCTTCTTGACTAGTAAGATTGCCATCATGTATAGATCGAGAACTTCTCGACGAGAAGGCATTGCTCACTACTGCCATCTAGCATGCATCTAGCGTAATGTTTGTAATGTTGAGATGGTACAATAATACATTTGAAGACAGTTGTATTTTCGTAAGTCAATTAATATTTTATTGTATTGGAGTACTTCGTTACTTCTAATCTTTATATACTTTCTTCTAATCGTGTAATAGTCAATTAAATCCCACTCGAGTTTTGATTTTCTCTAGATAAATCAAAACGTCTAGTGAGATTACTGTTGATAAACGTCAAGGCCGCCTTAAATAGATGGAGTCATTTGTTTTGATTTCATTGTAGCCATCGTCGTCAGTCCTATCAAAATTTTGTCTGGAATAAAACTTATAGGAAATCATTTTTAAAAAAACTTTTGTTATGTAACATTTTTCACAAAAATCAATAATAAGAGAGATATTTCGGTTTATTTAATTCAGGCTCCCTTATAACCCCCCTTTTAAATAAAGTATTTTGAATGCCATGTAGCCTAAAATCTAAGTTACAACGAACTTAATTTATATCCCAAATTTCATTGAAATCCGTTCAGCCATTATCGCGTGAAAAGGTAACAAACATCCAGACAGACAGACAGACAGACATACAAACAAAAATGTCAAAAAAGAGATTTTCGGTTTCAGGATGATTAATTATACATGTTAACACCAATTATTTTTGGAAAAGCGAAAATTACCAGAAAAATTTCGCTTACAGATTTATTATTAGTATAGATGAGCCAAAAACAAAGAATGATAGTGTAAATTATAAATAAATGTATTTAAACAATTAAATTGTTTTTTCTCGTTTTTCCTGGGGGTTCTCTGAACCATTGAACGGATAGGACGCACAGCCACTGGTTGTACTACAACATATCTCATATTCTTCCGTTGTTTTTTGATTCTATAGAGTAATCCAGAGCTAATTATTCAGTCTGCATCCATTTCCAGCGACAAGCTGATAAACCTCCGCGCCACTGTACTCATATTATCACAGGCCATGATTGTCTCAAATATTTACAAAGAACTGATATTTCAGAATCTCCCATGTGCCATTTCTCAAATCTCAATGAAGATATGGATCATTGTCTTGACTGTCCAACTTTACACAACTTTCAATCATCTGGTTAAATATTGGAGTGCAAGATAACAAATGACATCAACTGCTGAACACTGGATATCAATCAACCAACAACTTCATTACATTAAGGGGGAAAAAAGCTGAAAGAATTAATTGTATATAGACTCAACACATAAGACAAGGCCGCTTCGGGACAGTAATTGGCAAGGCTCTGTTGTCTTAGGATTGTTATGTAGATTCAATTTCACCTGAAAGAAAAAAGTAGCATCTATAAGTATGCCTAATCATGAGAAATAAGAGAAACAGTTGCAGTAGTAGTAGTAGTAGTAGTAGTAGTAGTAGTAGTAGTAGTAGTAGTAGTAATAGTAGTAGTAGTAATAATAATAATAATAATAATAATAATAATAATAATAATAATAATAATAATGACTGTAAAGTATGGAAATTAATATTGCAATGTAATATCAAAAGGTGATATCACACCATCAACTCTTATCATTTAGTACAACAAATCTATTATATTCAGTTGCAATCACCAGTAGCTGTTCTTTCCTCCATTTTGTTGTTGGCTGATTTTCCACAAGTCTGCTATGATATGCAGCACTATCCATGACAATAACACATTGCCCTAATGTTCTCAGATCAACAACTGTGTTTGCACCCACTTCTCAACTACAGGGCCATTCATAGCACTATGGTAGTCCTGACTTTTCTTTCAATTGCATGAAAAAATTAAATCAGCACCTGCAATAAAAATTATACCTGGGCATATAATTACGTCACATGAATTCCCAGCATTTAAATA
Organism: Periplaneta americana; assembly: GCF_040183065.1. Lineage (NCBI taxonomy): Eukaryota > Metazoa > Arthropoda > Insecta > Blattodea > Blattidae > Periplaneta > Periplaneta americana. Next base: position 117,154,622 of record NC_091121.1, on the reverse strand, counting down.
AAGAAAATAAAACAAATTTATTCTTTTATTGCAATTATAGCACATAACAGAACATAACATGACATGAGATCCTCTTTGGTGAAAGGCTTTCCCATGTTTTTACTTAGTCACCAATTTTTATATTTTTGTACCCTGATTAAAAAAATTACTCTTGCCAAATTTATGTAAAATATAAATCAATATAACTTACCGAGTATAAATCCACCTTTCGTTCCGGCATCTAATCTTCCACCCTCATTTGTTGGTCTACGAATAACACCATTCATGTCACTGGAAACGTCACCTGGTTTATTCCATGACTAAGTGGGTGATCCTACTTAAAAAAACAGAGAGAGAAAAGCAATTCACATTGAAACTCTAAGAGACACTAAAATTTTAAACACAGGAAAACCGTTCCAGAATTTTATAACTAACCTCTAGTTATAATATGAAACTATTAATTGCAAAACATGTTGTTCCCACCTGAATTCATTACTAGTAGCCTATTCTAATTGCAATTTCATATTCCACATAAGTGTTAACCTATTTGTTAGTAAAAAATTCAATCACTCAATGTCTCACAATACATTGAAATTTACCATTCATAAAAATCCAAGTCTCATCCAAGAATACTACGGGTTTAGGGTTCTCACGCTCCACATTTCTTATATACTCTCTCAAAAACGAATAACATCACTTTCTCGTACATGTGTATAAGGATCCCCTTTGCTCCTTAGAAATGTCATCTCTTTCAAAACTTTTTTCACTGATGATAAGGATCCTCTAAATAAATATGTTTCATAATTATCATTCATATGTTCCAGAACTTTTGCTGCTGTTAGTACTTCCCCTGTAATAATAAATGAAAATTATGCCATAATTTTATACATATGACTAATATCAGAATTACATTCCATAAATCAACACAATAATTCCTGTAACTTCCCTACCTTTATGTAACTTGTCATAAATAAATCTCGCAATTGCATATTTCGTAAAATCATCAGCATCAGTCACTGGATGTTTACATAGTCTATGTTTTCCTGGTGTCACAAGTGGGGTCCCCTTCTGTGAATTTATCACTTTTCTAGCAGTAGTAAAGCCAAGCTGCAATAACAGACTATAACATAACACTTCTAAAAATTGTTATATCATAAAATTCATGCATGATACCAGCTATATGAATAGAAAATGATCAACATGTTAGGTTGGGTCTATGATAGGTTTAAGTAGGCTAATGTTTAGGCAATTCTCCAGAAAAGCTACATCAAAGAAGGTATAATTTTATTTTGTTTAATTGATTTCTGTGATATTTACATAGCGATGAACACGTGGTTTTAGTTCACAGCCACAAATACTTTCAGCACAAAAATCCTTTGACACTTACCTGTATATTCTAATGCACTGTAGTAGTCCCTCCCTCAAACTTGTTACTAATTACCAATATAACATGCGAGAGGTCCAGGACGAAAAGAAATGGTTAGTTTCCCAGTAGTGCGTCCTCGTCCTCTCGAGTGTTATATCTTAACAAGTACTTTGGATGGGGTAGCTTTTCTGAAGAAACACCATATTTAATATTACTTAGACCACTCATGAATAAATTATTCAGCCAGAGTCAACGTTCCTATGCTTTATAGAGTATGGTATATAGTTATTATATAAAACTGAATTATTTTTAAGCACCATAACAGGCCAACATTCATGTAATATTTGCTGGAATATCAAGTTAATAATTACAATATGACTTTATTTTCTTCGGCCGATGTGGCATGTAAATTGTGATCTGAACGGTTAATTTAATACCAAAAGAGAAAACTGGAAATTTACTTTCGTGCTGTTTGATTATTTGTTCGTCTAATTTGTAAATGTATTTAAGCTGTCACCTACTGCAGTATTACAGTATCTTAAATGTATTTAGTTTGGCAATATGAAAATCACTGACTTGATTAAACATCTAGGCCTAACCTAAAAATTTGTTTTGTTTGACCACAGTCATGAAATTATTAGTACAAACTCCTAAAACTGAATACCACTTTGAAATGTATGCTTAAGAATACTTACTCCTAATAATTTTGCTATTCTGGTTGTAATTGGTGTCTCCATTAGCATAATTCCTTCTTCATCATCTTCTTTCTTCAACTCATTATACATGTGAACTACAGATTTCTGAAGCGTACTCTGAATGCCACACATTTTCTTCCTTGGAGGAGTCACTGCCACACTATTTAATTTTTTTTTACATTGTAATAAAAATCTTAACACGAAAGAAATTAATTAAAATGTGAAATAATATTTCTATCGATTACCCACGTGCATTATCACGCCCAAGTATATTATATTTATTCGTACTTATCTATTCTTGAATTTATAACCGCAACGCAACACATAAAATAACTATTATGTATTAATATTAATACTAATATTAATTAATTATTAATAAGTTCGAATTTCACTATCTTCCAGTAACCGACTCAGAAACCTAGTGCTATTACATTTTCAATAACGGCAGTACTGACGCCGCTTAAATAGAGTACGACAGTAACACCAACATAACAGTTACAAAAACACTACCAGTTGTAGTATTTGTCAGTACCGAAATTCGAAACGAAGTTTGCAACAGAAAATTCAACCTTCAAACTAGAAAATCACCATAATCCACTAGCATACGTAGTAATGGGGGAAAAATGGTTAGGTTTCACCCTTAGGGTATCAAGTTACCTGGTCTTCCCTATACACTCGACTATCCGCGTGCGGAGAGTGTAGCGTGGATCGTCCGCTTGACTATGTAACGGGTCTTGGGCTGAACTCTCACGGACTACATCTTTGCGATTATTTTGTAGTTTTGTGTGATTGTGCTACCGGCGGAACCGACCACAAGTGGACCACTTTTTTGTGGTCGCTTAAAGTGCATATCGTCCACAGACAACCACACCGCAAACTTAATACCAAAACGGGTTATATCTTTTATTACGTCGAAGAAGGCGGCGCGCGGCGTCGTCGTCAGAACAGAATTTTATTTGTTTATTTGAGTTAACGAAGAATAGGCCCATAATGGGAAATTACGTAACAATAAGGAAAAGTATTTTACCTGACGGACGTATCGTACTCACTATAAGAAGTAAAATAATTAAGTCGGAATATGGAAAAGGTTACAGAGTCCAAATGGTGTTTTTAAAATCTATATTTTATGTTATATTTTTTGTGCATTTATTAGAAATGAAACTGTCTGGTTCATAAACAACTTCAAGAAAAATAAAAATTAAAAATATGTTATGTGCTTTTTTTCCACATATTTATATCAGCCATAAAAATATTCTGGATGAAAGAAAATTAAACTTTTATTTTAGTATTGAAAATTAATTTAAACACACAAATAACAATATGGAAAATTTTTAAGTTTTCGTGTAGCCTTATACAGCCTTACAGATTTTCAAAGAGCTTCAATATTGTTCATTCAGAAATCAACATAGTCCTCTATTATTATTAACTCTGCATTTATTGAGTTCAGGATCAGCATAGATGCTTTCTTTCGCCTCTTCTTTCTTTCCTTTTTCTATTTTATCCATGCACGTTTCGCAGCTATTGTCGGCAGTTTAGTAAGCGACTGCCGTCATTTCTAGGCGTAGACTCTACTATTACCTACGATGTACGAAGTACATATATTTCCGTGCAGAAATTCTGCGTTATCATATGATGAAGGATGGGTGGAACGGGGAGAAATTCTCTCCTGCACCGGGATTCGAACCCGGGTTTTCAGCTCTACATGCTGACGCTCTATCCACTAAGCAACACCGGATTCCAATCCCGATGCCGGATTGAATCCTCTCAGTTTAAGTTCCACCTTAGGTTTCCTATAGTGGCCAACCCGGGCTCGAATCCCGGTGCCGGAAAGAATTTATAACTTGGTGATTTAAGACGGCGCACATTCCTTCGGATCCCGGCCACTTAGTTACTCGTAATGAGTGCACCTCTGCACATTAGTGTTGGACATTGTGCCACTGTCACACATCTATGACACAGTGCATGAGGGTTGGTCACTAGAGGAAACCTAAGGTGGAACTTAAACTGAGAGGATTCAATCCGGCATTGGTATTGGAATCCGGTGTGGCTTACTGGATAGAGCGTCAGCACGTAGAGCTGGAAACCCGGGTTCGAATCCCGGTGTCGGAGAGAATTTTTCTCCGATCCACCCATCCTTCATCGTAGACTCTACTGTTCATTATATTCGTAGTAGGGTTTATTTGGTGAAATATTAATACACACGTCTGAATATACCCTGTATGACCATATATTGTATGTGTATATTATGACATATAATACTCTTAAATATTTTATTTTATATAGGCTAATAACATATACGAATCTTAATGAACTATATTTACCACATCCTTTCGTGTCTTTTTAAGCCTTTTTTTCCGATTCCGTTGTTATAACCACTTGAAGATGTAACTGTATGAGTGTAAATGTCTCGTTTCATTGTTATCGAAATAGACGATAAAGTGTGGATCTCTTCTGTATACAACTCCATGTCAAAAGAGCATTCATTTTCATTTTTGCCCGCTCGGCCTGGGTTCGACCCCTGGTCAGGTCGTAATGGAAATTATGATAGACGAAGCGGTGCAGAGGATTTTCTCGGGATACTCCCGTTTCCTCTATAATTCCACCAATACTCTCACCTTCCCTTGTTTCATCTGTCATCTGCAATAGACTGGGGTGGTGTTAGTACGGGTTTCAAGAAGGGCTTGGGGCTCCGGGCCTTATCAGTTACTAGTCCGCGAAATGGGACCTGGTCCTTTCAGGGGCTATGGCAGGATGGCCCACCTTAGCGTCGGGATCATGAATGCCATCTGTCGGACTTGGATAGTCATTGCATACCTATAACAGGCGCACATTGGGCCGAAACGTGCCTCGCAAAGCCAAGCCAAAGATGCGGTGTCGGCGGCGAGTGGTCGGCGTGTCGCACTGTGTGAGTTGAGCTCAGCCACCGACAGCGACAATTCTGTGGATGATACCGACCACTCATTGCAACAGACGTCAACACTGGCTTTAGTTAGTGGTCCATGTAAGTTAATAACATATGTTTCCATACTAATTCCGGTCAGGAATTGAACCACCGTCTTGTGGTGTGGTTGTGCTGCAGTCCGTCTGAGATCAGCCTGAGAGAGACGCATTTAAATACCGTACAAGAGACGACATTATTCATGCCATAGTCACTTCAGGACATCAACAGAGATGGACGTTCTGATGATGTACAGCTGTCAAAAGAAAAAGTGGCCGCTCTCCTGAAACAAAGTTCCCTTCGGGTATCTTCGCTACAATTCGGAGACAGGCGATGTTACGTGTTGTTGGACCACGTTGCTTGATATCTACAGTTACAGTATAATTGAAGTATACTGTGTGTTATTCGATAGCATAATGGTAGCGTTCAGGCCTCTTATTCATGAGGTCCTGCGTTCGACTACAACCTCGTGCTTTTTATGTCCTTTTTTGTTCTGTTTTTGAGAGAGACAAACTAGACATAATGGCTCCTTTCACTTTTATGATTATTTTAGTAATTAACATCAGGTTCATTAATATATTATGCCATGACTTTATCATTATCATTATGATATTGTGGCTGCAAATGGAAAGAAAAAAGATTTTATTCTCAATAAAATATCTTTCGTGACATAAACAAAACAAATTTACTGGCGTCGGCCTTAAAACATTCAAACAATTACGCGTTCAAAAAACAAAACAAAAAGCCACAATTCAATATTTAGTCTATCTTCCTCTTATCTCGATCATCTTGCAGTCGAATGGGCATGGAATTGACTAGTCTTTGCAAATAGCGACTGTTCTTAGACACGATATTCCAGGCATTCTGAACATACACACATAAATGTTCTGTCCATGGGCAGGTCTTTCATTGCAAACCCAGCAATCTCCAATCTTTCCTATTTTCTGCCTTCCTCTTAGTCTCCGCATATGATCCACATATCCTAATGTCGTCTAATTCTTTTCAACAAGAGACCTAACCAATTCCTTTTTCTCTTTCTAATCAGTTTCAGCATCATTCTTTCTTCACTCACTTTTTCAAACACAATTTTATTTCTTATTCTGTCTGTCCACTTTACACGCACCGTTCTTCTCCACATCCACATTTCAAATGCTTCAATTCGTTTCTCTTCATTTCGTCGTAATGTCCATGTTCTTTCCCCATACAATGCCACACTCCACACAAAGCACTTCACTAGTCTCTTCCTTAGTTCTTTTTCCAGAGGTCCGCAGAAGATCCCTCTTCTTCTTCTTCTTCTTCTTCTTCTTCTTCTTCTTCTTCTTCTATTAAAAGCTTCCTTTGTTCATGTTTGCAGTTTTCTTGGGAAGGATAGGCCTAAATGCGGTAACATCCCGTTGCTTTCCGCACACCACTATCTCTTTCGCATCTTATTAAATTCCAGGGGGCCCAAGCGTGGAGATGATGAGAGTGGATTTGACTAATTGGGCCCTCCGGACTTCACCGAAAGTCACGGCAAGGGTTAAATATTAATTCTATCAGGATGTCTGACCCGGTCAGAGACCGGGAAATCTCAATTAGCCTTTGCCCCCCGCATCCTGGACTAGCTTCTACGAATCATCAGAAAATCTTAGAGTGTGATTGGGCCAATTTTTCCGAAAATGTTTCCACACTTATGCTCTCGTAACTCAGCGGACTAACGTCGGAATTTAGATGTCAACGTCTCAGGTTCAATTCCTCGTTACTCCTTTTCATTTATTGTGGTTCAAGATAATATAATGTAATAATACAAAAAGAAAAACTAATGCCAGTATTATGCAACTGGATTTTTCCAAACCTAATATTAAATTTATGTTATTTATATCGCTAAAGAACGATTACAATATAAATAACTTGAATATTATTTATACAGTATCACTAGAGAACGATAACAGAATATAAATGATAAATATCGGTTTGTTTAATTAATATATTGCGAAAGAACAATAACAATATAAATAACTTGAATATTGTTTTATAATGCTAATGAAGGAAAACAGAATATAAATGATAACTTGAATATTATTTAAATTGCTAAAGAACGATAACAATATAAAAAACGTGAATATTATTCATATCGGAATTTCACAGATTTATTACAGATGTATTTAAGAAATTGTAGAAGAATAGTAATTAGTAACAGTGTCCTATTTATTCTTCTTGGAGCCAAATTTGTAACTTTTAAAAGTGTGGTTACTATGTTGAAGTGTGTGTGTTGTAACGGATACTTGATTTGTTATGCATATGAGTCAGTTATGGGATGCTTGATGTCGTCGCAATGTCGTAATTATAGTTTGATTGTGTTTGTGTGACTATTGTGTATTAATTTATTATGTATGGTACGGAAAGCTGCATATTTGTGTTATAGAAGTGTTACGTATGTGTGTTGTTAATGTTTTTGTATGTTTCAAATTGATACCTGATATTTGTTTTGCAATCGCAATGCCTAATTTACGGATTGTTTATGTTTTGTTTACATCGCGTAAGCTAATTTAATTTTCTTTTCCATTTCTCTTTATGCTTATCTTTTTTGTGTATAAAACTATAGCCCTAACATACATATGTAAAATAGGGCTAACCCCCATTGGAGATACAATAATAATTATTATTCATATCGTTATAATACGATAACAGAATACAAATGATGACCTCAATTTTATTCATATCTCTAAAGAACGATAACAAAATATAAATAACGTGATATCCATAAAGAACGATAACTGAATATAAATGATAATTTGAATATCATTTACATCGCTAAAGAACGATTAAAAAATAAAATGAAAACTTGAAGAAGGCCCGAACCCACGACCTTTGAATCATTAAACAAGCACTCTACCGCTGGTCTACGAGGCGCAGATATGGAACACTTTCATAGTTCCGGAACTGCTTGTACAAGCACATGCATCGTGTAACATCGCCGCGACCCGAAGTGGACTTTGAAAATATTCGCTGTTCACGAGTGCGGCCACTTTTTTTTTTTTTTTTGACAGCTGTACAACGCCTTCCACAAGTGTGGCAGCAGGTGGTAAACGTGTGGGGGGTTAAACTTAAGGAATATAAGTGGTGTTTTCTCTGCAATAAAGCAATTTCAAAATTATAGCGCTGTTGCCATTACTTTTATCCAACCCTCGTATAAGTTGTGCAGTCTTTCTTGGTATTGATCGTATTTTGTGCTATGAGTTTCGAAACTTTCCTGAACATAAGACATAATGGCGCTTTATACTATATTCCTTCAGAACACTTATATTTTGCCAACAAATGAAACGCGTAATTTAACCTCTGATTTCACCGCAGAAATAAGGAGGTTCCCATTTTTATTGTAAAAGATGGCGCGCACTTCCGATTGTTCTTTTCTTGCTAGGTAACTGTCACTCGCACACACACATACAGACACATAAATGCGGTATTTCTCATGAAATCGAACAGGCTTGTGACCTTGAAGTTTCGAAATGTTTTGTTTATATTTAGGGGGTTAAAAAAGAAAGCCGTATATTTTTATTTCAGCCATTTCTTTAATTATACGGGTCTACAAAGAAAAAAAAATGAGAGCTTTTTGAAATCCAATAACTGATTTTGTATATTCAAAGAGTATGGATTACAGAAATGACCTCCATTTTCCTCTATCATATCAGGTTTCTAAAAAATTATATGTAATACAAAACTGTATAACATGTTTTAAATTTATAATATTAAATACATGGGAACCATATGACCAACATGTTATAATAATAATACACTAATTAAATACACATTGAATTCAATTGTTTCCTTAATATAAATACAGCTTAGAACATCAAAATTGTTAACACTTATTACTTATTGTAATATATAAATATTCAAGGGAAAAACTTGTATGGAAACACATTAACACATTAACTTAAGACTTGTAACATAAATTTTCATGGAAAATAAAAGTACTACAAACCACTACAATGTTCATTTATATTTAATACTGTCAATAGAACCGTTGTCACTTGGATGAAAAACTTCTTGTACCACTTGTTCTCTTGTGCACTCTAGCAGTATCATCCCGTTTCAGCAAGCAACAGTAGTTATATATCATGGATGTATTCCATCACCCCTGGTACCACCTCTCTTTTTCTTTAATGTCCTAGTGAAACCTCTCATCTTGTTCTTCGCTCACTTCTCCCAAGGTTTTCTGGAAAATGGTCTAAATGTGAGTGAAGGAAGTGTAGTTTCAGACTCATGTTGCAGCCTAAAACTTCGTACTTTTCTAGCGTGTTATTTGCAAAATGCACATAGTTTGAATCTTTATTATTTCCTAAGCACTTAACTACTCTCTGAAGCTAATCCAAGCCTCTTCTTCAGAAGGAGTCATACATTCTTCAAAGGTTTTATCTCTAGTTAATTCTCTAATCTGCGGCCCTATGAAGATACCTTCTTTGACTTTTACCTCTGAGAGTGCAGGGAACTTAATTACATACTCAAACCAATTGCCATTTTTATTCAATGCTTAAGTAAATTGCTTCATTAAGCCCAATTTGGTAACAGAATTTTTTCAGGATTTACTAAGCTCTTCATTATGTTCTTGGAACCTGGTATCAGTGTGTGCCTTATAGACCATTTTCGTTTTGGCCAGTGATTGTCTGTCTTTCGACTGTCCCATTCACATATGAAACATGAGTACTTGGTGTAACCCTGTTGTCCTAATAACATGCACAAAATCTTCAAATCACTGCACTGATGTTCCTTGTAATTGACTTTTTCGAGTGGCCGCTCAAGATTTTCATACATTTTCTTGAGATGGACAGAATGAGCGACTGAAACGGATGCTAGAAGCGTACCATTATATAGTAACACACCTTTTAAACTTCTCTTGCTTGAAAAGACTTCATTCATTTGTTTTGTACTCAGCTCCTAACTTATTTATGGGGTTTGAAATATCAGTGCAATATACTAAAAAGTATTCTAGGTTAAAATACTGTTGTAGATTTTTCTCTAGATTTCTATAAAAGGTTGCATAGGTTCCTGGAGCTAGCAGATTCTTTCTTCCAGCCTTGAAGCTATAAGTTATGAAGCGTCCTTTGGGAGATTTAAATCTCTCATCAAATCATTCAGCTCATTTTGTGTGAAAGGTTGGAGTATGCCTTGTGTGTCTGCCCAATCAGAATCTCCAGATGACTCGAAGGTGTAGAATTTGTTTCAAGATTCTGTATATGAAGGTCATTTGGGGGGTTTGGTACAGGAATATCAGAACCATGTGGTACAGGTCTTATAGCATATTCCAAATCAGGATAAGTAATTCCTTTTTTCGTTTTTTGTATTGAAGCCTTTTACTTTGCAAATACAAAAATAGTAGTCGTCAGTGTAGTTTTTGGCTCATGCCACACCGTCGGAATTCCACAACTAAGGGCCTTCTGCTTTCCCTTTAACCAGTTTCTTAACTCCGCAATAAAACACTGCACGCTTTATGAGGGACCCACAGTTTATCCTAATCTCACCGCTTCATTCCAAAATAAGCAAAGTAAACAGTTTTAACAAATGAAGTTATATTGTATCTCTGTTTTACAATCCTGAAACGTCCACAAATACGAGTATAACAAAATATATTTGGATCATTCAAACACTGCCTTCTGTTCATGGTTATAGCACAACAAATAAACTAAAACGCACTAAATAGTTTACAGAAACAATCTGCATTAGAATACACTTCTCAGAAATGGTTGATGTAACTTTTCTCCAATGTCCGCTATTACAACAGTAGAAAATGCTGCCATTTGATCATGTAATATTGTCATCTCCAGTAACACAGTGATGAAAAATTAACGAAATTAGAGTGATTGTTTACTCTCAAATAAATAGTTGTGTTCCTATTTAATTAGAGATATTGTGTATTTTTTATGTCTTAATAACCACAACTACTGAAATTATTAAAAATTGGTATGTGATAGGACAAAATCGTTGACATTTCTGGAGTCAGGTGAACAAAGTGAACATGAAACAAGTGTCAGAATCAAAAAAGGAAAATCTGTGTTGGCCTGTGTTATAAATCAGAATTGAAAAAAAGTAAAAATGGGCGCGCATTGATAGACATAAATACTTATAACTTCAGTTCTTTGTAAATACTTATAACTTCAGTTCTTTGTATTGCACAGAGCTTTCTTGGCCTCAGTTGAAAGTTTAAGAATTGTAGTTTTATTTCACATAATTAATATAGTTTTTTTGGAATAATTTATTGTAAATACAACACTAATATTATTTTAAATTTGAATTTTCAACATGTCCGCGAGAATTTAAAAAATAATAAAATAATAAATTTATTCCCTGTTTAATTTTCTCGATGTATGTGTAATTTTAAGATGGAACTGTGGAACTGAATTGTATAGAAATATTTTAGTAGTGCGTACGCTGCCTGTACTGCTCGTGGGATGCATAGCTCCTCTCAGCGATAAGGATCTGCCGCAGTGGCGGTTCCTCGGGGGAGGGAAGGGAGGAACGTCCTCCTCACATTTTTATTCTTTTGAAAGTAAATACCAAATAAAATATGTGCCTTGAAATTCGAGGAAGATTCGATAATTTTTAAGTTCACAGCTATAAGAAAAGCTCGGTTGATCGAGTTTTAAACGACGCGCGCTCATGTGCTGTAGAAAATTGTGCGAAAGATGCGAGATTGTCTGTGTAGAGGAAAGGCACTCCATTCCTCCTCTACTGCAGTTAACACACATAGACAACAGCGCACTAGCGGCCAGAGAAAGAAGTAGAGTTTTAAAGCACGTAAATGAACGGAGAGGGAGGAGATCCTCCTCTGAATCAGCGCATGGGCAGGTACCGACTGGTCGTGCAGCAAGCTCGCTACCGCTGCCACCTAACGATGCTGCATTCAACCAGACAATAACACATCTAGGAGGAGAAATAACAAAAACAGTTTTAACGCAACGCTATGAAAGACACCATGTAAATTTTTTTAAATTATAAATCAAAAATATTATTCATATATAGGCTACTATTCATGGTTTGAAACTTTCGTGGATATTTGAAAGTTAAAGTCGGGTTTATGTAAAACAAAGAGGAAGTAGTTCTACGTAGTTGGCCCCTGAAATTCACTTCTATTCATTGTTTACTAGACAGGGCAACAACCAAGTTGTCAGTTTTATACAAATATATTTGAAACTGAAAGTAGGTACTCCAAACTACATCATTTTTAACATAAATAATTAATCGTCCACTGGGAGCTTTGAACAATAATTATAGTATGACTTTACAAGAACTGACATTCTTCAAAAGCATGTGATACTGAACTTGTAAAATGTACATGTGACAACACAGACCACGTGGGTGGGTGCGGTGTTCTCGTTTTCCTCAGATCATTTCCCATTCCCATTTCCGTAAAACGGTTCCGGTTACGAGTTAGTAGCTGGTCCCTTCCAACACGTGTGATGCTGTAGTGTGCTCGAAAAATGCTACGAGGTTGGGAATTTCCTTGTAATTGTTAATTTGCGCAATTATTCAACAATGAATGGAAATGAAAACATAATATATTTTGGACAATTTAGGAAAATCAGTTTACAAAAACAGATTATTGCTATACAGAAGGGAAGGCCAACCCCTACACTACCTGGTCTTACATGTATGCATGTAGGCTAATTTGTAGCATGTTTCATTCAAGAAGGTGTCATTTCGTGCTGTTAACTTCTTTCCTCCGCCACTGATCTGACGGGAGTTATATTTTACCGTCATATAAGAATTCATCAATCTAAACACTTGCGGAAAATTACACTAATCATTCTGTAGGTGCATAAAGATTCCGCATGTCAACAAACATACCGCAAAATCCTTCCGCGCCCTAACCGATTATTGGTTCTGTGTTCGCGCCGGAAAATGAGGCATGCATCAATACGTATGGAGCAGTGACAGGACGTGATATAACAGACAATTATTTTAAACTAACAACCTAACATAAAACATCGAATGCATGCAAGACTTTTTTTACAAGAATGTACTTACATTACGAAGTCTCTACGTCAAGTAGCTGACTATACCTAAAGGGTTTCTCCATATGATCCCGTGATGTTTTAGGCCTGAATTACTGGTAACTGGCTAGCCATTATAGCTTGCTCTATTACTGTACATATCGTCGTTATTTTTATAAAACCTTTTTCTGCTTTTACCAAAAGTTTAATGATACCCCTTCATAAGTGATGTTTCACTCCTATCTTTATACTTATGTATAGGCCTACTTATACTTATACCTCCTTATAGCCTACTTCCTCCTGATGTTTATACAGGGACCAAATGCCTGTAAAAAGTGAAGTTTTTACTGCAAATCCAATCTGTCTATCTTCCAAACTGTGGATTATGTAACAATTTGTCTGTTATGAAACTTATTGAAAAACTATATATATATATATATATATATATATATATATATATATATATATATATATATATATATATATAGGAAAAAATTAATTAATCCAGAATGGGTTGACTTAGATCTGTGAATTTTGGGATTGAGTTAGACATATCTGAAAGACTTCTTGTGCAATCACTGCTTTTTGTTTTAAAAAATTTGTGACAGTTCGTGCAGGCATTGTATTCCAGATTGTTTTGTTTTTCCTTTAGGAAAAATTATCATTTTTTTAAATTCTCTTGAGCTTGAAATTCTCTGTAAATGGACCCGGATCTGCCATTGGCATTTACATCATAACATTATGAGTTGGTAACACTGGTCAATCAGCTTATTCCTTCCATTTTAGTAACCAACTGTGGAGTTTGCTACAAATGTGGAAAGGTTAGATTTCTTCCTTGAAAAAAATAAAAATAGGTGAAAATTCAGTGAGTATGAGTGTAAAGTCGCAGATTATTGGTATCTGAAAGAATGACTGAAAATAATCTAACTCTATTCCAAAATTCATTGATCTAAGTCAACCCATTGTGGAGTAATTAATTTTTGTTACTAAATATGTAATTATTCAATAAGTTTCACGACAGGCAAATTGTTACATAATCCACAGTTTTAAAGTTGAACATATTTGGTTTGCAGTAAAAACTACACTTTTTACAGACATTTGATCCCTGTAGAAACATCAGAGGGTTTCACATGAGTATAAGTTCAGGAGTGAAACATCACTTATGGAGGGGTGTCGTTAAACTTTTGGTAAGACTGTATGTGACAGTACAGAAAATAATTTTTCAGGAGAAAGAAAAAAAATAAAAATCAATAGGCCTACATTGCTCCTCGATGATGTAATTTATGTTCATCATATCCACTAACATTTTCTGCCTAATTATTTCATATTCTTATGTACGCCCATTGATTTTTAATTACTTTTTCTTCCTTCTGAAAAATTATTTTCTCTGCTGTCACATAGGTTTTATAAAAACGACGATGATATGTAAGAGGGGATCGTTAACAAGACGCAATTTAATACTGTACAGCACGAAAAAAAGTACGCTTATTATAATACAGAACAAACAACAAATAATAATTAATAGAAACCGACTGACCGATGATCGTTTCCACATCTCTTTGGGTTAGTGTTTTGAGTAGTGACGCACCATTACACGACGAACCTAGTTTGGTTATCACGCCTCATTGCAAAGGTTAGATGTGGACCTTAATTAGTTTTCCAGCTACTTCAAATATTATATTGCCTCCCCGTGTTTAGAAAAACAGCAACTCTTCCATTAGAACTTCGAAAATGTAAAGCAGATGTTCTTCCAGAAAAGGGTCTTATACAGTGCGATCGAGAAGTCTCTCCGCAGTGCTTGTGTAGCCGAGAATCCACTAGGCGGAGAATTCAAGTATATTTGGTAGAGAATTCAAGTGGCAGCACTGGCCGCTAAGCATATGATGGACTGGGGATGTGAGGTTGTCAAACCGGAATGAATGGGGGAGTGCCAACTTTCTACAGGGTTGTATTCTGAGTTACTAGAACTGCAGAGGAACTTTTCGATCGCACTGTATAACAACTTGCAAGATTTTATGAAGAAAACATTATTGAGAAAATTACTTACACGCAATGAGTGGTGATAGAACAAAATTTAGAAGTTAGAGAGTCACAAGATGAGGATTTTTTTTTTAGAAAAGTTCTCCACAAAATTAGAAACCCTTGCACCCTATGCATTTATTTGACAGCTGCAAGCTAAATTTCTCAGAGAACGGAAACATACAGAAAGGAGAATGTTTAGTCATATGTGATTTTTCGGAAAATTATGCCTTCGTCATTCAAGATTCTGTGCAGGGTATTCACTGGAATAACGATCAGGCCACAGACCACGGTGCATCCATTTGTATCTATTTCACACAAGATTGTGAAGTGAAACACAGGAATCTAGTTGTAATACCTGAGTGCCTTAAATATGAAATCAATGCAGTTCACCTTTTTTAACTTTATTTAATAACGTTTCTAAAGGAGGAAGTGGGGATTATTAATAAAATTATTTAATTTTTCTGACGGCGCGAGTGCATAATATAAGAATAGAAAGAATTTTGTTAACACATGCTAGCATGAAAGGGATTTTGGAAAATCCGCAGAGTGACACTTTTTTTTGCAACATCGCACGGTAAAGGCCCGTGTGATGGCATTGACGACAGCACTAAAAGGCTTGCTATGAAAGCGAATCTTCAGCCACTTCAAATCCTATCATAACACTCAAGAAATTGCTCGAATTGGCTGTGAAATATATTAGTGGAATTTTTCAAAT
Organism: Periplaneta americana; assembly: GCF_040183065.1. Taxonomy (NCBI): domain Eukaryota; kingdom Metazoa; phylum Arthropoda; class Insecta; order Blattodea; family Blattidae; genus Periplaneta; species Periplaneta americana. Next base: position 117,138,937 of record NC_091121.1, on the reverse strand, counting down.
TCTTCAGCAACGAGGGTTGTCAAATAGAGCGTTAACTTATGAAAAAAAAGAACGGTATGAGAAAAGTAAACACTCTGTGGAACACTAACAATACATTCTTCCATCTCCATTTCAGCTAACAATGCAGTAATAAAACAATACTCTTGTCTCATATGAAGAGAAAATAGTGGTACTTTGGACTGATTCTGTACAGTTTATTTTCCTTGTAAATAACATTAGTTTAATGCAAGAGACGTGTGCTAATGTTCTGCTACGCGCATGATGCAGCGGCTGTGTAACGTCTTCTTGGCTAAGTCTATTTCATTTTATATGAACTACTTCGAGTTCCATCTTGAAATTTCGCACACATACTGAAAATTAAATAAAGGAATGCAACTATAGTTTTTCATATTGTTCTAGAGTAGCGAAATTCCTTGAATTTAAAAATTTAAAATATAGTCTATTCCAACGCCATACGTGTCCAAAGCGTGTTTAATTGGGTTTAAAACGAGCCTAGAACGGTGTTCCTACGACAATTATAATATGAGATATTAAAGTTAATGTGAAACACTGTGCAGACTTTTATGGAAATTTAAATATTTTGTAACTATTAAATTAAAGGAGTTAGGCGAAAATAAAAACAACTGTGTGTATATTTTTACTCATAGAATGCCTAAAAATTTCATAAAAATTAGTGACATGAAGCTCATCTTTCTCTTTTAAACTGCCCGATTTGACGTGGAATGGCTCATATACAGAGCGAACCGTAAGTAATGTCGTTAATTTTAAGGAGTTATTCTTTGACATATTTGAAACAAAAAGTTTAATACAATTTTGCTCGTTTTTTCTTTCTTTCCGAGAAAAAAAATGTTTATATGAAATATTTCATATCGTATTTTCGGAAAGCCATGAATTAATTCCCAATATGCTCAGTCAATTTAAGAGAGCAGTGTATTGTGATAATAAATTACTGCAATAGTTTAGTTTTATATTTATAATATGCAGAAATTTGATCTGAACAAATGTAACTTTTCGTTCTGAAAAAGAATTTTAAATGCTACATTTGTTCGAATCAAATTTCTGCACATTTAAAGGGCAAAACTAAAATTCCTTCTATCATTTATTATCATAATACACTGCTCTCTTAAATTAACTGAGCGTATTGGGAATTAAAACAATAGCACTCATAAAACACGCTATGAAATGTTTAATATAAGACAAGTCCACACCTGTGGAGTAACGGTCAGCGCGTCTGGCTGCGAAACCAGATGGCCGGGTTCGAATCCCGGTCGGGGCAAGTTACCTGGTTGAAGTTTTTTCCGGGTTTTCCCTCAACCCAATACGAACAAATGCTGGGTAACTTTCGGTGCTGGACTCCGGACTTATTTCACCGGCATTATCACCTTCATATCATTCAGACGCTAAATAACCTAGATTTTGATACAGCGTCGTAAAATAACCCAATAAAATATAAGACAATTTTTATCTCCAAAAGGAAGCAAAGACGAGCAAAGTTGTATTGAACTTTTTTGTTTGAAATATGTTAAGGAATAATCCCCTGAAATTGACATTACTTACGGTTCACTCCCTCCCTCCCTCCCTCCCTCTCTCTCTCTCTCTCTCTCTCTCTCTATATATATATATATATATATATATATATATATATATATATATATGGCCACCCTATCCCATTATCTCCTGGCCTAATTGCCTCATGAGTTGTTGGTGTAACTTCTGAGGTCCAGACCTGTTGTCGGACAGTTGACTAAACAACAACATATATTTAACCTGGTATTCATAGTCGACACTTTATATCACCACTTTGCAAAGTGACACTTTTGACGAAAGTGGCTCTTTCATATTAGTGATATTCATAGACGATTGAAGAACTGCACTTTGCATACGCCAGCAAAGTGTAGAGTTACATTTTGGTTGGTAACAGAAGTCCCACAATGCCTTTCAAAACAAGGGGGGGGGGTGTGTGTGTGTGTGTGTGTGTGTGTGTGTGTGTGTGTGTGTGTGTGTGTGTGTGTGTGTGTGTGTGTGTGTGTGTGTGTGTGTGTGTGTGTGTGTGTGTGTGTGTGTGTGTGTGTGTGTGTGTGTGTGTGTGTGTGTGTGTGTGTGTGTGTGTGTGTGTGTGTGTGTGTGTGTGTGTGTGTGTGTGTGTGTGTGTGTGTGTGTGTGTGTGTGTGTGTGTGTGTGTGTGTGTGTGTGTGTGTGTGTGTGTGTGTGTGTGTGTGTGTGTGTGTGTGTGTGTGTGTGTGTGTGTGTGTGTGTGTGTGTGTGTGTGTGTGTGTGTGTGTGTGTGTGTGTGTGTGTGTGTGTGTGTGTGTGTGTGTGTGTGTGTGTGTGTGTGTGTGTGTGTGTGTGTGTGTGTGTGTGTGTGTGTGTGTGTGTGTGTGTGTGTGTGTGTGTGTGTGTGTGTGTGTGTGTGTGTGTGTGTGTGTGTGTGTGTGTGTGTGTGTGTGTGTGTGTGTGTGTGTGTGTGTGTGTGTGTGTGTGTGTGTGTGTGTGTGTGTGTGTGTGTGTGTGTGTGTGTGTGTGTGTGTGTGTGTGTGTGTGTGTGTGTGTGTGTGTGTGTGTGTGTGTGTGTGTGTGTGTGTGTGTGTGTGTGTGTGTGTGTGTGTGTGTGTGTGTGTGTGTGTGTGTGTGTGTGTGTGTGTGTGTGTGTGTGTGTGTGTGTGTGTGTGTGTGTGTGTGTGTGTGTGTGTGTGTGTGTGTGTGTGTGTGTGTGTGTGTGTGTGTGTGTGTGTGTGTGTGTGTGTGTGTGTGTGTGTGTGTGTGTGTGTGTGTGTGTGTGTGTGTGTGTGTGTGTGTGTGTGTGTGTGTGTGTGTGTGTGTGTGTGTGTGTGTGTGTGTGTGTGTGTGTGTGTGTGTGTGTGTGTGTGTGTGTGTGTGTGTGTGTGTGTGTGTGTGTGTGTGTGTGTGTGTGTGTGTGTGTGTGTGTGTGTGTGTGTGTGTGTGTGTGTGTGTGTGTGTGTGTGTGTGTGTGTGTGTGTGTGTGTGTGTGTGTGTGTGTGTGTGTGTGTGTGTGTGTGTGTGTGTGTGTGTGTGTGTGTGTGTGTGTGTGTGTGTGTGTGTGTGTGTGTGTGTGTGTGTGTGTGTGTGTGTGTGTGTGTGTGTGTGTGTGTGTGTGTGTGTGTGTGTGTGTGTGTGTGTGTGTGTGTGTGTGTGTGTGTGTGTGTGTGTGTGTGTGTGTGTGTGTGTGTGTGTGTGTGTGTGTGTGTGTGTGTGTGTGTGTGTGTGTGTGTGTGTGTGTGTGTGTGTGTGTGTGTGTGTGTGTGTGTGTGTGTGTGTGTGTGTGTGTGTGTGTGTGTGTGTGTGTGTGTGTGTGTGTGTGTGTGTGTGTTTTTTTTTTGTGTTTTTTTTTTTTTAATTTATATCGTTATGTTAGGTTTTATACGTATTCTCTCTCTCTCTCGTTTCCATTATTGCCTGCTCTTCAGGAATATTTTGAATGCCAAATTTTTCTATAATGCAAAACAAAATAGGCCTAATAGTACGAGATCTCTTTTCATGGTGAGGTTATGACTGCACCTGAACTAGAGACAGTATCTCAGCAGAAGCAGCCATATCTGATGTATTGCTTACCGGCGTGGAAATATATATTATCGAAACATTAATGATTATATCAACATCAAGATAAATCTTATCTCAAAATACAGGTAGTCAACAAAAATCAAAATCATTTTAAACCCAATATAATTATGAAATCTGCTTAGAAGGCAGGCACGTGAGGTCTCTCAATGCTAATTTAAGATAGTTATGCCTACATTAGATTGAAGTTAGTTTAATATTAAGTTAAAAAAATTCGTTTCAGTAATAAGAAATACCTACATATCACTTCATCGAATTGAGGGGTTATAAATATACGAATGTTACTACAGAAATACCTGAACTATATTATAGATATTAATGTATGATACATATCTGTAGCATAGAATTTTGATGCAGTCAATAACTATTATTGGAGGTATTGGCAAACCTCTATTATTCGTTTTTGTCAACCAGTCATCGAAAAGATGAGCAATCTCAATAAGTTTCTTTATCAAATCGGAACCGTTTTTTTTTTAATTCTAACCATTATAAAATTCCACGGGATTGTTTTTAGGCCTATCCCTAATGTAGCGCTTTCGTACATTGTTCACTAATTGTGCCAACTCTTCCGCACGTTCTAATAAATAATTCGGCAACCTCCAAGACGTCCGCCATTTTTCTACAAAGTGACACTTTCGGCTCAAAGTGTGGTCGGAAGTACACTTTCATCCAAAGTGTTCCTTTGCATCAAAGTGTCGACTGTGCAACGAAAAGTGATACTTTGCGTCTTCCAAAGGACACTTTAATCGAAAGTGTCGACTATGAATACCAGCCTAGTTTTACTGTTATCCTTGTAACTACACATCCGCAAAGAATCTTAAAATATCACTGATTGAATTGAATAGTCTGGGAGCAAGTTATGACGGGTCATATAACGGAAATAGTTGTAAAGTGTCTTCCAATAAGAGTGTCACACTTTTAAAATGAAATAAATTGTATAAACGAAAGAGGTTTATTTATTTAATTACCTCTATTTTGAAGCAGATTTAATGCCAATACGTAGGTATGGAAGAAAACGTCAGTTAAATGGCCGCCGTGGCTTCGTTGGGTTGCGCGTATACGGGTCTTCCAATTTTCAATAACAAACATGAACCAGGCTCAATTTCACGAATAACGCACGTGATATTGTTCCTTAGGTCATTAACTGTTTCTGGCTTGTTGGCATAAACCCGTTATTTAACATAACCCCATAAGAAGTAATCCAGCGGGGTTAAATCACATGATCTCGGGTGCCAGTTAACATCACCACCACGCAAAATGATGAAGTCTCTGAACTTCTCCCTCAAAAGGTCGACTGTTTCGTGAGCAGTATGACACGTGTCGCCATCTAGCTGAAACGAGACATTTCTGAGTTCCATACCTTCCAATTGAGGCCAAAAATAATCTCTTATCATAGCCCGTACACTTAACGTAATGCACGGAATACTTGGCGAACGGATGACTTTTTTTTAATAATAACTTTCAATTATTTCTACGCGTTGTGGAATGGTGTATCGTTGTCAGCAACTGTAACCATGGAAAAATATGACTGCTATAGCTTCATAAACATGACAAGTGTTACGTTAAAAGCAGTGGCGATTCCTCCATGAAGGATATGAGGATGATCCTACAGTTTAATTTCGTGCCTCTGAGGATAGAAAACATTTTAATTACAGATGTAATAATTTTCTTCAAACTTCCACTTTCTGTCGTGAGTTGTCGCCACTGCACATCTCAAACCTTAGGAATACTTTCCGAGGAACCATCCAAATATCTTACAGCAAACTTTTTTTCTAGCAGTGAAGTTTCGAACAGGGGTGAGTGCGGAGGGCGGGGTATGGCTTGACTTAAACCGCGTTTGAGGATATGACCGTATATCCTGATACTACGACTCTTCTTTCTGGGTAGTGGTGTGGAAACCCTGTCGGAGACTACAATACGAATTCTCAAGTACCCTTGTAACCTCCTTAAAAGCAGTTCGTTGGTCATTTTAAAAGAATAAAATAAACGAAATAATAAATAATTTAAACTGATATACCTAATATAAAAAATAAAATGAATAAAAACCAAAATTACATAAAAATAAATAAAATAAGCTATAATAAAACACAAGAATTAACAAGACTTTCAGATGACAGGTTTGCTGAAAGAATATCTGAAGTTGTATTTGATCATTTAGAAGAATTTAACTGTAGCAAGAAATTAATTACGCATGCTCTGTTATTATTATTATTATTATTATTATTATTATTATTATTATTATTATTATTATTATTATTAGTTTCTGTCTTAGTCATCAGTCGTCAATCCTACAAACAAAAAATATCACGAGTCGCCACTGGTTATAAGTAGGACACATTTATTGGAATATCCTATAAGTAGAAAGGGTATGAGGCTGTGGAAGACATCTTGACCAGCCTTTAACACACGTAAGTGCTTTAATCTATAAATACTGGTACAATAGTTTGTCCTTCCCAAGTTTTGTAAACCTAAGCCAGAAATATTTTTAACGAAATTCTTAGAATCTTGCACACTCACGGAAACAAAAAATGACGAGCCATGTTTTTTTTTTTAATTGACCGTCAAATGGTACAGTTATCCACATAAATTTAACCTGAATAGAAGTTACATTAATACAATTAAAACTAATCCTGATGTTGTGATATACAAGAATATGCATAATACCGAAAATCAAGATTTAGAATGTTGAGAAGCTACATTTATGTGTGTAAATGCTTGTTGATCGAAAAATATGTATTATGAATATGAATATTTATTCTATTTCTCTCCCTCCAAGGTTGCGGGTTCCATCCCGGGCCAGGTCGATGGCATTTAAGTGTGCTTAAATGCGACAGGCTCATGTCAGTAGATTTACTGGCATGTAAAAGAACTCCTGCGGGACAAAATTCCGGCACATCCGGCGACGCTGATATAACCTCTGCAGTTGCGAGCGTCGTTAAATAAAACAACATTTAACATTTCTATTTCTCATCAATCTTGTCTGGACATGGCGGATTTGATGCATTCCAGTTCAAATCTGTCATTCCCATATCAAATACAAAGTGAATATAACATAATAGTTTCACCAGTACTGGCCTATGAACTATTTCTTAATTTTACAGCTCTGCTAAAAACAGTATAGTATTATTTTATATTTAATATCTACCATAATATACTAGCCTATACAACACAACACGAATGCAATATAATAATCATATAAAAATAATAATATACCGGTATCATAATAAACTTCACTATATTTATCATTCCTAAATGTTTTACTATTATTATTCTATTTCATATTTTCACTTGTTTACTAAACTGTTAACAAGTTACTAATCTGGTTACTCCTTAACTAATAGCTTTTGTAGAGGAAGGATTCTCTCGCATTATTATCCCTCTTCATCTAGTTCTTTTATATTTTTTTACCATCTAATATTGACTCTGAACAGAAATTTACCTAAGTTATTAAGCTTGTTAATGTTTAAAGATAAATTAAGATCGATGAACATAGATCACAACATCATAGAACACATTGCCAACTTACTTTCCGTTTCCTTAAAACAGAATTATTTTTCTTTCAATGACAAAATTTTTCAACAAACTAAAGGCTTAGCCATGGGCGATCCCCTATCTGGTCTCCTTTCGGAAGTGTTAACTACTCAGTATAACATACTCTTCTATGCCCGTTACGTAGATGATACCCTCATACTTTACAATAGTAATAGTGCAATCCACGAAGATGTTCTCAAAAGTTTTAATAACCTGCAACCTAATTAAAAATTTACTTGTGAGACAGAACATAATAGATCTATAAACTTTTTGGATTTGAACATAGCCATTCGAGGCTCCACTGTTTGTTATAATATTTATAGGAAACCTACAACCACCAGTCATTCCATCCAATTTGATTCCAATCACCCCTACACACATAAGATTAGTAATTTCCGTTTTCTAGTTGACCGGTTGCTCAAAGTCCCCCTAAACAGAGACAATTATCAGGCTGAATATAGATACATTGTAAATGTAGCACAAGTCAATGACTTTAATAAGAATTTAATTAACAATTTGATAAGAAAACGCTTAAATAAATTTAAAGCAGAAACCAAAATTAATAGCACTTTAATAAGTTCTGTCAAAAAGACTAAAACCACCCACTGGAAACCCATGACATTTTTCGGTAATGTGTCATACAAATTAGGTAACCTTTTTAGAAAAGAACAAATTAACGTAGCATTCCGTACCAACAACAAACTTAATAATATAATTCCCAATAACATTCAAAATTACAATAAATTTGCCAATAGCGGTATCTATCTATTACAATGTAAAAACTGTCCCAGTAAATACGTTGGCCAAACAAAAAGGAATTTTCGCACGCGTTACAAAGAGCACGTCTCTGACTTCAAATTCAATAGGAATAAATCAAAGTTTGCCACGCATCTCATTTCCCTTAATCACGAACTTACTGGCATAGAAGAAGCCCTTCAGGTCTTAAAGACTATTAACAATCATAATTACATGAATGCTGCGGAGGAACTATATATATTACCACCTTTTCTAATAATAATCATAGCACGTTCCTTAACGAACAATGCTCAAATTCAAATAACCCGCTGTTTAAAATCACACGCAAGTAACGGTCATTCATCCACTAGCCGTGCAACGTATACAGTTTTCGTCATACGCTACCACTTAATGTAAAGATCAGTCGTGTCGCCGTCCTCATGGATTTCAAGACGTTCTTCCATTTTTTGTAAGTATTGTTTTAGAAGATTTAAATAATACTTAAATGCTTCTAAATATTCCTTCATTCTATCCTTACAATTTACAGGATTTTTCCTGCTCTCCATAACGGCCACACGACCGACCTGTTCGTAGCATCTTCAAATCTATCTTGAAAACTGTATCTGCAATGACAGAAGAGTTTTGCTGTTTCCTTGGTTCACACACGCCTCTTTCAACACAGTGATTCCACGCACATCGTGGAGGCTTTTTGCTATATTCTATTCTCTGTTTTTAAGTGATATTACGGTTGTAACTTTGGTTTTTAACGTCATATACCAAGTGTTCACTTTTTATAACATGTTCCATTCGGCCTACACGACCTGAAGATGCCAATCAAAATTGGCGAAAACGTTTGTTTTTAAAATCTGTGTAAATGTTATTATAACATGTTTTATTGTGCTTATGTTAAGTATTGACTGAATAGAACTCATTTTTCAGTTAACATTGAACTTAACGGAACCAATATGCCTTTGAAATTGACATTTAGAGTCATGGACATTCTTAGCGCGGGCTTCCGGTGGATGATCAGCGAACTAACGTTTTTCGTATTCATAAACCAGTGTTAGCGATATGATATGATATGATATGATATGATATGATATGATATGATATGATATGATATGATATGATATGATATGATATGATATGATATGATATGAATCCTGTACAAGTAATCACTCTATAACCGGGGCTAGTTTAGCACGCTAGCGAAATGTGTATGGATAGCACCCCCTATTTCTTTCCATAACCAATTTAAACCTGATATACTTACTTCTGATTGTAATTCTTTTAACTAGTTCGATTTTAGATAAACTTTATCTAGAAATATAATACATCTTTTTAAGATCGACGTATTATCCCTTAGTACAATGTTACCTAATTAAAAAATATATATTCATATATTATTTCATCTTTAACATTATACGCATGCATCTCGTATCTCCAGCGTAGTTGAATAGTTAGAACGTTAGCCTGCTAGGAAAATGTTCTGTGATTGTCCCCTGTTGGGATTTCTTTTTATTAGGGTCTGCCTATTATTACATCTTTGTTTGTTACTCGGAATCATTGTATGTTTCTTGAGTACATTTTGGGATAATTACGTAGCCCTGAAAAGGGCTGTTTTTGGGTGTCCGTTCAATATACGTATCAATAACATCTATTGTTACCGACTTCTTGTAGTCTAGTGGGAAGGGATAAAATAATTCTGATACTCGTAGAAGCATATTATAATAGTGAAACAGTTCTATGTATAGGCCAGAACAATAATTTATCATTTCCAGCCATAATAGCTGTAATATACTACGTATTCCACTCTTTAAAGAATGAGTGACGGGAATATAGACAAAATATTTAGAACATTCGAGTTAAGTGAAATAGTCTTAAATTCATTAATAATTTACATCGTCTAATTAACATTAATGAAACTCATAAACTTTTCCATACTTTTCACAACTGGAATTATTGCATAATGTTATTGTTATAAAAATGTTGACGAAATATTAAATAAAAGAAATAAGAATGAAATATAGCATATAAAAGGATTACGTACCGCTAAATTTAATTACCAAGTTTTAAAATAATTTTGTAACTTCATGAACGAAAGACAATATAGCTCATTAACATGTTAGGTCTTTCTGGAGTTTTAACATAAAAAACGCGCGTCTCATAGCCAATACAACACGAGGTGCAAACGTAATCATTCGATAAGGAAAGCCGTCCCAAAGCTATTAGTTAAAGTAAAATTGGCATTGTCACTTCGAAGTAATTTATTGTCTTTATTTGATAATATTATCATTTGAGTGTATTTTGTAGTTCTATAGCTGTGGACTTGAGCAAAATGCTACGACAGCGATAATGGAATAAAACTAGTATCACGTGAAAATATAAACTTACAAGAAAATCAAGCAATAAGCGAGGATGGAATACACTAACTTTTAAACAAATCTGACTTTTCCATCATACTAACTTTTGTATCTTAGGACAGAGTAGTTTGTGTTCCAGTAGGTAGTGAAGCATTTTACCAATGAACTACCGCATACTTTTGGAATAACACTTTGAAAATGTGTTTTCCACATGTATGCACGATGAAAATCCCGAGCACCTGAAAACTTATTTGTTGTTAAATTCGTGTACCAGTGTATAAAAGTTTCGTGAGTTACAGTATATCATTATCTAAATTAAATTAGAAACATAACGGCAGCACAGGGTTAGTTCGTTTTCCCTCCCACGCCTTTAGAACGAACAAACCCTGTACTGCCGTTATCTGTTTCTAATTGTGCAATTATTATACACTGAGCCTAAAACTTTAGGGGGCCACATTGTTACAGAACTGCTTTAACTAGTGTGTTAACTAATATGTCGGAAAGCTTTGAGAAATGGATATGTGACCTAAATACATGCAAAAAAGTTAATGTAAATATATAATAAATTTCATTTTTTGTTTTAATTACAGGTACTGTTATTTCATGTTGTTAGTTCTTACATTAGTGGGTCTTGTTAATTAAATGAACGCTTATATGATTTTTAAAACTTCTACAATTTTCATCCAAAATTTGTGAAATTTAAACTGCATAAAGAGGCCTACAATACTACCATATGTACAGAATTTAGTGCCATTAGGGCTAATAGTTTTGAAATTATATTTTTTTTATTATATTGACGTCACTAAAAAGGCTCCTTGCGACAAAGTTTTCAAAATGTTTAGTTTATATTTGCTCAAAAACTTGAAAATAGTCATTGCAATAAAAAAAATTAATTCTTTTTGAGCTCGGTATACATAGTCACAATATATATATTTTTTTTTAATTTCGTGGATTTAATTATAGCATATTTTATTCTAAGCGCAATATGAAGATAACGTAATCACTAAATACGAAAAAAAAAAGCTCCCAAGGAACTTAATATTTCATACAAATTCTAATTAAATTATGTTTATAAACATTTAATTAATCATTGTGAGAAGTTTCAGACCAATCTGACAGTCACCGTTCTGCAAGGAGCTCTTTTTATTTAATAAAGTGCTTAAAATTTTAAGGCTAGAAAACAGCATTAGAAAAGCATTTCTCTCAATCGCTCACGCACCGTATGTTTGGTCAGATTTGATCATATGGTTAGATCATTTTACATTCTCAAATATACCTAATTACGATCATAAAAACAAAAAAAGTGATTTTTTTTTATTTTTCAGCATTATTTCACTGTAGTTTTTCCTTAAATCAATAGATCTCATAAAAATAGGATGATCTATTCATTATAGCCATATGGCAATTAAAAACAATGTAGATTTTTACTTGTGGGGACATTCAAAAGTAATTGTGTTTCTGAGGTCTATTGAGAACATTGAAATTCTTCTGCGGCGTGTTGAAGAAGAGTGTCACACGACAAGAGACACAAATACAACTTAACAGATGCAATGGTAGCAACGACTTCTACATTGGACAGACTGGAAGATCATTTCAACACGTTACAAGAAACATATCACAAACCACACAACAATTCAACCTACGCAGAACACATCACAAACTCCAATCACAACTACAACATAGATAGACACTGACATGAAAATACAACACATCCAGCCAAAAAAAACACACTCACAGAAACTTGACATTCTAGAACAATATGAAATTTACAGACATACAAAAACACACCCACAGCACATCCTGAACATTCAATTGAATTTCAAAACTTACCCTTTTCGACACAATCATGAACATACCCCACCACAACAGAAAACTAGAGGATAGCGCTGAACCTCACTAGGCTTCAGACAATGACGGACACCACGTCGAAACTAGTCAGCCAGGTAGTTTTTATAACATTAACACAGTAAAGAAGTTATAACGTTAATAAGTGATTATGCAAGCGTTAATAGATTGTATCAAACAATGAAGAAAAAGTACAATTATTCTGAAAAAGAGTAATTAATTTTATAAACTGTAGTCGTTTAGCACTGCCTTCCATTTGCACTAGGAATTTGAAATTTGTTCAGTGTGCTACTCTCATGATATGTAACAAAATGGAGGGTGCCCAGGGCTTCATAAAAAATTGGAAATTTTTGGACTACCGGTAATGGCTAACAAGTCTATTCTCCGTGTACTACCATTCACAGCCAGGCCGTGAACTTTCTAAAGAACTTGGTAGTTTGCAGAGTGAACTTCTTACGCAATAAACGAAGGACTTTTATGATGAGAATTTCTAAGAAGACTTCATGAGGGTAGGGTCCCATTTCCTTCTCCCTATGGCAATTTCGATAATCACATAGATCACCTGACTTTCACCTCACAGTTAGGTAAACTTAGGAAAAATTCAACCAGTTAATCAGCCCAAGCGGAAATCGAACCCCTGCTCGAGCGCAGCTCCGGATCAGCAGGCAAACACGCCTATCACTCGAGCTACGCTGGCGACTACAGATATATACTTGCAGACCTGTTATTGTGGTTCCTTTCTGAAAATAGTTTGTCAAAATGACACCTTGGGCATCCAAAGAAACAGAGGGCAAAACCTTGCCTACTGATGGCTGCACCTTGAATTTTTAGGGGTCGGTGAACCCTTGTGTTTCCACTCCATACTTTGAATTTTAGTTTTGGGGTCATAGTGGTGAACCCATGTCTTGTCCATAGTTACATATCGTTCAAGAATGTTTTTTTTTTGTTTCAAAATTAGTTAAATGCTGCTCTTTGTCGTTTTTGCATCGGCGTCAACATTCCAGAAACACACCTTGCAGTTTTTTTCATGTCCAATTCCTTTACCAAAATATTGTACACACTATGGTATGAGAAGCCTGTTTCCTCCACTATATCCCTGATGGTGACTCGTCCATCTTTCAACACTAAATTATGCACTTTATTGTTGCTTTTTGGTGTTGTGACAGTTCTCGAAGAGCAGCTACCATATTCATCTTCACACGATGTTCTCACACATTTAAACATTCGACACCACCCTTTTACTATACCATGAACTATTCAAAATTTTGTTTTGTAAATGGTATACTTTATCTTTTAGACAATCCCTGCTTAGGGAAAGTGTTTGATAATAATAACTTAGGTTCTCTCAAGGTGCCTATCATATCTTGGTGAAAGTTGAGATAGAGACATTCCCTTCTTTTGCAGGTATTTAATCACAACTCTTTGCTCGACAAGGTCCATTTCTGTACTAACACCGGCCACTCGAACACCTGCTACGAGCCAACACGGACATGTACAGACTTGCAAATTGACATGTAGTCATAAAACATTTGTCATTTGTGTTCCACAGAATGTAAATTTTAGTTGAACTAGAAATAGGTCAGTCTACGGCATAGGGATCAACCCTCATACATTCGTGTCATTTTAATACATTCCCGTCATTCACTGAATGTGAGACCGCCACAATAATGAATTCATTAGTTCGTGGAGGTGTACTCACGATATAAATCTACTCCGAGGCCCTTCTGTGGAAGCTTAGCCCATGTATCCACTTCATTCATTAGCAGGATTTTTCTCATTCTACGTGTGTTGTGCAGTCTAGTTTGGGAATCCTTCATGTCATTGTTAAGACTGCCTGGAGAAATGTAGTGATTTAATGCGTTCCCTGCTTTGCTTACAAGGTGGCTGGTAGCGGAGAAATTTGGATTAGAAGACAGTGAAAAAAATTTCTGTCTGTTTGTCTCGAATTCTCGGCCTCATCTCGCTAAATACCATCTTGCTATCACCAGTTTCATCGACACCAAATACCCTAATAGTTGATACAGTGTCGTTAAATAACCAACTGAAATAAAAAAGAAAATATCTGCTTGCTATTTCACTGCTGTACTTCTCTTAAGGCAAGGCTCCACTGAAAATCATGAAAATTTTTCCAAATTTTTTTTAGCTATTTCACTTATTCAGAATTTAGATTTTCATACCCGAAATGGATTCAGCTCAATTCTGATTACAAATACTCGTATGTTTACACTTTTTAAATTAAGGCTGGAAGGGGGCGTGGAATTTAAAGAGCTGTCAAAATTGTTTTTCATCGAAGAATTCTTTTTTAAAATTTCTGATTACAAATCTAGTAACTTTTTGTTGCCTCCCTGAAGTTACTAGATGAATGTAGCGGAGGAGAATCTTAATTTACATAAATATTCATTTTATTTTCAAATCTATTTTTCTGTGTTCATTTTTGTTGATTCAGCACCAACTTTCTTATGCCAAATATTAATCAATCTGGATGAAATTTTTACCGCAAGTATTTATGAGGTAGCTGCATGTTTTCTTAAGAAAAATATTAATAAAATAAACTAGCAACATTAAGGAAAATATTAATAAAATAAAGTAGCAGCATTTCTCACAAAATAAATGCATAGAAACATGCAGCTACCTCATAAATACTTGCAGTAAAAATTTCATCCAGATTGATTAATATTTGGTATAAGAAAGTTGGTGTTGAATCAACAAAAATGAACACAGAAAAATAGATTTGAAAATAAAATGAATATTTATGTAAATTAATATTCTCCTCCGCTACATTCATCTAGTAACTTCAGGGAGCCAACAAAAAGTTACTAGATTTGTAATCAGAAAATTTAAAAAAGAATTCTTCGATGAAAAACAATTTTGACAGGTCTTTAAATTCCACGCCCCCTTCCAGCCTTAATTAAAAAAGTGTAAACATACGAGTATTTGTAATCAGAATTGAGCTGAATCCATTTCGGGTATGAAAATATAAATTCTGAATACGTGAAATAGCTAAAAAAAAAAAAAAAAAAAAAAAAAAATTGGAAAAATTTTCATGATTTTCAGTGGAGTCTTCCCTTAATACATAATTTTACTTAATTAAAATATGACAAGATCTGTTACAAATATTTAAGAATAAGTTGTAAGTTGTAGGAAGAATCTTACTGAAGGAAGTTTAAATATCCTGAATCCCTAAATTGCACACAAACATGTGAAGTAGAAATTGCAAAAACATTTTAGAACTCTGATTGCAGAGATGTTCTTAGCGTAGCACAGCATAGCATTTAACCATATGCCCCAATGTGTCAATGCTGGTTGTAATGGAAACAACCTTGTATAGCAGCCGTCGGAAAATTTGTACCCCCTGTGACATCACTGGACGCAAGCCGCAATACATAAGATGTAATATCAATCGAGGAGTACAGAGCACTCCGTTCGGATCCCAGAGGCGGACTCTCAACCCAATCATCTGACGTAGACTACACAATATTGATTTATAGATGGACAGATTATATTTTATTTCACCTTTATTTTTACTGTGCTATAACAACCTAGGAAAATACGTCACATATTTCCACTTTTAATACAGCTCGTAAATTTTCGTCCGCTAGTCACGATCTTTGTTTAGATATTACAAGTTTTCGTTGAGAAAACAAGTTAGTGATTCGAAACATATTGGATATAGAGCCAAACATAGCAACTACTATATGTAGGGTAGCGGCAGGCGACCTATGATAGGACTACACATATTTTCTATGGAGAGCATTTTAAATAAATCTAAGCTAGTCTGATGTGTTATACAGTGACAACGTTTTATGTCCTCACTTATTTCCAGCTGTCTTAATAATACGTTAGTCCATCTAGTAGACTTTTTTTAAAGTCGTATTTCGAATCCCGTATGTTACTACAGATACAAGTTGCTTTATGTTCAGATTCATTTCTTCTATCTATTTTTTTCATGCTTGGAAAACTCTTCTCCTGTTGTATTTTCTTTAAGTGCAGTGACATCGAACAACTATTCTTATACAGGTCGACCTGGTTGGCGAGTTGGTATAGCGCTGGCCTTCTATGCCCAAGGTTGCGGGTTCGATCCCGGGCCAGGTCGATGGCATTTAAGTGTGCTTAAATGCGACAGGCTCATGTCAGTAGATTTACTGGCATGTAAAAGAACTCCTGCGGGACAAAATTCCGGCACATCCGGCGACGCTGATATAACCTCTGCAGTTGCGAGCGTCGTTAAATAAAACATAACAGTAACATTCTTATACAGAGAGATTCTTCGTAACTCCGCAGGTGAACATTACCAATTCCATTGTATCAATATGTGTTTCCACCAAAAACGTGAGATTAGACCACTGTTTATACATCTTTGATTTTATTTATCGTTCAGCTAGTGTTTCAATATCCCTTATCCTCCTTTGTATTGTTCGTGTGGATAATTTCATACTGGTACAAACATCAGATTATTCGGGACAAATAATGTTAGCAACTTCATTCAGACATGTTTTAATGAACTGTCTTTCATTATAGGACGTCGATAATTTTGCGATTTCCAAAGCAATAACATAACTTGCATGGATTTTCCTTTGACTTATATAGGTATAGCTTGTACATCATATTTTAGTACCGGAACAATTAGGCTATTTCAGTTTAGTTATTTTCTTCTTCTTCTTCTTCTTCTTCTTCTTCTTCTTCTTCTTCTTCTTCTACATCATGGAATTAGACTTTAGGCCTGTTTCCACATCAAGGGATCGAGTCTCTCCACCTTATCATCGGACGTTCAACATTCCTTCTACCTTTAGGTTGGTAGTGGAGTAAAATCAGTGGAAGTCTGTTGGGTGGCATTCTTTCTATGTGCTGTAGCCAGTTAGATCTTAGACTTTGAATTCTTTCTGTCAGGTTAAAAATATTTAATTCTGTTCAGATCTCTTCGTTATATTTCTTGTCTAATAATGTATAGCCTGCTACTGGACGTAAGAACTTCATTTCAGCTACCTCTATTCTTCTTTTATTTGATCTGTTAAGTGTCCAATTTTCGCAGGCGTATATCAGCATTGGTACTGCCATTGTTTTATAAAATTTTAACTGTGTGGATTTTAGTGTTTTATTTTTCAACGTTCTTCTTTTAGTTATTTTTAATGTTTAAATTGCTTCGCCTCGCCCAGCCCCACGAAAAGAAAATAATGTTTATACTTATTTTCAACTGTATATATTTCCGTTTACAATTACTTTAGATATGTTCATGCTTACCTATGATTTCGTGATAATCTTATGACGTGTCGTAATGTCACTAGATGTTTGATTTTTACTGTAAGTGCCTATTAGAATAGAACACAAGAGGCGTCTACATTGTCACCATGTGCACAACAGATACTGTACCTCCCTGTACTTCCTTAAACATACGTTTCCGAACAGACGTTGAAGCAATTTAAATCTAATCAGGTAACCCGCCACTGATAGATGCCTGTGAACTGAAGTTGTAGGGGAGTTGGACGGAAGGGAGAGGGTGAAGCAAAAACAGTTTACACTGCAGTAGTGTCAGAGTTGTAAGCTCCAAAACCGGTTGTGGAGCTAGAGAGTGCAGTCGGAGCGTGAACTTGCTTATGTCTGTGGAAACACCGGAGCACGCAACGAGTAATTTGTGGAGCGCTCCGCTCCATTTAGTCTCTGTCTGACAACGCTGATTTACAGAGCTGCCCCTGCGACGTCACTATTACTAGTGATCACGATGACATTTCTGGCGATCCCTGTTATACAGTCTTAGAAAAAAGTTTTGTCGTGTCTCTTGCTGGTGGAAATGTTGGATAATTGGCGCGCGATTTACTCGTACAAGAGTGCGTTTGTATGTGCGCTGTCTCCATTAGCTTCAAGCCGAGTGGCTGTAAGCCTGTCTTTGTGCTGGCTTTGTAACGTCCTCTCCTATGGAGCAGTCAGTAGCGTGCTGGCTTACTGTCCCCGGGGTCCACGTTCGATTTCTAAGTCTTTTTGTTTATTAACGTAATTACTCATAATGTTTATACATACTACCTCTCTTCATTTTTTATTTTTTTTTGTACTGGCACGAATTATTTCCCAACTCTGGCTCGACTTGGGGAATAAAAATACTCTTGGGAGATCAATTTGAGAAATCAATTTTCTTCCCGACATAAAACAAAGATAAACAAATTAAAGCAAAATAAAAAAAAAATACACTTGTGAACCTAATACTTTGTCCACATGTCACCGGCGTGTATCACCGCCTGTCATCTTCGGAGTACTGAATCCACCAGATCGCGGAGATAGTTCTGGTCCTCAGCGAGATCTCCCCAGGTAGCCAGAACTTGATCTCACAAGTGATCTGGATTTTGAGGTGGGTGGTCTCGATATTTGTCGATCCTCCTCTTTTTCAACTCAGCTCATACGTGTACTAAACGTTCATATCACGTGTCTTGGGAGGCCAAGGTATGAGTTCGATCTCGATCCTTTCCGTGAACCATCTTTGAACGTTTATGGCGTTGTGCGCGGGGTGATTTTTCTGCTGGAAAATTAAATTTCCTTCGGGATAACTAACTCGGGCTGAAGGAAGAAGTACATTTTCCAAAATATGCAGATAATTCGGTGCCCCAAATCGACCATCGATGCGCTGTAGCACGCCAGCACCATCGCGAGACATCCAGCCCCAGCATGACACGCTAAATCAGTCTTGCGATGGTGACTAATGGGCGAGAGCTATTTTATGCCCGCTGCGCGCGCGCGGAACTCTTTTACCTGTAAACATTGTTAAAGGATGTACAGATCTTAGAACACAGCGCATCATGACGGAACGGAAGCGCTTAAAGCTTTCAAGGAAGAGTGGAAGATACAATATTTATGCTTCGAACATGGTGATGAAGTCCAGTGTTTGTTGTGTAAAAAAAATATCATTTGCAAAAAAAGCAACATAAAACGGCATTATCAGACGCAACATGAAAAAAAAATAGGCATTATTCAGGAGAAGAGAGAAATAAATTCATTTCGGAATTGACATCGAAGGTAAATTAATTTACATTTGGGTCAGCAGATAGTATCTAGATTCCTTTTATTTCTTTATTTTAAATGTATTATTGATGTTTTATTTGTTGCTTGTTTCTGGATATTTACTTTTATTAGACTACGTGTTTATTTAATTTAGAAATAATATTTTACCTTTGATTGCACTTTAACTTATACTATTACGAAACCCAAAATGCTAATTCACTTTTATTCCAATAACTATTTTCAGGATTTTTAGCAAAATACTAAACATTTTGAAAACTTTGATGCAAGGAGCTTTTTTACTAACGTCAATATAAAATATACTTAAAAATATAATTTCGAAACTATTAGATCTAATTGCACAAAATTTTGTACAGATGATATTATTATAGATCTGTTTATATAGTTTAAATTTCACAAATTTTGGCCGAAATTGTGGAAGTTTTAAAAGTCATACATATCCCCTTAAATGATTGACCCCAAAAATTATGATGGCTCTCAATATCTTAATTTAATCAATTTGTTTTTTTCGTGTTACTTGCATCTCACAAATCACTCTAAGAAAACTCATTACATAATCACGACTGGAGAGTAAGGACTACATTTTCACAATCACACAATCAATATACTCTATTTCAATCAATATTGTCATTATTATTTTTTCAACAAATACTCTAAAGTACTTAGAGATCATACACGTGGAGCAGGTAGACCCTATTAGTTTCTCCTAACCAATGAAGTGAGGTATTTACATAATAAATAATTGCTTTTAACAATAAACTGGTTTACATACAATTAACTTTTCCTATTTCTCTTTTTGTTCCTAAAAATCCCTCCCTTTGCGATTTGTTTATATATATATACATGTATATTAAATAGCTGAGTAATTAGCCCTATTACATAGCCAGAAATTTAGTAACGCAAGTTATTGTAATAATTGCTGCCTTTATTCGCTGCATGTGCATGTGCATGTACATCCCTGTTGTCTACGTTACAGTGAATGCGCTATGCGCTCGTGATCAAGGTCGAGCTCTTCTACCGTGATTGGGAGCTAATATCGTCTCATCCCTGCGCTAAATCTTCCCGATCTCTGCCATCGTTGGATACAGGGTGTTAAAATAAAGTATCAAATATTTTAGGAGGTGATAGTATACATCAAAACAAGGAAAAAAAGTCTAATAAACATGGTTCCTACAACACATACTTTCTGAGATCTGAACTCTTGTTCATAGGTGGTGCTCAATGTGACGTCTAATTAATTTGAAGCAAATCAAGTTAATGTCCAGTTTCGTGATATAGTAATATCCTGGAGTATTGCATTGGTTCATGCAGAACGTTTCTGTCATGGACAGCTTAAGTCTAGTGGAGCGAGCGCCTGCTTCCCATTCAGTCGGTCACGTGTTCAAACCAGCTGTCAAGGCATTCCTTTTTTTTTTTTTTTTTTTCTATATTATTTTGTTAAATTAATTTCCTTTATTTATTAACAGTCTTTACCGTACTACTTATTTATGCTACATTATTTTCCCTGGCACTTGTTCTAACTACTGAAGGACGACATACACGATATTTTACTAACAACTTCAAATTAGTGTAACACTGGAAATATTGAGATTAGGACACATGTTTATGTGACATTTTTTGCTCAGAATGTCTTCGGAAATAAGCTCCTTAAGTGGCGGTAAATCCTCGTGAATCACCCTGTATATACATATATGAGGCCTCACCGTCCTCATTGAATAATCAAGACTGTATGTAGTCAGCATTTAGATACCTATTATTTGCTGGGAATGTTCACATTTAAGGACAGTTTTCCTTTATGTATTGTACCATAAGTCTACCACAGGAAACTCCCTGTTCTACTTACTTTCAAAATGAAGTCCTGCTAAAAATTTCCAACTTCTTTATTACAGTATCTCTATTGGGTTTGAAACCACTACTCTCGGATCTACAGCAGACATTTGACAACAGAAAATAACTAATTGCATTGAAATCTGTCTGAAAAATACTTCTGGTAATAGGTGACAGCTCTTTACTTATAAATTTGTTTAATTATTTACAGTTGGCAGTTCATATACCACGTGGGTCTTTGCCATCGCGCCTTGGTGGTGAGCTGGCTGTGGACCATGCAGCGTGGTTGTTACATTGCCTCAAGTCCGTGACGAACCGCCATGGCGACCTTTGTGACGTGGCATCTCCTCTTGGCTCAGGTGCAGCGATGGATTCTGCCCTCATTGCCACCAGTGGTACTACAGCTACGATGCCAAATGGCTCTGCTGGAAACCTAGACCAGGTACAAACACATTTTTAAAACATGTAGGAATACAACAGAAATTCAAAGATATAAATGTTTTATACATTCTTACCAAATGGAAAGTTTACCACTGTTGAGTAACTGTTAGCATATGTGATCCAGGTTCAAATCCTGGTTATACAAGTTGCCTGGTTGGGTTCCTCCCCCCCCCCCCCCAAGGTTTTTCCTCAACCAATTGAAGCAGAATTACTGGGTAACTTTTGGCGTTGGATCTCATTCATTTTGTCATCATTAATTTTAACTTAATCTATCATTGTTCAATAGTTCTAGGAGAATACAGAATGTAGTATTTTTGATTTGCATACAGCTGTCATTCAGAGCTCTTTTTTTTCTAAGTTACTGACTCTTCGAAGGTATGTTTAGAGATCAGGATTCCACAATGTTAACGTAAATAGTATTGTTTTCAGTCAAGAAGTGCCTTTAGAGATAATTGATTCAACAATTTGCAAATTAAACATTTTGAAACAACATATTAAAATATATGTTCAGAGCTCATGGATTCCGAAATTTAAATGCAAAAAAATGGATTGAAAATATTTCATAGTATGTTCACGGCTAATTGATCCTTAGGTATTAATTCAAAAAAATAATAACTGAAAAAAAATTTCAAAGTCTAATCATAACTCTTTGATTCCCATAATTTATTGCAATTGAAAGTGAATAAAACATCTAAAACGAAACATTCTCTCCCTCACTCCCCCATTTTTTATTGATTCCGATATTTTACTGACAACGAATTCATCTGAAACAAAACTGTACCGTATTGAAAATGAAATTGTTTGAAATAACATCAAATTTCGTTGAGAATTAATTGATTCCGAGATTTCTATGAAAAGATTAAATGTGAAACAGTACATTCAAATGTAGAGACAGAGTTTTTGATCCAGAGAGTTTGATAAAAATTACCGGTACTTGATCTGAAATAAGTCATTGCAAAATATATTCTGAGCCCATATATTGTATATCCAGATTTCAATGGAAATGGGATCAAGTTCAGAATGCTGCGTAAGTACTTACGTCGTTATTGAATTATTGAATAATTTATTTTTGGTGCAAGGAACATATTTTTAATAGTATATTACGATACAAGGTTGGGAAGTGCTTTTACAAAGTCGAGGAAAAGTTTGAAAAACGATCAGAGAGAGTTTTTCAATTTCCGAGATACACAAACGTGTATTGTACAGTATTTTTTGCACGATAGTATATTTTGAAAATAATATTTTTTAAAATCTTAATATATAGGGTATTTCAAAAGTCAGTTCAAACATTAAAGCACTATAAATATTATAATATTTGAGATAGAGAAAAAACAAAAACATCACAGTGTTGGAGAACAACGGGGTTTACAAAACATTGGGAAGATGTCCGCCGTTCTCTTGTTCAATGTACAGCATTCTATCTGCGACACCATGCACAGAATTTTGCAGATAATGTCTTGGAATATTGGCAATTTCTTGCGAGATGACATCTTTCAGTTGCAGTAGGGTTGTTGGATGTGTCAGGAAAACTCGTTCTAAGGTAACCCCACAACCAAAAGACGGCTGGATTGAAATCTGGAGATCGCGGAGGCCACATTGTTAGAAAGTGCCTACTGATGACACGATCGCCAAACATCTGCGTAATTAATTGTTTTGCAGGGATAAAGATGTGGAGTGAAGCGCCATCTTGCATGAAGATTATGTTTTCCATATCGTGATTCCTCAGTCTATGAATGACGAAATTCTGTAACATGCTGGAGTAACGGTTAGTGCGTCTGGCCAGGAAACCAGGTGACCAAGGTTCGATTCCCGGTCGGGGCAAGTTAGCTGGTTGAGGTTTTTTCCGGTTTTTTTCTTCAACCCAATATGAGAAAATGCTGGGTAACTTTCGGTGCTGGACCCCGGACTCATTTCACCAGCATTATCACCTTCATCTCATTCAGATGCTAAATAAATATTGATAAAGCGTCGTAAAATAACCTACTATAAAAACAATTAATGGTGGAGTTAACACGCGTAATTGGGGTTCGTTTTCAGATCAAAGTCATCAGTAGGAACTTTCCAACAATGTGGCCTCCGCGATCTCCAGATTTCAATCTGGCCGTCTTTTGGTTGTGGGGTTACCTTAAAGAACGAGTTTTCCTGACACATCCAACAATTCTACTGCAACTGAAAGATGTCATCTCGCAAGAAATTGTCAATATTCCAAGACGTTATCTGCAAAATGCTGTGCATGGTGTCACAGACAGAATGCTGTACGTTGAACAAGAGAACGGCAGACATCTTCCCAATGTTTTGTAAACCCCTTGTTTGCCCAACACTGTGATGTTTTTGTTTTTTCCCTATCTCAAATATTATATTTATAGCAGTTTAATGTTTGAACTGACTTTTGAAATACCCTATATGTTACACTATGAACGGCTGACTGAAGGTTAGCAGTCTGACCAACGTACAGATATAACCATCAACTTCAATGTGAAGGAGTAAAAATGATTCAAGTACTTGTAATATTTCGTGTTCAACTGGAATAGTTTTTATTACTTTTTGTTAAGTGAAGCTTGAATTGTTTAAATGAAGTTCAGTACAATTCAAATGCAGTGATTTGTTTCATATAATGTATATTAATTAACACTGCCTTTTGCGTGCATTGTAGCATACATAAAAGTCAGTGGTTTTCATTACAACTCTAGAGCAGTTATTTGTAATATTTCAACATAATTATCTAGATTGACAACTCTGAATTCAGTAAAATCAACTTTCAGTCATGGCGGCCGTTTGCTGTAATGACGAGAGAACACACTATCGTGCAAAAATATTTATTTACCTTTGCATCCTCAATAAAAACATATTTTCTACATTACTTTTAAGTGGCACAGAACTTGTATAGAAGTACTTGCGCTGTGTTCTGAATTATAGCTGTAAAATGTTTCAAAATGTGTTCACAGCTCATTAATTAAAAAATTTTATGATAGTGACTTGGTTGGTTTGAAAGTGTACGTTCAAGAGTCAATGTTTCTTTCAGGTTTATCTTTTTGGTGAACTAGGTAACAGATGAGATAAATTGATACATGCTCTAATTGCTTGACAGGGTGAGCATATGTGCAGTCATGGAGCTAGTGAGGGTGGGGATCGAAGATCTTGCCATTCTCCTGTGTCAGGACCTGAGGAAGAGGAGGAAGAACTGGAGATAACATCTTCCCGTGACCTGGACAATGGAGACATCTGGCAACACAGCTCTGGCAGTGGAGGTGATATTTCTGATCTAATGAGAAACAATTTGATTACTAAAGACACTTACTTACAAATAGCTTTTAAGGAACCCGGAGGTTCATTGTCGCCCTCACATAAGCCCGCCATCAGTTTCTATCCTGAGCAAGATTAATCCAGTCCCTACCATCATATCCCACCTCCAGTTTTATATTATCCACTTTCATTTTTATATTATCCTTCCATCTATGTCTCGGCCTCCCCAAAAGTTTTTTCCGTCCAGCCTTCAACTAACACTCTATATGCATTTCTGGATTCGCCCATATGTGCTACATGCCCTGTTCATCTCAAACGTCTGGATTTAATATTCCTAATTATGTCAGATGAAGAATACAATGCATGCAATTCTACGTTGTGTAACTTTCTCCATTCTCCTGTAACTTCATCCCTCTTAGCCCCAAATATTTTCCTAACCACCTTATTCTCGAACACCCTTAGCCTCTGTTGCTCTCTCAAAGTGAGAGTCCAAGTTTCACAATCATACAGAACAACTGGTAATATAACAGTTTCATAAATTACTAAAGACACTACGATGTTAAATCATATTTTCTGCTTACTAATTTGTATGATCAAAGTAAAAATGTAAAATTCATATGGTTAGGTTCAATCGAAATTGAAAGCAATGTGATACAATAAAATGAAATACGTAGACTAATGTAGACTACAGTAATTCAAATATGACGTTTTGAAAATGTTTATACATTTTTGGAATTACTCAGTTCATCAATGCCTGCAGATTTCGTATATTCTCCATTGAATTTTATGTGAATGATATAAATTCAGTTTTTACAGTTTTACTTCACAGCTCTAAAAAATACTGTCACTACTCTCTCTGAATATAAACAAAAATAAAGCCGGAAAACTTATGAAAACTTGTACCATTCTCGACAATAAAATTTTATAATCCCAGTATACTTCTATTTTAATTTTAACAATATGTTATTGTTTTATTACCATGACACAGTTTAGAAAATGGAATGTAAATTTTTCAGTTTAAAAGATAACTAAGCAATATTATTATTCTCGCATGTGTATCAAAACATCTTCAACAGCCACACAAATAAAAATTATGCTAAAGAAAACAAAAGGGAAGAGAAAATTTTCAATTTTTTAATGCAGTCCAGTTTTTAACCATTCTTTCCAACTAAATAAAAATAACTTGCTAAGTTGGGATATATTTGTAACTATAATACATTTTATTGATTTTATAACAGTGGGTAATTGTGAGTATGAAGATAACTTACTATGGTATTAATGAGTGTTTTCGTTGTTAACTGTTAAGTGAATATAAATCAACTCGTGACATTATTATGAGTTTAATATTTTATAAGTTCAAACATTTTATAAATTTTCATCTTTTGCTGTAACTACTCAGATACGGAATTATATATGTGCTGAATTGAAAACATAAAATTAATTATAGACAGATGACCACTCACATTCATACCTAACAAAACATACAAACTTAGAAATGTTAAATAACAAAAATTCACTTGGCTTTACCTTCTGAATTACCTAATTGCTAACATCAGCAGCCATCTCATTGATTTGTCTTGATATGATACAGTGTCGTTAGAAAATGGAATAGTTTTAAATTCTTTTCCTTTATCTGAGCCTATTAAAACATTTACCATATCAATAGCAGAAGGCTGCATGAAATTTTTTGCAATCATATGGGGCTTACACATCTTACCTGTTCTTAATGCTATGTGATAGAGTGCTTTAAGTGTTGCATTATCACTCTAGCTTGCTTTACAAATAGAAGCTTGTTGATTTTTCAAAGCATACTATTTTATTTCGAAAAATTTCAAGTGTTTGTTATTAATAGGAGGGTGTTTGATTTCCAAGTGTTTGTTGTTAAGAGGCGGGTGTTTGATTTCCAAGTGTTTGTTGTAAAGAGGTAGGTGTTTGATTTCCAAATGCTGAACTGCTGATGGCGTCTTACTTTCAGTGGATAGGATTTGATAACATGCAACACACTGTGGTTTAATATCTGATTAAATAAATTCATTGTATTGTATTGTATTTATGTACATTCCATGGTATTCGTACATCACATCACAGCTAGAATATTGAACATGTCAAAAAAAAAATTAATAGTACTACAAAGTCTTAATTATAATCACAATCGAAATATATACAGAAGAGTTTTACAGTTTACTAGTACCTACGACATAAGGAGTTATTATCGATACTTAATACAAGACAAAAATATTCATGCAGCATTGTTGAATATCATAAATTCACCTACACAAAAGAAGGCGTGAGAAATTAGTTAGGCCTACGTCTTTAATTTGGCTCATATTTTAAATATCTGCCGTTTTACAATCTCTTCCTTTTATTTAACAATTCACTAGATATAAATACCGGTAGCTCACTTCGTTTTGTCACAAATTTGTCCATTTGACATGCCAATTGAAGAAAAATACAGCATTTCACGAATTATTTTACTGAGTGTACACTGGAAGCCAAAACCTTAATGAAATTGCACTTCTGAAAAATATAATGAAGCAACAACCACAACCTCGCAAACCATTCTGTCTCCTGTTCCACTTCCTTCATAACAAGTACTGGTAAATGGGGGAGTGTTCACGTTTGAACATGTTAAGTCTTGTGTGGGTGTGGGTTTGTGGCAAGTCGAAGCTTGCACACATCAATATGTCGATTCAAACACATTTCTATTCATTCATTTCATTCATAGTTTTCTGTCCACGGGCAAGTCTTTCACTGCAAACCCAGCATTCTCCAATCTTTCCTATTTTCTGCCTTTCTCTTAGTTCCAAATATGATCCGTATATCTAGAGAGCAGTCACTTTTTTTTTACACCTGTACATTTTCTGGGTAGCAAAAACTCAAGAAAGGAGTGGAATAGAGCTAGCAACCAAAAAAACTTGACAGGATCTATGGTACCTTTCTTCTTTTCTAATTGTGTACTAACAGCCGTAAAACCAAACATACCAACAGTATAGCAGTATATGCAGTGAAAATATAGCAAGTGTGGAAAGACTTGAACATTAAAGATAAAGTTTTAATTATTGAACGCTGTAACAAATTACCGAAAATGATTCAATGCAATGGAGCTGTGCAGTTACAAATTTCACAGCCCCTTTGGTGCAGGCTGTTAAAAAAACCGAGACAGTATCCTAAAGGAAAAGGAAAACTGAAACAGAATCGTGGTGGGAAAGACAGTTAGGTGGAATCAGTTTTAAAGCTATGGTTTACCAATGTTGGTGAACAAGATACTCGTGTTAATGAGTCTCCCATACGACAAAAGCAGATGAACTGGCTAAGAAAATAAAGATGATTTCACCAATGGAAGAAACAGGAAAATGTTGTGTACAAACGAATGCATGTTGAGCAGACGATTTATTTAGGTATTTATAATATAATTTTGATTTGCAATTTCAAATTATATTGCAATGGAAGTCTACTTGATTTTAGAGAAAAATTAACAACAATAAGCGATTTATTTAAGTGGTGATAATATGGTAGGCATATTGTCTTGTAGTTTTATATATTGTGTTACACTATACTTTATTTAGTGAATAAGCTTGTTTGTATCAGTAAGTAACTTTGAAAACTGAAAACAAGTTTTTTTGGTCATTATTATCAATCAGTTAATGTTGTCAGATTAGCAGCGTTCTAAAGTGATCATAATAAATGGCGTTCACTGTATTCTCATTACATCCACTCTGTTTCTTCTCATTTCTTCTTTCAAGTTTTCCAACTTACCTGCTTGCAGAAGAGTCCCCACATCCCACGTTCCAATACTCAATCTTCTTTTCTTCTCTCTGTTGTTGCTTCATTATGTGTACTTCCCTAGTATCCCTCTTCCGAACATCTGAATGGAGGATAGTTTACGTCTGGCATTTTTTATTGTGGAAAGACTCGTCATGCCATTTCGCAGTTTTTCTTGGGAAAGATAAATTCGGTAGTTTCCCATTGCTTTCTGCACACCACTCTCTCTTTCACATTTCAAAACATCCCAAGGGACCCCAGTGTGGAGGTGAGGAGAGTGGATTTGACTAATTAGGCCCTACAGGCTTTACCAAAATTCACTGCAGGAGTTAAATATCAGTTCTATCAGGGTTTTTGACTCGATCAGAGACCAGGAACTCCCAATTAGCCTTTACCCTCCACATTGCTATAATGCAGCTAAATAGTTTGAACTACTCATTGATATAATTTTTATATTACTGTATTATTTATAAGCTTGTACTTGCTGTTTGGGAAATGAAAATTGTACCAGAACAATGGAAGGAGTCCTTACTTGTACAGTAGTGGCAAAAAAAAAAAAACTGGACCGACCCTTGTAGCTGATTTCAGAGCCTTGTTCACTCCAGAGCACGATAGACTGGTAATTAAGACTTTCCAGGTTCGAATTCTACCTGGGAAAGAAACTTTTTTTGTTCCTTATTTAAATTTATTCCCAATACTTTTCGATTGCAGTGATATTTTACTACTTAATTAACTTATTATTCCCAGAACATGAATTTTACCAGCTTATTTTCTAATGGCTTTCGAAATGGGCTACGTCAGCAGTCGAAACTACAACAATTTCAATAGATTACTTGCTATCTTGTGAATGCAGGCATGGCATGCACAGTGGCTCATTTTGGGGACTTTGATTATTCCGTTGGTTCGGTTTTTTTTGCCACTACTGTACCAATTTTTAAGAATGGGGACAAGACTAACTGTAGTAACTTTCGAGAAATATCACTTTTATTGACATTATACAAAATTTTGTCCAATATTCTTTTGAAAAGATGAACTCCATATGTAGATGAAATTATTGGGGATCATCAGTGCGGTTTTAGGCATAATAGATCGACTACTGATCAGATTTTTTGTATTTGACAAATATTGGAGAAAAAATGGGAGTATATAGGTACAGTACATCAGTTATTCATAGATTTCAAAAAGGCATATGACTTGGTTAAGAGAGAAGTTTTATATAACATTCTTATTAAATTTGGTATTCCCAAGAAACTAGTTTGATTAATTAAAATGCGTCTCAGTGAAACGTACAGCAGAGTCCGTATAGGCCAGTTTATATCTGATACTTTTCTAATTCACTGTGGGCTAAAGGAAGGAGATGCACTATCACCTTTACTTTTTAACTTCGTTCTAGAATGTGCCATTAGGAAAGTTCAGGATAACAAAGAGGGTTTGGAATTGAATGGGTTACATCAGTTTCTTGTCTGCAGATGACGTGAATATGTTAGGAGAAAATCCACAAATGATTATGGAAAACACGGGAATTTTATTTGAAGCAAGTAAAGGGATAGGTTTGGAAGTAAATCCCGAAAAGACATAGTATATAATTATGTTTCGTGACCAGAATATAATAAAAATGGAAATTTAACGGAGGGAAAAAGATCTCTGGAGAGTTCGTGACGTAGATGGGAGGATAATATAAAAATGGATTTGAGGGAGGTGGGATATGATGATAGAGACTGGATTAATCTTGCACAGAATAGGGACCGATGGTGGGCTTATGTGAGGGTGGCAATGAACCTGCGGGTTCCTTATTATTATTTTTCAGGGAGTTTCTGAAGTATTAATTTTTGGAGGTCGCAGAGCTAAAAGGCAGAACGTTTATGTCCATCCATTTCATGTTTATGGATGGTGCTGGTGGAGGAATTATGGAATGATAGAGAAGAAACAAGAATATTGCAAGAAAACCTGTTCCAAGTACAGCCTTCGTCCACCACACATTCTATTTGGACTTGCCAGGATTTGAATCCAAGCATGGGAAGCTGATTCTGTTGTTGTTCTTGTCCAATGGCAGACTTTTGTTTAAAATAATAAATCTTTTGGTTTCCCTGTACAATGTGGCCAAAGTCGGTGCTTGCAGCTAGTTGAGACTTCTACATTCCATAAGGTGGTCCATACTCATGACTGAGTTCTCTACATTATAGACGGTGCATCATTCGGAGTCATATTTTTTTATTTTGTGGAGATGGGTTGCAAGGCAGTCATGGCCAGTGTTCAAATGAAACATGACTGTAGATTCTTTTCTTGTTTTTTTCTTATTAGTATCCATACTGTCTGTATGCTGTTCCATATTTTATTATGGGATATAAATAGGGGTTCTTTAAGAAACTTTTTCGTTGTTCTAGCTTGTACCGTCTTATTGGCTGATTCAGTGTTAATGGGTATTTTGCTCTGGATAAGTTTAGTCCCCTTTGCTGATGTTGAGTCAACCAAGATTACTGCATTAAGCTAATAAATTATTTTAGTCTGAATAGGAGTTGTGAAGCTGCTGATATGACTTCGATTTCACTGTCGGAGTTTGTTTTTTCACCAATAGACAGGCTACATAATGTGCAAAAAGTGTTGAATATACTTATGCAGTAGTCGGCCTGAGTAGCATTGTTAATATAGTGCTGGCCTTCTATGCTCGAGGTTGCAAGTTCGATGGCATTTAAGAGTGTTTAAATGCGACAGACTCATGTCAATAGATTTACTGGCATGTAGAAGAATTCCTGCAGGACAGAATTCCGGCACACCAGCAATACTGATATAACCTCTGTAGTTGCGAGCGTCGTTAAATAAACCATAATTTAAATTTTATGCTTCTGCACTTCTCTGCCTGTCTCCATCATAGGCTCATCTGTAAATAGTCTCAGCCATTCGTTTATAGGATATTTTCCATGTATATTGACTCATGTTGTCTTAATTCTGTAGAGTGCAGTTCTTGTTTTTCTATTTATTTATACTCCTATGTTTGTATTATAGAACTGGTAATCTATTGAATTAATTAGCATGCAAAAGTATTCTATTTGCGTTGTAATCCTTAGTTCTTTCAAAATGGCTGTACAAATTTTATTAGCTGTCTATGACTTTTTAGATTATGTCTGTCTGGTACACGTTTACCCACTTTGTATCTGGTAAAGGATTTTTACTTAAGAACTGTACTGTAGTTAATGCTTGTTGTTTTATTTCGGTACTACTTGCTAGAGTATGAAATGCGATTCTTTAGCAGTTGATATAACTGTGTGCCATATTTTTCTTATTTTAAGTAATGGTAATAAACTTCTGCTTTGAATATTTCTTACAATTCAGGAATGGATTACTGACATTAAGCAGAGAATACCTCTATTACTCGTATGTATGTACAGGCTGAGCTGAACGCTTGGAATAGCTTAGACTTAGCCAAGCTAGTTACAGATTTTCTTTAAAGTAAACAGAATTTGATCCTCAATAAATGAGAAAGGAATTGTTTGGACAAAGTTATTTTGGACAGTTTTCTTTCCAAAGTGCTTCGATTTTTCTTTGTTCTTCTACCATTACTTTTTGTCTCCATATAATTTATTAATCTCTGAGCTTTTTTTCAATACCTCACTGATTGCACAGCAGACATAATCTTATTTGTTTTGCCTTGCAGGTGCATCATCTCCGGCTCCTCCTGCCTCTTCTGCCAGCAGTGGCTTCTCAGATGACGACAGTCTTCATTGTGACCTTGGTCATGGAATGTCACTGGAGCAGTTTGTGGAGGGTGTCCGAAGTAGAGGCAGAGTCGGACTAGTGCAAGATTATGCAGAGATTAGGGCTCGTCCACCTGATGGGTCATTTAATCATGCAAGGTAACGTTCTCATATATGGTAATGAAAAGTTGATTGGGAGTGTGATTGATATAAATGCTTCTAGATACAGGCAACTAAAACCTTCGTGGAATTTTTCTAAGATGGAACTAGCCAGTTAACCTGTGATGAAGAAAGTTAATCTTGCCATGTATTACAGACCATCATACGAGGGTGGATTAGAAAGTAACGCACAGTAATTTAAGAAAAACGTTTAATAGGTAAACAAAAATAAAAGATACACAAATGAACTAATATCTTTTAGCTACTTTTCTACATAGGTGCCAAGTGTCTCAAACACATTTCTCCCATTATGGTACCAGTTTCAGTATACCCTATTCATGGAAGTCCATTCGGTTGGAGTATAGCCATTTGCGGACAGTTGATTGCACTTCTGTATCGGTCACAAAGCAATAGCCAGACAGAAATTTCTTTCATGGGACCAAACAGATAAAAATCCGATGGTGCAAGATCTGGACTGTGTGGTGGATGCTGGAGCACCTCTCAACCAAATGTGTTGATTTTCTCACGAACAGAAGCTGCAACATGGAGATGAGCATTGTCATGAAGAAGTTTGACATCGTCAGCATTAATGTTACAGTGTTTGTTACAAAGGGCACCACGCGACTTTACCAACGTTTGAATGTAGGCTGCAGCATTCACAGTGATCCCATGTTTAGCAAAGTGCACCAACAAAATGCCACGCATATCCCAGAACATTGTCACAAGCACTTTCTTAGCAGATTGCGTCACTTTGAATTTTTTCTTTGCTGGGGAAGCAGAGACCTGCTTTGTTTCGGGCGTGTAGTGATACGCTCAGGACTCATCACCAATGACAATTCCTTAAAGAAAGTCATGTCCTTCTGCAGCGTAACACCTTAAGTGGTCCAGGCATGTCATCATTCGCTGGCCCTTGTCGTCTGTCAGGTTCTTAGCCACCCAGTGAGCACCAACTTTATGAAATTTCAATGTGTCATGTACGATATCGTACATTGCACTGTATGAAATGTTGAACTGCTGAGATAAGGTTCGCAGTTGGATCCACCAGTTGTTCAAAATTGCTGCCTCAATGTCTGTGACATTCTGCTGGGTTGCAGCTGTTACCAGCCACCCAGAACATGGCAAATCACAAAGGTTCTCATGGCCATCTGTGGAGAATGTTGCTACGGAGATGTTGCTACTGTCCATACAGTCTTCCCTGAACACGCCACACATGTCCCTGTGAATTTCACTCGGTTTAGGACCTTAAGCACACAAAAATCGTACAACACTTTGCTGCTCTTCACAAGTTGATGACAGTAATATGCGCGCCATCTTTGTTGCATAGTCCTGCTTCTCTCGCTAGAGCTCCACATGCAAAACAAATTGTCTCTGTAGTGAAAACTTCAAACTATATATCGGTGAAATGTCAACTTCGCAGCCACAATACCAACACGGAAGAAAATTAGTGTGCGTTACTTTCCGATCCACCCTCATATTTTCATTCTTCTTCGAAATATTCTGGGAAATTATAAACAGTTTCTCTATACTACCTATGTAGAGTTTCGTATTTTACAGTTTCTGCTTGATGATACAGTAATACTATAGTGAGAGTCTGCTTAGTCTGGGAGTGCAGATTGTTGTGGTTAAGTCGTCACTCTGGAAGCCAAGTGGTTATGGGTTCAATTCTGATAGGTCAAGGATTTTCTTCAATCACACTATTAGCTTTGGGATTTACTCAGTCTCTAACAGAAATGAGTACTAGGGTATTTCCTTGGGATAGAGACAACAAGCACGTGGCACTGGCATCTCTGCTGTTTCCAAATACCGATTGTCTGCAGAGGCGGGATAACTTTTTAATTACTACTCACAAAATTTAATATAGGATTAAATATTACTGCAATAAAATACTACGAAGTTTTATTATTATTATTATTATTATTATTATTATTATTATTATTGTTGTTATCATCATCATTATCATTATCATTATCATTATCATTAAGTCATCAGTCGTCATGCTGTTCAGTTGTATGTGCACGTGTAGCTCCCAGAACTTACAGCATACAACAGTTTATCGAAGTGTAAGTGGATATGGCACCTAGTAAAAACATCTGTCTTTTGTGCAATTTGCCTTTCTTTGGGAGACAAAAATTTCTGAAATGTGACGTGCAGTCATCTCAATTGCTTGGATATTGGAGAAGCTTAGTATGACATCTTCATGCAAAGTGGTAGTTCAACCTATAAGTGCCAGAAGTGTGTCAGTGCTCTTAACTCAACTCAGGGAGACAACGCACCAGTGCGTCCTATTCATCCAGGAGAGAAGAAGGTGATCTCACCTACACGTGAGCTGGTATATAATAATTTAATTCCTTTATCGAAAGATGCTCTTCCGGTTCAAATTGAAACAGTCAGACTAAATAGTGTTTCTCTAATGGACATGGTTAGTGACATTTTGATCTATGTCAAGAATTTATAGAAAGACTTTAACGAACTGAAAAATGAAAATTTTGCCCTAAAAGAACAGATGTCAGAATTGTTATCAAGGGCTGCTGCCCTCCTAAATCCTATCGAAATATTTCTTCTAATGGTCAACAGTTTTTACAAGCTAATGACCCCAAGAAGTTTTACAGCAAGATTGTTTCGGGAAACTTAGCTGCTGACAATGCAAATACCTTGCATTCTGGTGTATCAGCCACTGGTAAACCAGTACGTGTGACTCTTATTACAGTTAGACATAATGCAAATCAGGAAATGAGTGAAGTCAATGCTACTAATCTTCCCATTGACAATGAAGGCTTTCAATTACTTTCTCGTAAGAAATTTAAAAAGAGAGATCCCAAAGTTGGAACCTCTTCTACTAGCAATATTGAAATTGCCCCTGAGCGAATCAGAACTAAATCTCTGTTTGTTTCGAAATTCGGTTCCAAAGTTAACTCTTAGCAGTTCAGTGGATTCTCTTAAAAATCAATTAGTATTTAGGTCTCTCTTAGTAACTAAACTCGGAACCAAATTTCAAACCTATTCTTCCTTTCATGTAGCTGTGAATTAAAGGAATTTTGATTTGATAAAGAATGCAAATCTAGTCTTTCAGGTGAAGTTCCCTGTAAAGCAGATTTGAATAATTTCAAGGAAAAAATTGTTCTGGGGCCGGGTATCGATCCCGGGACCTCTGGTTGAACGTACCAGCGCTCTACCACTGAGCTACCCGGGAACTCCACCCGACACCGTCTCAACTTTTCCCTTTATATCCACACAACTCGCGTGGGCTGACGAAACGCCAGAGACCCACAACGAGTGCACACAATCCAAGTCACACAGAGATTGTGTGCACTCGTGGGTCTCTGGCGTTTCGTCAGCCCACGCGAGTTGTGTGGATATAAAGGGAAAAGTTGAGACGGTGTCGGGTGGAGTTCCCGGGTAGCTCAGTGGTAGAGCGCTGGTACATTCAACCAGAGGTCCCGGGATCGATACCCAGCCCCGGAACAATTTTTCCCTTGAAATTATTGATGAAGAATGTTGAAGTTTGGCCTGCTGGTTGCCTAATGCACCATTTTTTGGGAAACTCAAACCTGAACAGCATTTCTCGCATTCTACGAATTCAGATTCAGTTGATTCTCAGGGAAATTCCTCTTAGTCTTCCTGCTATTACTATTAATATGTAATTCCAATCGTCATCTTGAGATTTTTTATCAAAATGTTCGTGAACTTAATACGAAATGTGATGAAATTTTCCAAAATATAGTGAGTAATAATGATATTATCTGTGTCACTGAAACATGGTTACCGGTATCAGAATCTGTTGTTAATACAGATTTGTTGCTAATAATTATATTGTGTTTCGTGCTGATAGATTGTTTGAAGATACCAACAAAGTAAAATGTGCAGATGTCTTAACGGATATTAATAACCAGATACCTTTTACAGGTCGGAGATATGTTTTAGAATTCATTAATGAATGTGTTTGGATTGAAATTAAAGTGGGTGATGGTTATAATCTGCTAATTGAAAATCATTATTTCCTACCTAATACAGATAATAAACATTTAAAGTTTTATCTAAATCTTATTGATTACAATCTTGATACTCACAATTGTTATCCTCGGGGATTTCAATGCTCCTGGAATGGATTGGTCATCTGGTTACATTCTTAATGATATTCATTATTACGCTAAAATTAAGTATCAGGATTTATATTCCTCTTCTTGTCTTCTAGGACTAAACCAAATTAATCTTACAAGAAATAGTAAAACTCTTCTCGATCTTGTTTTTACAAATGTCTGTAACTGTTCAGTTAATCTTGCTAATCATTCACTAGTTTTGGAAGATGTTCATCACCCATCTATTTGTATTGATCTGGGAGTTAATTCACCATCACCATTACAGAGACAAAATCAATCTTGTTTAAATTATTCTCAAGGTGATTATCATTGTCTTTATTCCACTCTTCACAATTTTGATTGGAATTGTATATATCCTACTACTGATGTCAATGTTGCTAATAGGGTTGCCAACTTTTTCTGAAGAAAATACAGGAGACTAAGGAATCGATCAAGTTTCACATAGAAAATAGACTAATTATTCGGTTCAGTTATTAAAAAACAACTTTATTCTACACTTCGCCAACTGGCTTAAATTAAGAGTATTTTGAGACAGATGTTGTCTCATGTAATAGTTGAAATCGACTGGAGTTTGCAGCTCTGATTTCATTAGATGTATCGTGATCCTGTTTCGAATATCTGTCCAATTATTGTTCATGAAATAAAACACCCTCTTTTATGAGCATTAATACCTGGTGCTTAGAACAAAACTAGACAATGGTTTGATTTTAAACAACTGAGCGCTAAAACCTATTTCTGGCAAGCATTACATTCTATAAAGACTGCACATTGTAATGCCTGTCTTGAACGACTAAATTCATCATATAAATCATCATTCACAGCAAAATCAAATATTTAGAATAAAAATGTTTATATTATGCAAAAGTATGGGGGGGAAATGCTCGAAGAGAAGAATAATAAGGGAGCTGGGGGGTCTGTTAAAAATCAGGGGCAAATACGGGATGTTGGCAACCCTAGTTGCTACTAAAATTGTAAATGATGCTATATCTAAAGTGTTCCTGTCACCTTTGTAAAAAAGTCGCACTATCCTAAATGGTTTTCAAGAAAATGAAACAAAGCACATAGAAATTTAAAAAAATATAAATCTGATTACCACTATCAAATTTTCTCTTACTATAGAAAACAAGTTAAGGCTTTGATTAAATCTGATAAATTTAAAAGGTTACAATCCATTGATGACAATTTAAAAAGGAGCCTAATAAATTTTGGAAATATGTAGAATCTTTTCAGAAATCGCAAAACATTGCTAATGAATTTATTATTAATAAGGTTTACATCGCTGATCAAACAGTCATTGCAAATACATTTGGTTGTCAGTTTATATCAATTCAGATCAATCATCTCTAATTTTCTCATTTGTTATTCTAATATTAATGACTTTTTACCTCTATCTGTAATATCTTGTGAGGATGTCAGGAATGCCATAAAAAATGTAAAACCAGATGGCATCCCTAATTTTATTATTAAAGGATGCTCTGAAATTCTTATACTTGTTTTAACCTACATTTTCAATTTGAGTTTGAAAACAGGAATAGATCCTTCTCTTTAGAAAGAAACATCAATTATTCCCATATTCAAGAGTGGCAATAAAGCTATTATAAGTAATTACAGACCTATTTCTATACTAAATATCTTCTCAAAAATGTTTGAAAAAATAATTCATAAACCTATTTTTTTTTACGTGAAAAACAAAATCAATTTGGCCCAACATGGTTTTACAAAAGGGAAATCTAAAACTACTAATTTAATATCGTATCTCATATAGTTGAAACTCAGGGTCAAATTGATTCCATTTATTTTTATTTTAGCAAAGCGTTTTATGTTGTTCCCCATAATATGTTACTGAGTAAATTAAATTATTTTTGTCTTACCACTAACTACTTGGGCTGGTTTGAAAATTATTTCAAAGATAGACAGTCCTGTGTTAGACTTGGAAATTCTTACTCTGATCCATATATTAGTTTATGCGGAGTTCCACAGGGTTCCACTTTGGGGACTCTATTATTTTTATTATTTATAGATGATATCTGTAAAGTAAGAAGTTCTAACTGCCTTTTATTTGCCGATGACCTGAAAATTTTTCTCAAAATTAATAGTCTGCCTGACTGTATAACTTTGCAAAATGATATAAAAGCTATTGAGCTATGGTCTGCTGATAATGCAATGAAAATTAATTAATTGAAAATTTTTGTCATTTCCTTCTCTAGAAAAACCACTTCTCTCAAATTTAATTGTACTCTTAATAATATCAGCATAATAAGGAAAGACTATATTAGAGACCTGAGAGTTCTACTCGATACCAAATTATATTTTCATAATCATGTCCAATTTATTTATAATCATTCTATTAGAATGTTCGGACTTATAAGGTCTATAACTTATTCTTTTTCTACACCAGCTACGCTTGTAATTCTATACTATAGCCTATATTAATCAGATCTAAACTTGAATATGCATCTGTTGTCTGGAATTCATTTACTTTTACTGATTGGGTTAAATTGGAAATCCATCAAAGAAAATTTATGTCCCTATGCGCTTTTAGGTTTTTACCAAATTCATCTATTTTCAGTTATGAGCATACTTGTAAATATTTTAACTTTTCTATCCTTTATGCTAGATATCTTGAACTTGACTAAGGGTGATATTGATTGTGACTCCTTCATAAGCAATATCTACCTTCGGGGCCCTGACGGCCTTATCTCTACCAGGTTAAAAAAAAAAAAAAAAAAAAAATAGTTTAAGATTTCAAAAAAATTTTTATATCTATATGCCAAAATCTCTCTCTCCAGTTGTGAGATGCCTGAAAGCTGCCAGTTTACATTGTATTAATTCGGATCCTTTTAATGTATAGTTTGTTGTTTGGTTATTCTTATATTAAGTATACACATTAAAATCAGATTCATTTCAATTCATTCGTTTTTGTTGTTTTGATACGAACAGTATGTATTTTTGGACCAGTTTGTCACGCTTATTATAATTTTGCACAATTCACGCCACCCTCTTTCTGGCATATTAACTAGTTTGTTTCCAACTATAATAGAAACATCAAGAATATACAGTTACTGTTATTTTTTTAATTACGGTAAATGCATAATGTATTAAAACTTACATTAATGTTGTACCACTAATTATTTTTGTATACAGTAATAAAAGGGAAAGATTTCATACTTATTGAAGGGGATCCTTATGTCAGCATCAGGCAGAATTGAATATTTTCTACAGGAAGTTGAAATCGTAGTGCTGCTAGTCAGTCCTAAAGTGTTCTTGAAGGAATTCCCAACATATATTTTGATGACTTTCCTGTCTCGTAAATACTGAATAGTGAGGGGAATGAATACATTTATTTCAATGGGGGTGATATGGCATTTTTTCCATAATTTGTTTTTGTAAAAATTTGAGGTTCAGTTCTCTCAATCTATTGTCTACACCTACCGTATATGTTTCGTTAGATTTACAAATATAAGAACGAAATAATTAATTATGGTGAAGTAGAGAAATATGAAAAAAAAAAAAACAAAAATTAAACTGGAACATGATTTTAACTGCAAAACAAGAAACATTAGAAGATTGCTGCTTCCATTCTTGAAGGCAGCAAGGAAGGAGGACATTTTGTTAGGATGTATAAAGATAAGCTGGAAGTGAATGGGAAATTTTACGATCTGGATTTCTGTCGAGATAATATAAATCACACAGAGTTTGGGTTAAATGACAACGAAAAGAGGAGTGAAGACTTACTTAAGAAAGCAAGTAAGATAGATTAACAAACGATGATAGGAAGAGTAGAAAGGGATAGGAGACGAGAGTTCATCACTCAAGACAGAGCAGGAAGCAGTGAAAAACTGGCATCAGTCAATAACGAAAAGCAGGAAGCGAGAACGAACGAAATATTGCTTAGGAGGACAAAACAAACAGTTGACGACAGAGGACACTAAGGCAAAGAAAATACGAACCTCGGCAAATTGTCAGCAACCGAATGCATAGTCGAGAATAATGCAGAGAGCAGCTTTTAAACAACAGATAACTGAAGAATCAAGTGGGATCGTTGACCTACCCCAACTACACAGCAACATATGTTCAAAGAGAACAGATGATGATCCGAAAAGCTATAACTTAAGATCAAGTAGCACACATGAAAATATGGTAAGGGCTAGGAGTGAAAGTGAAAGTAATCCGAGGAGTGAAAAGGGGTTAGATGAAGGGAAGAAAAAAGAATGTGAAGATATAGCAGGGACGGAGAATGTAGAAGATTCAAATCCAGGGTTTGTTATAGATTTTGAGGATTTTATAAGTGAAATGAGTCCCGCGCCGTGGCGTCGTGGTCTAAGGCATCCTGCCTAGGACTCGCGTTACGGAATGCGTGCTGGTTCGAGTCCTCATGGGGGAAGAAATTTTCTCATGAAATTTCGGCCAGTGTATGGGACTGGTGCCCACCCAGTATCGTGATGCACTTGGGGAGCTACGATAGGTAGCGAAATCCGGTTGCGAATGCCAGCTATAACGGCTGGGGGGCACTAGTCTGCGATGAAATTACTGCCTCCAAAGTTTGAATGTTTTTAGGGTATTGTTAGCATGCTGAAGTAAAATTCGAAGCCAGAAAGTTCCTATCACCTACCATTTTTTTGTTATTTTAATTTTCTTATAATATATTACGACAATTTATAGCGAAATTATTTAAACTATAACACTTTAACAACTGTAGTTTTAGTATTTTAAGATATGAAAACAAATATATTCAACATATTTTTAAGATGTTTATATTGAAAATCAAGGATAATAGATGTTTCTTAGCAGATAGAGGGTGCAAGCTTATAAGAACGTTAGGGTGAAATAACGTGCAGCCTTGCCATTATCTTTATTTGTGGGAGATAGAAATGTCAGCCATACCTTGGTGAGAGACTCAACTCGTCTAGTTTCTCTCACATTTCAATAGTCTGTGTTTCGCCTGGAAACGAAATGAAATCAGTTTTTGAAGCTTTATTGTGGAGTAGAAAGTAGAGAGTTTTTAGTTCAGTAAGAAAGTATTTACCATGTTGCATCGAGGATGTCTAAATAATCCAGACCACTTTTGTTATATAACTTATGTAGGATATACACATTGCCTAAGCAGAGGCGTAATTTTACATATTTTGTGAAAAAGTCATACCATGCCTATTTTGGAATCAAACTTGGAGACCAAAGTAAAGCTTGGACACCACATAAAGTATGTAGAGTATGCATTGAAGAACTTCATCATTGGATCAACGGCAGAAGACTTTTGCTATCTTTTGGAGTACCTATGGTTTGGAGAGAGCAGTCGAACCATAGTAATGACTGCTACTTCTGTTCGTGTGATGTGAAGAGGTACGATTCTAAAAATAAAAAGCATATCGTGTATCCAGTTATTCGGTCAGCCATTTTACCTGTACCCCATGGGCCTGATGTACCAATCACTGTGCGACTAGAAAATCTTGAATAGTTTTCATCTGAGTCTGATGTAGAGGTGAGGGAAATTGTGACGAGTGACAGGGACTATCTACCAGAGTCGGATGCTGCAGAATGTGGCTTTAAATAAGGAAAGAGACTGTTTCAAATACATATGTGAGAAATTTCCATTACTATCTGAAGCAAATTAAAAGAAAATATATTTAATGGTCCTGACTAAATAAAACAGATGTCTGATGCAGCATTTAAAAATACTGTGGATGAAAAGGGGAAAGCAGCATGGATATCTTTCTGTGAATTTGTTTTAAAATTTCTTGGTAACAACAAGGGTCCTAATTACAGAAACATTGTGGCTAACATGCTTGTAGCAAACAAAGAACTTGGTTGTAACATGAGTATCAAAATTCATTTTCTGTTTTCTCACCTAGATTATTTCCCCGAAAATCTAGGATTTTTGAGCGAAGAGCAAGGTGAACGATTTCACAAGGATCTGCAGGAGTTCGAAAGGAGATACCAGGGACGCTGGAACATCAGTATACATCCTCATTATTGTTGGATGTTAAAGCGTAAAATACCTGAAGACAAAAATAAAAGAAAGAGGAGCAGGAGGACTTTCTCAACTAAGAAGCAAGTGGTGTAATTTTTTGTGTGATACATTGTGCTAATTTATCCATCCAATAGTGAAGTAAACAAGACAAAACAAAGCAAAAACACTCTAGTGACATGTATGAACAACCATGCACATAATTTCAGCAAGTTGTGTCTTTTAAATATTGCTTTTGCATTTGAAATAAAAAAATGAAATGAAAAAGTTTGTGATGAAATTCACGTAATTATACAATACATTTAAAGTGATTTTGCAAACAAACCTGACGTGATAGAAGTAAACGGATTGAAAATTCGAATTCAGCACATCGACATTATATAAAATCACATCATTTACTTTAGGCAACAAACACAAAGTTGAAATTCGCAGGCTAGTGAGGGATCATCGTGCTAGCCACATGATACCTCCATTCTGGTTGAATGATCGTCCACTCCTGCTTCAGCATGTGTGCGTGAGGCCAGCAGCCAGCTGGTCGGTCTAGGCCCTTCACGGGCTGTAGCGCCACGGATTATTATAAGTAAAATGAAAAAAAAAAGATCCTAGGAGTTATGTAAAATGTTTAGTGAGTCGATAGGATGAGTATAGGAGACGGAAAGTATAGGGAGACAAGTTAGGATAGCAAATCAGAGTACATAGTACAAGGAAGCGAGTGAGTGAAGTGCAGTCAATGAAGAATGAAAATTTGTGATCAGTGAACAAGTGGAAGTATCATATCTAATAATTGTCCTTTTGTTTTTTTTTAATGGTAAAACAATGACTAGTGACAATTAATGTTTGAGGAGAAAAATTCGCTTGATCGAACCTGGGTCCTTGGTTCTATGTACCAAGCGCTCTGACCACTGAGCTACGCCGAATTCAATCCACAGCACCAGATCGAATTCTCCTCCTTCAATGTTTCCCTTTATAGCCTGACTCCATGTTAGTATTATTAGTAAGCAAAGAGAGACAGATGCAATAGTAGTATGAAGGGAGTGACAAACTAGAATAGCAAAATGCAGAATAAAGAAAACAATTGAGATAATGAAGTGAAGAAGTGAGTAAAATTAGGGAACAGTAGATTAATGTAAGAAATATATCTAACAACGAACATGTTTTTACAAGGATAAAGCAATGATTAGTAATAAGTAAAATGAGATCGAGATAAATAAACTGGTAAGAAAAGATCAAGAAAGGAGAAGTTAAAGTAAAAATTTTGGAGAGGTTAAATTAAGTCATTAGATTTGTAATGATGACGTGAGTAGAAGAAATTAGTTAGGGGTGGATATAAGAGGTTTCAGAAAATAGTGAAGAGGAAAAACGAAATTGTTACAGTGCAAAGTAATGACTAGTGATGAGGATTATAGGGAAAGATAGTACCGATATAATACTAGTTGA
This sequence comes from Periplaneta americana, assembly GCF_040183065.1. NCBI lineage: Eukaryota > Metazoa > Arthropoda > Insecta > Blattodea > Blattidae > Periplaneta > Periplaneta americana. The sequence goes on along the minus strand of NC_091121.1, from coordinate 117,095,262 downwards.
AAATGGAAAAAAAAAAGTAGAGTAATGAATACGCAGTATAGTAAAATAAATGCGTAGGTGGAGTTATGGGGAGGCATGTGGAGGGCACTGCCTCCCACACACTTGTCTGAACTCTTTCTTTTATTAACGTTACAAAATATTGAATTTGCTTTTGTTTATGATTAAGGTTTTGTGCTTAAATTGACGAATTAATGTCTTCAGATCATTGTCTGGACTATAATATTTATTTTAAATTTTTGAATGTATAAGAATTTCTATACCTCATTTGAGGAATGGAAGCATTGTAATGTTTCTTTTGTAACAGCCTGTACTCATATGTTAAAAGTCTGCAGGTGTTCAGACCGCCACTTGGAGAAATATGAATAACATACTGCACAAAAATGCAGAAAAAATAAGTGATCCCAGTATAATGTGTAAACTTAAAGACAAGATTAAAAAAAATAATTCTGTGGTATTCAGGTAAAGGGGGATAAGTTATTTTTTTGTGCAGATGGAATTTTGTTCCCCAGATGAACACTCAAGTTAAATTATACAAGTGAGTGTGCAAAAATCAAAAGAATACTAGCAGTTGATGTGTTTTATTTGTGTAGAAAGTTGCTTGCAATAAGGGCTACAAGTTTAATTTTAATTTGTCTCCAAACTCATTTTTATGACTTTTCTCCCTTTACCCAAACAACACAAAGTTAGATATCTTGAGGAAAGCTTAGTATAAAAAAAATTCTGTTAGCAGTGATACGTAGTTTTATTGATGTATATGTGTTTCTGTACGAGAGAGAAAAAGAGGGAGATTGTTTTAAATTATGCCCTGTTATAATTTATAGTAGATCTACAGTTCAAGCCCTATGCTAATAAATGATCATATTCTGATATACTGTACTGTACCACGATCAAGCTGCAACGAAACCCTCAGAAAAAGCCTCAACCAGGTAATTTGCCCTGACCGGGAATCGAACCCGGGCCATCTGGTTTCGTGGCCAGATGCGCTAACCGTTACTCCACAGGTGTGGATGGGAGGATGTAAATGATGACACCAAAACTATGGTTTCGCTTTGCCCCCCAAGGAAACTGTTCTCTCTCCGCCTATGAATAAATGGATTAATGTTATTAGATGATAATGAAATACAGAACTGGAAAATAAATATTACTTAGGAGAGAAATAGGAGATTATAATGAATAGGGAAGGGGGATTGATGAATATCATTTTATATGTTACAGTAAGACAGAAAGAAATAGCGAGTTCATGATTGGTATAAAGCAGTGATTAGGTAAAAAACTATATGTCAAGGGCAGGAGGGTAGGCTTAAATGTGACGTTAGGGTAATGAGAGGGAATAAAGTAGTAAGTATGAAATTTAGGTGTAATAGAGTGTTCCACAAGGAAGTGTGTATGTAATAAATGTAATTATGGCACCATTCAAAATTGTGAAGTCCACGTTACAAGAATGTAATTGCTGACATTAAATATACAATATACCATATATTGACATTTTGCTAAATGTTATTTGTGTTGTAAGAGGAAAGTTTTCCTTCCTTTTTATGGATTTAGTATAATTCATGTGGATGTTTAAAATGAATGAATTAATTATGTATTTATATATATATATATTTTTTTTTTCATTTCTTTTTCTAGATTACGGGCTAATTTGCCAAAGAACCGTTACACAGACGTTCTTTGTTATGACCATAGCAGAGTTCTCTTGTCACAAATTGATGGAGACCCCTGCAGTGATTACATAAATGCTAATTTTGTAGATGGCTATAAACAAAAGAATGCCTTCATTTCCACGCAAGGTAAAGTATTTTATTTGTATACATCTTACAAATAACTGATTTTATGCTAACCGATAACTTAGTTTAAGTAAGAGTATTAACCTGAGATGCTTATGTAGAGAAAGAAAATAAATTTTACAAAATTTCTTTTGACATTTCAAAACTATTTCTATATTGACTATTACACTTTTACTACTCATACTACCTTTGACCAATAAAACGGTACGAAAGGACGTGTTTCAACCAATCATGGCTGTTTATCGCCACAATTTTATCCCTTCCCTAGCATTTGTTTTTTTGTTTGTCAACATTTCAAAATGCAAATTCTTTACAGTACTACATGATATGCTTTGCAATTGTTTCCCGCATAGACAGTCAACTGAAAATGGTGGCTCCATTCAAACGTATTGGTGAAGCTAACATGAGTTAAATAGAATTTTAGTAAGTCAGTGGTTGTGGTGGTGGTGATTGTTTCTGTGAACTCATATGTAGACTGAAATACACCATACTGGTACATTACTTTTTCTTTAATAAATTTGTCCCTGTCATCCTCATCCTATCGTCATCGTCGTCATCCATCATCATCATTATCATCATCATCATCATTTCAATCATCTTTGTTGTCACAATAATCATCTTACCAACCACACCCTTTCAGAATGTTTGATTGTGAAATTGAAATACGGTACAGGTAGTTGAAATCATTCAAGTCATCCTTTTCTTGCCCTTTCACCACTTCTTTACATAGTCTAAAGCTGATTATTAATTTTGAAATAAAATCGGTAAACATTCTTTAAACTTCTTTATAATTATTTCTCTCTTTCATTATTATATCTGTTAATTTCACAAGAAAGCTGAAACTCAAGGAAAGAAGTTAATCTATTTTAATTGAATTTAATTAAATTTTTACTTTCTCATTATATGGCACATCAATATAAAGTATTGTCATACTTCATAAAAAGCCAATTTCGAAATTTTCGCGGGAATATATGTTTTCAATATCATAATAACAGGAAACTAGTTTTTTGGCATGCTGTGTTGTCTCCATGCTCAGAGATTTGTTCTGAACTGTTAGATGGATTTATTCATTCGTCCGAGAATATTTCATATAAAAATAAATAATGTTATTTGAAAAAAGGCTTTATATATTATGCAAAAATGATGCGAAATGACGATTTGCTCAAAAATCAATGTTCTTCTTGAAATTGTTTCTTACATAAGGTGAAATGGTAAATGAAAATATATAGAACTTACGTTTTCCAAAATTGTTTTATAGAAATGAATTCCTATCTACAGAATTACAATTGGTTAACTTCTTCATATAAAATGTAGTGCTTGAAGATATTTGCGTGAACTACTTTGTGAAAATAACATAACTCTGGCAGCCAGGTAGCTCAGTTTATAGATCAACTGACTGGAAGGTCCTGATGGGATTTTTATTGTTGTCAAAACTTCCAGAATGGCCCTGTGGTTCACTCAGATTTCTATTTAATTGAGTACTGGGTCCTTCCATAGGTAAAAATCAGTTGGATTGTGGAGATGTGACGAAAGCATGGAGCCATACCTCCATAAACCCCACCCCCCTACCCAAGCGTATATAGGGTTTATTTTATTATAAAAACTTTCTTTCACAATTGATATGTTTAAGATATTTATTGAAAAAGGTTGTAAAGGCTATGAACTTGTCACGTGAATACCCTAACAGAACAGACTTTTACAATTTTTCCTCAAACTGTAGAAAATGTATTTACTCTACAGTACTGTTAATTAATTAATAAATATGTAATGAACTGAATGCAGTGTATCAGTACTACTTGAACTTACCTGCTAACATCTCAAGTTAAATTTCATATTCCTGTTTTTCTTGTTGTGAAATTTGTCTATCACTCTCACTGGTGTTTTAATGAAACTTTTTTCAGTAGAAAGCATGATGAGTGCAGTCAATATATCCTGGATCATAGTATTTCTCAACACATTTTGATACATTTTAACGACGAGAAACACCATTGATTTCTGAAGTCGTCATTAGAATTGTTATTATTATTTGAAGAAGCATTTCTACTTCATGAAATGCCCCTTCCAAATTACTTTTATTGAATAGCTTGAGCAGTGACACTGCACCAGCGATTTTGCAGTCTTGATTTTGTGTCTGTTCTTGTTCAGCACTAGAAACTTCTCAACAGTCAGGCACAATGTCTTTTCTTGAAAATGTATGCAATAACCCTGGAAATTGGAAAAATACAGCAATTTGATAGCATCTAGATGGCTAGACGTTTGGAAGGAACTTTGTATTTCTATAAGAATCTGATCGCATATTTCTTTTGTATGTATCATTGTGTGGAATTTCATTTTTCTGCATTCATTTTCCGAAAACTCTCCATCTTCTGTTCTATTGCCACCAGATCCATGTCGCCTCTAATCCTCCTCATTTCATTGACAAACATATGAATAGCATTGTTCAATTTGATGATGTCGGTTTGTCAGTGGCGAAGCTAGTACAGTAGCATGCAAATTAATCTGAACAACGTAATTACTTAGGCAAAAACACTCAAACGGGATAAAAAAAAGGATCTAAGACATACCTCAGTAATCTATGTGGCCTCCCTTGTTCCTAATAACAGCTCTGAGACGATTTGGCATGGATTCCACTAATTTCCCACAAATATTCTTCATTTCTTCATCACAAAACCATACACCAATGAGGGCAGAAATCATCTTCTCCATTTTTTGCATTCTTCTTTTGCAAATTGACCACAAGTTCTCAATGGGGTTGATGTCGGGTGAGTTGCCTGGCCAGGGGAGTACCTGAATATTCTTCTTGTTGAAGAATTCTGTAGTTTTTCGAGATGTATGGCATGGTGCCAGGTCTTGTTAGAACATACCTCTGCCATCCGGAAATGATTTTTGCAGCTGGAGTACGATTCTGGTTTCCAATAAGTGAATATATTTGTCAGAATTCATCATTCCCTTGATAGGTATTAATGCTCTAGGCCCTTCATGTGTAAAACAACCCCAAAACATTACTTTAGGGGGGTATTTGGGTGCTTGTTGGAGATGAGCTGCTGTTACTTTTTCGAATCCTTTCCGTACGTAAGAAACATGGTGGCCGTGGACCTCGAAATGAGACTCATCGGAAAAAAGTACATTCTTCCAGTCATTCACTGTCCAGTATTGATGTAATTTTGCCCACATTAAGCATTTTTTGCACATAACAGGGATTAGCAGTTGCTTCTTAATAGGCTTACGAGCCCTTCGTTCAGCTTCCAAAAGCCTATGCCGCACTGTTGTGACGTGAATATTCGCCCCAGTGGTAGCCATTAACTCGCGGGTTAAGTCGACAGCAGTTAGTCTAGGATTTAATTTACTTTTCCTGACAATTAAACGATCATCTGCGGGTGAAGTCTTCCTTTTCCGGCCACAGTTTCCTTTTTTCTGGGGTGTGATGGATCCATCTCCCCGTATCGTTTTATGATCGAATTAACAGTAGCCAAACCGATGTGACATTCTGCAGCAATTTGCCTCTGTGTCATAGAAGAATGCTCTGCTAATGTTATAATTTTAGACCGTTTTTGTGGAGTTGTATCCATTTGTGAAGACGACAGAATGTACACAGGATTGCAGTATTAAGTCTTCAACACAACCGAAATGCTTATAAGTACAAAACGACAGGCAAAATGTCACATATTATAAAAAAAATAACGACAGACCTTCAACAATGGAATTACACGTACTGAAGATGTCAATTAAAGCGGTATGAGCAGCTGTGAGGCCAGCAATGACAGAAAATGTAAAGATATGTCGTGTTCGGATTAATTTGCACGTTACTGTATTTAAAGAGTGGATAGGCAGAAAATAATACATTACTATGTTATCAGTAGATAAAAGTTTATTCCTTTGTAAGCGACTTTAAAGGCGCTAAATTGTATTTAAACAATGTACAGTGCAAAAGTTTCATTAATTTTATTGCTGAAAAATTGCTACGCTAAATTGGTAACACTGGTTTAAAGCACTGCAAAGTTTGAATATTTCTTGTTGGTCGCTGTGGTTGGCTTGAGACATGCCTCATAGCGTCATGGAGGGGAGGGTTGCTAGAAATTCCTTCTGCCGTCAAAGAACTTCATGCTATTTTCTTTGCCCTCCAATCACCCCTGTAAAGTCATGACTGTTGAAGAGGTAAGAGAACATTTTCCTCGCCTGTAGATTCTTGGTCACCCTGTCTGAGCACATCTATTGCTGACATGCTTATACATTGAAGCAGAGGAAGTCCTCTAGCTTCCTACACAGTATTACGAGAATTTTACATTTCTAGAACCTATTTCCTTGAAATATTGGGAAGCACGAAGGAGAATGACTTCACTGTTAAATCAAGAGCATTAGATATGAAGGGTACACAGGAATAACGATCAAGGTCCATTTTAGAAAGTTTCGAGAAAAACGAATTTTAAAGTTTAAGCACTTAATACTTTGTTATGTGTGTATTTAATAGAAATTGGCGTAGTGGAATGTCAAGAACGATGATTTCTTATGACTAGCTAGACCACATGATAGTACTTCTTTTCCACTATAAGATAGCATTATTAACTCAGTTTCGATTTTTGATGGACCTTGATCGTTTTTCCCGTGTACCCTTCATATATAACATACATTTCTAGATCCTTGCAACATTTTAATATAAGAGCTTCTCGATTGTCATGAACGGAATTTACACACCTTGATTTAAAATTTCACCCAGGTATGTCTTCCACACACACCTTGTAATGCCAAAAAGCTTTGTGGCGATCAGGCAAAAAGCACTTAGAGTGCAGAAACATTGTAGGAAAATACTCTTGCAGATTAATTCTGAGAGGCAATTTTTTCCATATTTAGATTTAATTGATGGTCATTGCCATGTACATATTGAGCGTTGGAGAAGAGCTGTTTAATCTTGGCCTGCACACCATTAACTATACCACTCATTACTGATTCACCATCAAATATGAGCAATAATATTTTTAGGTTTGTGCTATAAACCGCATTGAATTGTTTCAAAGTTAATTTTGAAATATCATGAGTGTTCTGTCTTACTGGTTAAAAGACATTAATCTTCCAGGAGTGACATTTGTACTGGTACTCGATCACTTCATGTGGAAACTGTGTCCCCTATATAAGGACATTATGACCATTGACTTTCCCATCCAAATGGAAGTGATTTCATCACTGAAAATGATATGTTAGAGAAAACCAAACTTCCTCCATCTTATCCTGCATGTTCTGAGTATACATAGTTCTCTTTGTCTTGTCTTCTGCTTTCAGCACTTGCAGCAATCGAAACCTTAATAGTTTCATTACTAATCACTTATGCAACACTTTCCACTATGTGTTTTTGGTATTTCCAACTCACTCCCTATGGCCAGAGACTTCTCCGGACTCTGCTGGAAAGTCACCCTCACAGTATCAACATCTGCATTCGACAAGCTTGGATGATCCATACTTTTGCCCTTACACAGGCACCTCGTTTCCAGAAACTGTCTGTACCAGGGATGTCAGAAATCTGAAGGACGATGTGCCACTCTTGTCTGTGGGACCACAGCTTGTGCTTGTTACGTCATATGTTCACCAACATGATCACAGTTCACAACTAGAGGGAGGGCAAAGAGTGACTGTTACTCAAGTGGAGTCATTAAACAGCACGTTTTAAAACCTCTCATATTCCAGGGAGAAAAAGAATGAATGCATTATTTATATATTTATTTCACAAATTTGAAGAATGTAACTAATGTTACTATCTATACAGTGGCATGAAACGTTGCCCATGATGTAACATTACATTATATTAGCCCTAAATAACATTGCAATAACTAGAGCCCGGATTTTAGGCATTTATAACAGCTAAAATAGGCAGGCAAAAAAGGCAAGGCAATAAAACGTAAAAAAAAGGCACAATAAATTTTTAAAAAGGCATTATACTGGGTGTTCATTTCAAAGTGTGTCATGACGTCATTGTTGATGAGTCAGCGATTTTAAGCGAGTTTCAGCTTTTGTGTCAGAGAAGTTGCCTATTAATCAAGGCGTTCAATCTGAACTTGAGAACGTGTACGGTATAACTTGAACGTCGTAACAACAGATGGCGGTCTGTAAAGTCTGTGTGCTACCATAACCTCTTTCGAACTGTGTTTTGCGCGGGCAAGTCATACGCAGGGTATTTGTTATCATCGGTTGCGTACGGCAACATTCCATAATACAAATCAGATGCTCCGTGTCCATGTTGACCGTCGAAGTTAATGTCAACAAATACGTAAGTAATCGTCTTAACCCTCTCCACATATCCCGACAGTAAGAAAAAACTCATCTCAGTACATGTTTCGAAACAGTTCACATTCCTGCCACTACCGGCGTTACCGTATGTATCGGTAAGTATTCTTCTGAATGCCGTACTTACTAGGCAACTTCTCTGGCACATAAGTGATACACCTCTGCAGAAGTGTAGGAAGATTGAATTCTCTAGGCTCATCAACTAGCCACATGATGGCATACAGCGAACCATGACACACTTTGAACTGAACACCCAGTACATTTTTAAAAGGCATAGTATAGTTTAGCAATAAATTTAAATTATATCAACATAAATTATAATTTTACTTTCAAGTTGACACATATTTACTTATAAAATACTTTATCTTCGTGATTAACCCGAATCTGCCTAGCGGTACCGTATGGTAACACAGGTACATATAGTACTTTCCAGTCCCTGTGTTGGCAACAATGATTATTTTTACAATTTCTCACTGTTTAGTTTACTCACTGACATTCCAGTCCTTGTTAGGAAAATAATATTTTGAAGTTATTTGGCTTTGAACAATTGTTGAAGAAATTACAAAAATTCGCCACATGTCAGAAAACCAGGCAGATTAGTGTTAACTGTCTTTTCACAAACCTTACATAACAAAACTGTTCCATCGGTTGAAAACACATGGGCACCAAGTTCACTAATGTTAGCATGAAGTTTACTTTTCAATGGTTTACTGAATTTAAGCATTCTAGCTAACCTATCTTGTATTGTATTGTATTGTATTGTATTGTATTGTATTTATTAACATTCCATGGTATTCATACATTGCTTTACAGCTAGAATATGGAACAAGTCAAAAAACTTAATACTGTTATAAAGTCTTAATTTATAGTCACAGTAGATGAAATATATACAGACGAGATTTACAATATAGTCCACTAGTACAACACAAAGTTTTAGTATCAATTGCATGAAGTGTTATTGAATGTCATGAATTCACCTACAGAATAGAAGGTGTGAGAAATTAGGTACTTCTTCAATTTGGCCCTAAATAATCTTATGTTTTGAGTTTAATTTTTTATATCGATAGGGGGGCTATTAAAAATTTTTACTGCCATATAACGCATTCCTTTTTGATAGTACGATAGACTTGCCGATGGAGTATGAAAGTCATTTTTTTGACGTGTATTTATGCTATGAACTGTTGAATTAGTTACAAAGTTTTCACGATTACATACGAGGAAGATTATTAATGAAAAGATATACTGACAAGCCATGGGCATTATTTGTAGTTTTTTGAAAATAGTTCTACATGATTCCCTAGATTTGGCACCTACCATTATTCTAATTACTCTTTTTTGTAATAGAAATATACTGTTACTATCTGTGGAATTTCCCCAGAATATTATTCCAAAACTCATTATCGAGTGGAAGTATGCAAAGTATATTGTTTTTAAGGTATTGATATTTACTATCTTTTGCATAGTTCTAATAGCAAAACAAGCTGAATTTAGTTTGGGGTAATTTCTTTAATATGATTTTCCAATTTAACACATTATCTATTTTTAAGCCAAGAAATTTGGTTGTTGTTTCTAATAGGGATCTATTGTTAATTATTGCGCTAGAAATTTGCGAGGTTCAATTTGGTCAGGATTTAAATTGAATTATGTTAGTTTTGTTACAAATTAATACCAATTTATTGACTGAGAACCAGTCACATATTTTGAAGAGAATTTCCTCTGTTGAAGATTGGAATGTGTTGGCATTATTGGCTGTAATTACTATACTTGTGTCATCTGCAAATAATATGGGATGACCTACATCTTTTATTAGGGGGGCAAGATCATTTATAAACACTAGAAAAATTAGGGGACTTAATATTGATCCTTGAGGAATTCCATTATTAATAGTTCCCCATGTCGATGCAGATTTCATAGTTGTATTGATTTCAACTTTCTGATTCCTATCTATGAGATATGAGTGAAACCATTGGTGTGCAACACCTTTACATTCCATAATAATCTAATTTATCTAGCAGCATTTTATGATTTATACAGTCAAATGGTTTGGATAAATCACAGAAAATCCCTCCAACTTGTAATTTTTTATTAACTGCCTCTAGAATTTTGTCAGTTAAACTAAATGTTGCATTTTCTGTGCCTTTATTTTTCCTAAATCCAAATTGTTCTGGGACTATACCTTCTGACACCAGACAATAACTGGCTGTTACTCACTCAAATTTCTTTCTCCTACAATAATAAACACATGTAGCACAAAATTGTAACAGTAAGATTTGAAAATATGAAAGCAAACAATTGAAAATGCTATGTGACAACTTCTATGAGAATGGGCTTAATATTTAAAATTATGAAGCCGATTATTGGCATCGTGAAGACATGACATTATATTTGTATTAATATAATAACTGTGGATTGTCGATCATTATTCATATTACACCAACAACAAAACAATTTTTGTCATCTGTCATAAATTTTGAGTCTCAACAACAACAATTAAGAAAATTTCTATGATAGCTTTGAAGGGTTCTCTGAAGTTTTTACGGCGACACTTGTACTTCAATTCAAATTACAGTTGAATTTTCTCGTTCTGTTTTATTTTTTATATGTATTTTCTTTTATTTTACTGCAAATTTTCATTATTGTTAAACATTATCTACTGTAAATTTAAGTTTATTGTAAACAAAAAACTTTTTGTAAAACATTTTTAATGTCACACCTTAAATGTTACTGTTTAACATTCTTTGTCTTTGGCAACCTCACCAAGTTGAGGAAGATATTATTTTAGCACGATTATTAGCAGATTAAGCACCGAAATAAATTACTTTATATTTACTATTGTTGGTAAAGTGAGTCATTGTTTCACATACATTTCATACACATTACATTACAATTAATTAGAAAATTGCAAATAAACAAGAAATATTGTTTTAAATTGACAAAAAAAAAAGGCATTTATTATTGAATTAATAAGAAAAAGGCAAAATAGGCAAAATAAAAATTGGCCTTATCACTTCGATTTACCCCAAGTCACATTTATATCTATGAAAATAATGATTTACGTGCATCCAGTAAAAAAAAAAGGCATTTTGCCAAACATCCAGGCTCTAGTAATAACAAATAACAAAAGTACCAGAAAAGTATTTTCTTATTGTAATCAGTTCTTTATAATATAAATAAATAATACATATTAATGCTTAACACAGTTTGAATAATGGATTGAAATTAAATTAAACTTTAGCTAAAAGAAACCAGTAAATTAGTATTAAGAGTTTGTAGTCTTAAAGAGACGTCCTATTTTATGTTCTCTCTCCTTTTTTTGGAGGAATCCTTCGTGATATATATTTTAATTACATTAATATTACGTAATAATATATTTTAAAAGCTACAAGTAATTTGAATGAAGTAATTGATATAATGTCGTTTTCACATTGTATTTTTTACACACAATATGTTTCTTGCACACGAAGCACTGTGCATCTCCACTGTATTTCCTACTGAGGAACATATTGCTTTATTCAGGATTAAATCAGCAGTATGATTTTTTATTGAAAAACATTGCTAACACAAATGCTGCTCTATTACTGTATGTACTGCCATGCTGTGGCATGGTACATACCCCTCCAAGCTCGCACAATGCATGGAGTGCCAAGATGCACAATGTGTCGTGTTTTGACAATGCTAGTCTACACCACCTTCAGATGATGTCGTCATGTGGTGTGTCCTGAAAACTTCAACGGAATTCACGTTGCACTATTGTGTCGAATTTAGAAAACTCAAATCTTAGAACACAAAATTATTTTTCCTGCTTAGTTGCCATTTTCTAATTCCACGTCAAATAATGAGAAGTAACTATGACAGTGCAGCCAATTGGATGTAAAAATTAACTTGGATAGATGAGTAATGAATCTATGGATGCATTAAATTTTGTCGCCCAAACATAATGGAGCAACATGACAATGAAATCCCACCATTCTTTTGTGAACACTGTGTAGTGTATACTCTTCTAAACTCTTTCCAGAATCTCACTAATCAGCCCACCTTTGCCCAGTTGAATTTGTTTAATATTGTTGTCCTTTAATTGAGGTTCTGGCTGATATGTAGGGTAAAGTTGCCTAATTCCGTGATACGTTTTCCACTGAATGTTACGGGGTTGGGCATCTTGCTCTCAAGTTCACCGATGTCTCAAAAGTAGGCGAAAGATGCACTCTTTCGAGAAAGATGTCTGGCGCTATGGTCGAATGGCAAAGCTTTGACTGACATTAAATTTAAAAAAAATATCACGGAATTAGGGATATCACAGAACTAGGCAGCTTTACCCTACATCTATTATGAGGCAGTATATCTCATTTGACGATATGTGTCAGAGGAAGAACAATTGTTTTTGTACATCTGAAGTCTTGACTAGTGTAATATGTAGCTAGTCGGCGATGTATGCAATGGAGGGGGGGAAAGGAACTGGCCACCTTACCCCATTATTTCCTGGCCTCATAAGTGGCGCCTTTTTGGTATCACTTGTGAAGTTCAGACCTTTCTTCGGACAGTTGATTAAACAACAACATTGTTGTTAAGAGTCGCATACTAGTGCCCATTGTTACATCAACTAATACCAATGGCTGGGGTTAGTGACTGACCCCACAGAGTTTATACTGTTTCTGCAGTAAAACTGGGTAAATTATGTATTTTTGTAATTGTTATGACTTAAGGATCTTTTATCTCAACTTTATTACATTTGTGTTGACTTTATAAAGCATTTTTCAACAGATACAAAAGAAATAAGTCTTCCATGATATACAATTTTATTTACTACAATGTTATTTAATATGGTAATGCATAGTTATGTACCATACATAAATAATTATGTAGACGGAAACAGTAATTATGTAAACAGAAACAATCATTTCGAATTTTGCCTCTAGACGTGGATGCCTTTATACAGGCTAAACTTCTAAAACAATAAGTACTGGTACTATTTATATGCCAATAGGTAACCAGAAATCTGTCATTTTCTCATATGGTGTTACAGCTCAAAATTATATAATTTATAAAAAGGATAAATATTTTTAAAAAGAATAAACAGTGATGTAATTATTCAAAGGAGTAAAATAGAAATTATCTTGTTCTTCTTCTGACCTGCTACTTTCTTTCTATTACATCTTGCTCTGTAGGCTGCTGAATAACATCTTCATTTTCAGTACAAGCACTATCAAATAAATTATGTTTCTGAAATCTCATTTCAATAAGTGCGTCCGTCAAATAGGTACTTCTTAGACACATTTACAGTGAAAGAAAGAAATACAACTTCTAACTGCAATTATTGTTACTAAGTCTAATATAATAAATATGAAAATAAGAATCCAATGTGTGCATGTATGTACCGACAAAAATTAATTTTACTCGACAATTAACTGCTGCCGAAACTGGATATTTTGTTACAATGTAACAACAATAGTTCTACTTACTTACAAATGGCTTTTAAGGAACCTGGAGGTTCATTACCCGCCATCGGTCGCTATCCTGAGCAAGATTAATCCATTCTCTACCATCATATCCCACTTCCCTCAAATCCAATTTTATATTATCCTGTCCACACCTGTGGAGTAACGGTCAGCGCGTCTGGCCGCGAAACCAGGTGGCCCGGGTTCGAATCCCGGTCGGGGCAAGTTATCTGGTTGAGGTTTTTTCCGGGGTTTTCCCTCAACCCAATACGAGCAAATGCTGGGTAACTTTCGGTGCTGGACCTCGGACTCATTTCACTGGCATTATCACCTTCATCTCATTCAGACGCTAAATAACCTAGATGTTGATACAGCGTCGTAAAATAACCCAATAAAAAAATATATATATTATCCTCCAATCTACGTCTCGACCTCCTTGAAGGTCTTTTTCCCTCCGGCCAACTAACAAAAATATAAGTCATAAAAACATAAAACAAATTTTTCTTGTAATAAAAGGGATATTATTAAAAATATCCTTTGGGGTCAGTAGCTGACCCCTCCCCCCCTGTTCCTCGTCCTCATTGGTATGTTAACTATTCTTGACTCTTACTAAATTCTCTTTCATCTCCTGTTTCTCTTGATAACTCCGGTTCTTTTCTTAATGCTTATGGTAGTCCATGTGTGTAAGCATACCTGTACTCACACACGTACGTTTTTTTGTGTGTGCATATTTAATATGAACATTGTATTTTTTTTTTAACAGGTCCATTACCGAAAACATCATGTGATTTTTGGCGCATGATCTGGGAACAACAAGTATTAGTAGTGGTGATGACAACAAGAGTAGTGGAAAGAGGACGAACAAAATGTGGTCAGTACTGGGAGGCAGAAGAAGGTGGTGTGGCTACTCATGGGGGCTTCCGAGTTACAACAACTTCAGTGGAGCAACATGCAGACTATACAGTCACTTCACTTCAGCTCACAAACCTCAAGGTATATTAATCTTGCTGCAGTTATATATTCCTAGCTTCTTGTAAATGAAAATAAATAAATAAATAGATAAATAGATAGGTAGACGGAAAGAAATTGAGAAATAAAGAAAGAAATAAACAAATACTTCCTCTTACAACTTGATTAAGCGTTAATGGCCCCTGTCCTTGATTGTTTGGCTAGTGAGCGAGCTGTGTGTTGCGTCATAAGAAAAAAATTTAATCACAAATGTGCATAGGAGGGGAAGAGGAAAGAGGAGGAATGAAAATATCTATGATCGAAGCTGAAGGACACTCATGTCAAGAAAATATAAGTCATTATGATACTGTTTAGTCAACAGATGTACCGGACGTGTGGAAGAATATTGTGTTTCAAGACGGGATGTACCACGACATGATAAGAAGGAAGTGTTAGGTGTTATGACTGTGCGGCAGTGGCGTATACTGGTTAAAGGGTTTGGGCTACCGCTGACCCTATTATTACACAAAATATATCTAACAATTACTTTAATTTTAATTACTATGGTAAAACTAATAATACAAAATTATTACATTATGTTATATTATAAACTTTTTCTTTTGTAATTTCCTTGGGCTACCGCCGGTAGCCCGCAAAATACGCCCCTGCGTTGCGGCCTGACCTGTGTGACCCAGCCCGCCAGTAGTGATGAGTAACTTGCTCTTAGTGCACCTACTTACTTTTTGCAGGGGCCAAAATCCCTGACTGTATGTAGAAAATGCACTGGTCACACAACTGGTAAAACAGAATATACAGGGTCCGGCAGACGAATGGGCAGTTTTAAAGACCGTATATCTTGCACAGCTCAGTTGAAGGGTATAAACTGCTCGCATATTCTGTTGCAAATATAATGCCATTTAGTCATCATGGAAAGGTGGAGTGGTGCATAACGTGCTTTTGCAATTAAAATCTTTACAAAAACAACTACAGTTTTGAGGCTACTTGACGTGAATTTCGTGATTTTAATTTATGGAGCCATGAGCCCATCCCATCTGTTCATGCGATTAGAACATGGATTACCATCTTCGGGGAAAGTAGTTTGGCCCTGAAGGAAAGGCCTCCAGGGAGAAGAAGAACTATGTGTACTGCAGGGGATATGCTGTGCTGCTGTGTGGACTAAATGTAGAATTTATAAAACCTAGTTAAACCAGTACTTACGTACACCATAACAGATTTTTGATATTGAACATTTAAACAATTTTGAGAGGTAGAATCTTCGGATCCATTAACGATGGATGTACATGGTTGATGAGGAATAACAGAGTTATAAGGCCTACACAAATCTTCTGACATACGTTCAATTAGGGTGTCCAGACTAAGATGGGCAGGGCATGTCAAGAGGATGGAAGAGAATGAGATATGAGATACCGAAAAGAGTTATGGAGTACAAGGTTGAAGGGAAGAGGAGAGTTGGACGACCTAGACTTCGGTGGGAGGACTGTATCACGAAGGACATCAGAAAGCTTGGAGTTAAGAACTGATGAACAGTGGCCAAGGATAGGAACTCATGGCAAAGGATCCTGAAAGATGCCGAGGCTCGATCTGGGCTGTAGTGCTGATGATGATAATGATGATGATGATGATGATGATGATTAATCGTAATTATCTTTCAATATATAACATAATAATCGATGAATTATAATCAGAATTTGATTGATTGTGAATATAGTTGTTTATTTAACTTGTCTCTAAACATACAGATTAAGTCTTCATTCTCATTGTATTGTAATTCTTTCAGACGGATGAGTGGAGAGAGGTGAGCCACTATCAATTCACATCATGGCCTGATTATGGTGTGCCACACAGTGCCCTTGCTATGCTGGACTTCCTAGAACGTGTGCGACAACAGCAGAGCAAGATGGTAGCCACATTAGGAGACACATGGGCTGGTCATCCGCGGGGTCCACCTATTGTTGTTCATTGTAGTGCAGGCATAGGGAGGACTGGTAAGTATAACGTAGTGTTCCTAAATATTAACAGTAGGTACAGTATTGTGGAATTTCGCGTAACAGAATTCATGATAAAAATAAGACTATGAACAAAGCGCTAAAAAAATGTTTGGGGTTATAAAGATAAGAGAGGTGACCACAGTCAACAATAAAATAGTGTGTCAATTGAACAATCACATTCTTCAAGTTCTGAACAAATATTTCTACTGGTACTGCCACCACAGCTGCTAATAGAGTTATTGAACTAATAATACCATCAGTTCAGCTTTCACAGGAATCCCACACTGCAAGCAAAATTAATTGCACAGATTTCAAGACTAATGACTTCAATAGATGTAACACTTTACCTTAGCAAGATATATTAAGGTTGCTTGAAGGAAGTTAGTGTGATGCACTGTTGTGATTTGGAGTTATAGAGTAGAGCACTGTGTATCATTAAGCTGGGGTAGGAGAGAGAACATGAGAGGAGGGGGGGGTTGCATGTGCGTGTGTATGCACTTGCACGTGTGTGCGACTGTACACATACACAAGAAGAAAAAGTTCTGTTGATAGCTACTGATAAGTGTAAGCGAATTTTGAGATTTTCTTCGAAAATATTTAAATATGTACGTCTTTGAGAAAGTCTATTTAAATTTTCCAGTTGATTAAAAAAATATTCGTACAAACTCTGTTCTGTTATATATAATATGAAAGCTTAATTAGAGAGCTTTTTTATCTCAACTAAAAGACAGTAAAGTAAAATAAAATATCTATAAGCATTTTTTAACAAACATTAAAAAAATTACATAGATCTAACTTTTCACACAATGAAAATAGATCACTATGAACTATTATCAGCATTCTTTCACTAATTCATAGCACCAGTAAACTCCCTAGATTTATAAACTACAATGAAGTCAATCCGAAACATTGTGTTGACATGATAATGGAATCACCATAATCTAGGTTCAAATCGCAATGAGTTCAAATATAATTTATGTTCGACAAAGAAAGCGTTTGTGGCAGGTTTTCATAAAGTACATCCATTTTCCTGTCACTGCTCCATCACTTCTGCAATAATCATTCATTATCTTTAACATTCACGTATAATGTAAATTAATCTCCCATAATGCACCATTACCTCTGATTGAGGTTTTGGCTGATATGTACATATACGGAATTAAAATTTGGAGCGAGACTCCCATCGAGACCACCTGTATGTAGGCAACAATTTCGCATGACTGTCCACAAGCCACAAGTAGCTCTTGTTTACTGCATATTCGCAGTGTGTTGTAAGCGAAACATATACAATAAGGGAGCTCCAAATTTTATTTCTGTATCTGTACATCTTATATCTATTCAGGCACTACATCTCACTTAACGATATGTGTCAGAGGAAGGACAATTGTTTGTATACATCTAAGTCTGATTGTGTAATATGTTACTAGTCAGCGATGTACGTATTGGAGGAGGAAAGGAACTGGCCATCCTATCCCGTTATCTCCTGGCTTAGTTGCCTCATGAGTGAAGCCTTATTGGTGTCACTTGTGACTTGAGAGGTTCAAACCTGTCTTAGGAGAGTTGACTAAAAACATTGCACCATGACAAAAACGTTGAGTACGGCTATGTAATATAAATGTTTTAGCACAATGCTCATGTGTAGGGCTCGGAAGTTGATGACATAAAAATCACAAAAAAATGACCTATAAAATGACCTTAAATTTCTGAAAATATGACATTAAAATAAAAAAAATGACTAAGATTTTAATAATAATAATAATAATAATAATAATAATAATAATAATAATAATAATAATAATAATAATAATAATAATAATAATCCTTACAAATGGCTTGTAAGGAACCCGCAGGTTCATTGCAGCCCTCACATAAGCCCGCCATCGGTCCCTATCTTGTGCAAGACCAATCCAGTCTCTATCATCATATCCTACCTCCCTCAAATTCATTTTAATTGGTCATTGTTAAGGAAATATATTACCTTTTATCCTCCCATCTACGTCTCGGCCTCCCCAAAGGTCATATTCCCTCCAGTCTCCCAACTAACACTTTATATGCATTTCTGGATTTGCCCATATGTGCTACATGCCCTGCCCATCTCAAGCGTCTGGATTTAATGTTCCTAATTATGTCAGGTGAAGAATACAATGTCTGCAGTTCTGCGTTGTGTAACTTTCTCCATTCTCCTGTAACTTCATCCCTCTTAGCCCCAAATATTTTCCTAAGAACCTTATTCTCAAACACCCTTAATCTCTGTTCCTCTCTCAAAGTGAGAGTCCAAGTTTCTCAACCATAGAGAACAACCGGTAATATAACTGTTTTATAAATTCTTTCAGATTTTTTGACACCAGACTAGCTGACAAAAGGTTCTCAATCGAATAATAACAGGCATTCCCCATATTTATTCTGCATTTAATTTCCTCCCGAGTGTCATTTATATTTGTTATTGTTGCTCCAAGATATTTGAATTTTTCCACCACTTCGAAGGACAAATCTCCTATTTTTATGTTTCCATTTCGTACAATATTCTGGTCAGGAGACATAATCATATCCATTGTCTTTTCAGGATTTACTTCCAAACCTATCGCTTCACTTGCTTAAAGTAAAATTTCGGTGTTTTCCCTAATCTTTTGTGGATTTTTTCCTAACATATTCACGTCAACCACATAGGCAAGAAGCTGATGTAACCCATTCAATTCAAAACCCTGTCTGTTATCCTGAACTTTCCTAATGGAATATTCTAGAATGAAGTTAAAAAGTAAAGGTGATAGTGCATCTCCTTGCTTTAGCCCACAGTGAATTGGAAAAGCATTGGATAGAAACTGGCCTATACGGACTCTGCTGTAAGTTTCATTGAGACAAATTTTAATTAATAATAATAACTCCTTTTTACTTCAACTGACGTCATGGGTGCATACTTGACACAATCAAGTTCCTGGTGAAAAATCTTAAATCAAAAGCATCGAAGTCAAAATTTTCACTTGAACTTTCTCGATTTTACACATTGACTGGTACCCAATGTTGTTTTCCAATACCTTTTTCATTTTCTGTCTAACTTCTTGTCCAATTTTTCGTACACTTTTTGCAAATTATTAACTCGCAAGTTCATACACTCTATGAAGAACAAAAACCATGCATGTTATGTGAACCTTTTTTGTGTAAAATGATTTTAATTGCCGTGCCTGCTTTCACCATATATTTGACTGCATCTTCACTTTCTTTAATTTCATACAACTTATAAAATAGTATAGCCTACTTCCATCTGTGAAAAATGTATTGTTACCAAACTCAGTCAATAACTGTATTAAAAAACTTTGTCTATTTTACTTCACTTTTGGCATTTGTAAGTCTTCATTTGTGAAACACTTAACACACGTGATCAGAAGTTAAGGCTGATGTAATCATAAGGAAAATTCCTGTATGACACACTCAAATTGTATAAGCAATCTGCAGTAGGTTCCCGAATATGAATTACGACCTCAACATAAAGAAAAGTCCGTTAAAAGCAGAAAAAGGGTAAAAAATGCAACAAAAGGTAATATATTTCCTTAACAATGACCAATATACAATACAAGTTCGAAAAATGCAGAAAAATGCAAAATAAAAGTGGGCTATATTGGTTCGTGTTGAAGTGAAACGAGCTTATATTGCATCCTGCATTGTCTGTGATGTCTCAGAAAAAAGATGATATTTCATCACCTTCCGAGCTCTACTCATATATTAGATAGATTCAGATCAATTGGTGAGAAAGTACTTGTCATTGGGGAAGGGAGAGATTGCAGCAACTTTCATAGTGAATTCATAGAATGCCAGTACCGTCAAATGGGCAATCTTGGAACAGTGTTTAACTTGGAACATTATCATAGGGTATTTTCGTTTTGCCACAGTAACACCAAACTGTAATAGAATCAATGTGCTGCACAACAAAGTAACAAGTGAAGATTATGTTGCCACTGTGAAAAAACGAAAATATCCTATGATAATGTTCCAAGTTAAACACTGTTCTGCATAGCTCTGTCGGCTAAGGCACTTGCCTGCCGATCTGGAGTTGCGTTCGGGTGCGGGTTCAATTTCCGCTTGGGCTGATTACCTGGTTGGGTTTTTTCCGAGGTTTTCCCCAACTGTAAGGCAAATTTCAGGTAATGTATGGCGAATCCTCGGCGTCATTTCGCCAAATACCATCTCGCTATCACTAAGCCCATCGACGCTAAATAACCTAGTAGTTGATACAGCGTCGTTAAATAACAAAGTTAAAAAAACACTGTTCCAAGTTTGCCCAAGCTTCCAGTGGTAATATTAGTTGAATTATAATCAGATATAATAGCCATTATCTGTCACGGCAACAGAAATTGCCATCTCCGCCCAATATTGACTCATAGCAATGATGGCGACTGTAATTATAGAACTACATGTGACCATGTGTGACAACTTCGATTCACCATCTGACGAGCTTATCATAGTTCAGGAGCAGGGGAAGTGATCGATGCATAGGAGAAACTTTTTTTTTTATGTTTCCGCTAATCTCTTCTCTCTTTTAATTGTCCTTCAAGTGGGAGAAAGCTATTTTAAGATTATTGAAGTATTAATAGCAACTACAAATAAACGTTTTCGTGAAACTTAAGTAAACATTATAAACACAGAAGTATTAAAAGTTGGATATAATAAAGTATATTATTATTATTATTATTATTATTATTATTATTATTATTATTATTATTATTATTATTATTATGTTTTTGTTTCTGTAATATTCATGGCACTGATATTCCAATTCGCAGAAGAGAGATGAACATGAACATGTCTTCTCGTGATGGCAAACCATTTGTGTCGTCATATAATTATTCAATTATATTCAGGATAATCTGGAAACATTTGCAATACCTAAAAATTAGGCGAACACAAAAATCACACTGTAACAAAATAGTCATTATCTGTCACAGTGATTTTCCGGAACTATTACAATTCGGAACTGTGACGGCAAAACATTGTTGCACTCCACGACTTAGAGTTAAGATACAAATTAGATTTACTTTAAATATTATTTTAAGTGATCGTGCTTCATTTAATTTAGGATGCTTCTTTTTAATATTATTATACTATTATTATTATTATTATTATTATTATTATTATTATTATTATTATTATTTATTAATTGTCATTATTGAGTGTAATTAGTTACCACTGCCACCGGGTATTTACCCATTTGCAGTGTGAATAAATGCATACATTAATTTTAGCCAATCCTATGCGACAAATAGTTATTAGTCTACGTTCCTTCCCTATAAGCATACTGAGATCCCCATTTCAAGAAGAATCCATATTGGACCCATTTATTTTTTATCAATATAAAATATAGACTAGTCCTGTGCTGTAGTGTTATGGTCTAAGCACTGATTGTCAACTGGGGGTCCGCATAACAGTTGAAAGGGGGTTATAAACAAACTAATAATAATATAAATTATTGATTAAATGGTAAACTTACTAGTGTTAAATTATATAACCACGTGTGGCTTACAGCTGTTTGGGTGCTTCCTTCACACCATCATAGAGCCTATTCAATAATAATAATTCATTCATTCATTCATTCATTCATTTATTTTATTCCATAGATCTTACATGAGCAATGAAGCTTTAAGATGTGGAACATGTCAACATTTTACAATATTACAATTACAATTTTTACAAATTTTTATAGTTTTACAATTTAGTAATTTTCTACAATTTTTACAATGTTGTACAATTTTTTTTACATTTTGGCGAGATGTAGTGAGATGAAATGAGGTCCGAGGATTCGCCAAAATATTACCCGGCATTTGCCTTTTCGGTGGGGGAAACCTCGGAAAAACCCAACCAGGTAATCAAATCAAAGGGGGTAATCAAATCAAAGGTGTTGATGCCAAGGACTCGCCATAGACCATCCGGCTTCAGTCCCACGGCTGTTGAAAACCTCGGAAGAAACCAAAGTCCAAAGGGGGATCCAACCCAAGCCCGAACGCAGCTCCGGATCAGCAGCCCAGCGAGTCTGCCGACTGAGCTACATCAATGGCTCTACTAAAAGTATACAATACATAGCCAATCAGATTATTAAATTTACAAATGCAAACGATCATTCATAAGTTGAGCTATATTATAATACAAAACAATTTAATTAAATTTAAGGCATAAACAATTCAACCAGTTGTGATATACAGAAATTGATAATACATATCATGCAAACTACTTCAAATTACAAACACAAACAATTTATCAGTAGAGCTATATAGATTACTATTCAATTTAAAGCATATACAATTCATCGGCCAAAACTATACAAATATATACAATACAAAGTAGCATACTTTCATTAAGCTATACAAATTTGTGCAATTAATATCAAGTAGATTAATTCAATTTATAATCATAAACAATTCATCAGTTGAGCTATACATATTACCATTCAATTTACAGTAGGTCTATATACAATTCATCAGTAGAGCTACACAGACTAGTAATCATTTTAAGAACATATACAATTCATCAGCCAAACTATACAAACATATACAATCAAATTAGTTCAATTTACAAACTTATTTTCGTTAAGCTATACAATTCATATGAAGTAGATTAATTCAATTTATAAGCTTAAACAATTCATCAGTTGACCTATACAGTATACTATTCAATTTACAGTACATACAATTCATCAGTTATGCTAAACAAAATAATACAATACATAGTAAACAGATTAAGTCAATATAAAAACATATTTTAGTTGAGCTATATAAAATTGTACATGTCATTTAAGTAGAATAATTCAATTCACAAGCATAAACAATTCATCAATTGTGTAGAAGGTATGAGTATGTAGAAATTTGGTTAATAATAATAATAATAATAATAATAATAATAATAATAATAATAATAATTTTTTAAAGTTGTTCTATGAAAATTTAAACATATGACTATTTACATTAAATAAAGACATAATTTAATTGCTTTCTTTTTAAATTGATACAGAATGTCATATTACTTACAAATTAAACCAAACCCTTTAACTCTATTAAATGTAGAGAGTATAATCTAAATTTTAACAGAAGAAATACTGAAATCAGAAGTAAACACTGAAATAATGAAACAGTTGTCTTTAGAGACATACACTCCACATTAATACACCGACGGATCCTTGATCTCCAGGGAACAAGGTGCAGGTGCAGGTGTTACGTGTTGTCTCTTCTCACTTTATAGGTCTCTTGGATAAGTTTTGATGGAGAAATCATTGCAATAAGTGAAAGTCTCAGGAATCTTCTATGCAACATCAATAAATTGAAAAATACAGTTATATTGTCAGATTCCAAAGCAGCTATTCTATCAATAGTCCCTATACACACATCTTCATCTCAAACAGCAGAAATAACTAAAATGCTCTCTCAATTAATAACACTCAATAAAAGACTTGTATTCCAAGGGATACCATCCCATTGTGGAATCCTGGGAAACGAGAATGTGGATGCTTTAGCAAAGAAGGGCAACACTGCTACTTACAGACCTATTACTAAATTTACGTATTACTCTGTGAAAAGATTTATTAAATCTACATACTTAGACTTCAACAAACAAAATTTGATAACGCAATCTCAAGGGAAAAAATGAAACTCTCTGCATCATAATCCACATTTAATGCCCGATTTACCACGCAAATCGTCTGTAGCTGCATTTAGATTGGCAACAGGCCATGACTGTTTGGCCAAACACCTGCATAGAATTGGAATATATCAGTCACCTAACTGCCCATTGTGCAACTCAAACCAAGAAATGAATTCGGAATACCTCAAAATCTGTGCTTCAGTGGCTGACCATGACAATATCTTTGAAAAATATTGGAGTGCAAGAGATCAAATGACTTTATTGTCAAATGCCTGGCATTAGAAAACAACAACATATTACTCTGTTCTACATTCAGCTCCAGTGTTTCTCAACCTCTCTTATTTTCCTCACATTACCAGTACTTCAGTGCGACTCCCTGGCCTAAGATGTAGATCGGAGAACGTAGTAATGTGAAATTTGATTTTATTTTAAAAACATTACATGGGACTAAACTCTAAATGAATTAGGATTAGGTCATTAGAATATTGTTAATGCATGTAAGTCTGGATAATAAGTTGAAGTTTTTACTGCATGTTCTAAAAAATGTGATTAAGGAAACTACAGAGTCGCTTTTATTTTGATAAAGTAAATATTTTAAAAAGAAAAAATAAAATATATTATCCAGATACTAAAGAGGTGATATGAGTTTTTAGACCGTGAACAGAATTGGGCTTTTAGGGATTCCACTGTGTCCTGGAACTTGGCATTTCCAATGTTTTGGAACTACGTACAGGTTCAATCATCAGAGCAAAAGGTAAAGCCAGAGAGGTCACGTACTCTGTTGGGCTCATTACACCAGGCTAATCCAGATGACTGAGCAAAGGTTCTCCTCTGCATCCCTTGTCAATGGAAGTCTCTACTACTAGAAGTCTTCACACACGTCTCACCTTCTTTTTTACATTCAAGACGAGAGTCCAGCAGCAGCCTGCAGCCACGGCCACTGAATGAATGAATGAATGAGAAGGGAAATGGGAGGAGAAACTTTAAAAGGTACACAAAAACGCGTCCTTGCAAGGGAGTTCAGGGCTGAAAAAAGTGAATATGTGAGCTCCAAGCCTGTTAGCCACTTGTCTCGCTCCGAGTTTCGCTGTTCCCCTGAAGGAGCTCTAGAAAATTTTGAAGGGGAAATGCAGAAAATGGACATAACGTAATAGCTACTACATAAAGGGGAGAAGGTGGAGGGGAAGCATCACTGCAGAATTGGAAGAAAAACCGCCAGAAATTGTAAGTCTGCACATTGAAAACCACCGTGTCCTTTCACAGTGAGTGGAGTCGAGTAACCTCGCTCGTGTAATAGGGGTAATGTGAAAAAGCTAAATCAAGGCATCTACAGTATATCGAGGATTTAATTTTGGAAAAAAGCTAAAATTTGTGTTGGGAGGGGGATAAAAGAATATCTAATCAATAAATGTTATTACGCAGTATATGTTTTATAATATTGAATAATTTAATCCTGATTGTATCCACACTGTATACTTCTACATACTATATGTTGTTCTATGTATATAGCATGTTCCATTGAGTGAAATGAATTATCTGAAGATAGTATTTTAATGCTGAAAATGTTAATCATAATAAAATGTTGTATAGTAATTAACACTATATTACAATTTGATAAGCAAATAGACGGCCTAATATACACACATACTCATAGTCATCCTTCTTTAAGTCGCAACACTTTTGCACGTGTTCTTTTTATTTATTTTTTTTTATTTTATTTTTATTTATTCATTTGTTGATGAACATAACAGGCAAAGCCCAATTACAATGTTCACGACTAACAAATTAATATATAAAACATAAACAAGGAAAAGGAAACATACACTTATTAAAAACTGTAACAAAATAGAAAAAAGGGAAAGATAAAAAGAGAAATTGAAATAAGGTGTGAAAGTAGCTTCAAATTAACTAACAACAATATTCTGTAAAATATGATAACAAATAATTCTGTATCATATTGTAATTCATATTGAAAATATCAACATTCGGATGAGGATGTAATTTATTGTATAACTGTAACATTTGGAAAACTGGGGAATTTTTGTGGGATTCAGTATTTGTCCTTGGTATGTAAAACAAATTTCGAAATTTCGTTTTAAGCTTAGGTGCATATAATGTTATATAATAAAATAAACCAACACAGTCCAACTTATTGTTAGTAATTTTATAAAGAAAGTTTAAAGATTGACAATTTCGTCGAATTTGCAAACTAGTAAAATGGAAATGTTGAAGCATTGTAGCATAACTCTCATAGGTAGGATAATCATTATAAAGTCTGTAATATAACCATTTTAGAAATTTATTTTGAATTTTTTTCTAGTAACAGAATATATTTGTTAGTAACTGGGTTCCAGATAACAGCAGCATACTCTAATTTAGATCGAACAATGGAATTATACAAAATTATTATAGTTTTGACTTTGAATTTACAAGAATCTCTCATAACAAAACCTAAACTTTTATAGGACAAATTTATAATATTATTAATATGACTATGAAATGTAAAATTGCTGCTAAATAATATACTGTACCTAAATCTTTATGTTCATTTTCTGCTGGTAAAACTTTTGCCTCTATTTTATATGAAAATTTAATTGTATTTTTCAATCTAGAAAAGGTCATATGTATACACTTATTTATATTAAATAACAATTTATTATTAATACTCCAAATATGTAAGTTTGTAATATCTGTTTGAAGTAGCTTACAATCTGATATAGTTTTGATTTCTTTATACAATTTAATATCATCCGCAAATAATAAAATTTTAGAATGTTGTACACAATTCACAATATCATTAATAAACAATAAAAACAATAATGGACCAAGATTGGAACCTTGAGGCACACCAGAATTTACTGTAAAAGGCTTGGAAGTATGTCCATGAAAGTTCACAACTTGTACTCTTCCTGTCAAGTATGATTTAATTAACGATAGCAATGAGAAAAAAAATCCATATTGTTTCAATTCTAATAAAAGAATATCCTGGTCAACCTTATCAAATGCTTTCTGAAAATCTGTATAAATAACATCAACTTGTAATTTATTATCTAGTTGGGTGGAAACAAATTGAGTGAAATGTAGTAAATTTGTAACAGTTGATCTTCCAATCATAAACCCATGTTTTTATTTATTTTATTTTATTGGGTTATTTTACGACGCTGTATCAACATCTCGGTTATTTAGCGTCTGAATGATATGAAGGTGATAATGCCGGTGAAATGAGTCCGGGGTCCAACACCGGAAGTCACCCAGCATTTGCTCGTATTGGGTTGAGGGAAAACCCCGGAAAAAACCTCAACCAGGTAACTTGCCCCGACCGGGATTCGGACCCGGGCCACCTGGTTTTGCAGCCAGACGCGCTGACCGTTACTCCACAGGTGTGGACTAAACCCATGTTGATCATGTGAAATTGATTTTGCTACGTAAGTATAAATTTGTTTATATATTAATGATTCAAATATTTTAGCTGGTGTTGATAAAACTGCAATAGGTCTATAATTTTGAATTTCGTTAATTTTACCAGACTTGAATATTGGAGTAATTTTTGTACATTTCCATTCTTTAGGGAAACAGTTGCGTTTTATAATGAGATTGAATATACTAGTTAGTGGTGATACTAAATTATCTGCACAAGCTTTAAATACATAAGGTGGTATACAGTCTGGTCCTGCAGATTTTTTGGGACGTAATTGTCTTATAGCACATTTTACATCTTCATGTGTAAAATACATTATGTTTAAGAGATTACAATCATTGACTATATCAGTTGATACATCACACACAGGGTCCACATTATAAGTGGGTTCAGTTGAAGAATAAACAGATTGAAAATAGTTGACAAAACCTTCACATATGTCATTCAACAATGACAATTTTTTCCCATTATATTCCATGCAACGCAAATAATTTGTTTTTTTTTTTCTTTTATTTTTAACAAAATTCCAGAAACTATTAGAATCAAATAAAATTGTACTGTCTATTTTATTGACATATTGATCATAAGCTTTTTTCATTTCATTTTTCGTGAGACTCCGATAAAATTGATACATCAGTAAATAATATTCTGAAATATGTTTTTTCTTTCTAAACTTTTCTTTAAGTTTTAAGTTTTTTATTACATTATTATTAACCATAAAGGATACTTATTTTTGTATGGTTTAGTTCTGGGAACACATTGATCTATAATAAAATACATTTTAGTATAGAATATATGAACAGCAAGATCAACATCCTCACAAAGATAAATACTTGTCCAGTCACATTGTTGTATAAGTCGATATAATTTCTCAAAGTCAGCTTTATGAAAATTATATTGTCCAGATAAGAAATGAATGAAACAGATAAGATAGAAATAGCATATCTGGATTTATGGAGATCCAAAGAACACTTTTCAATATATTTTGTTTACAATCCTCCAAATAACAGTCCTGATTTGAATATTTTTTATATATCACATAAAACTATAATAATGGGAGATTTTAATGCCCATTCCAAATTATGGGGATATAGAGACCAAAATACAGCTGGCAAAGCAATGGAAAATTGGTTAAATACAAATGAATTGGAACTTGTATTCAATAGGGATCAAGAGGCATCATACAGGCTCCACATCCAACCCTGATTTACTGCTAGTGGCATCAAATATAGCTGAAAGAACACACCGTGAAATATATGAAAGTCTCGGATCTGACCATTGAGTCGTAATTGCCAGTATTAAAGTCAAGGCAAAACCACCCAAAGTCCACTGCAAGAAATCCTGGAATTTTAAAAAAGCTGACTGGAAGGGATACAAAAGTGAATTGGAAAACAGATTACCAAACGAGATCAAAATCAAATCTAGCTCACCAGATACCATTAATAACGAAATATGCAAAATTTTGATTACAACAGCAAAGAAATATGTCCCACGAGGGAAAGTTAGAATGTACAAACCATTTTGGTCAAAAGAGTTACAAAAACTAAAAGTTGAACGAGAACAGGCCAGGCAGGCAGCAGAAACCAACAAGGATAAGGAAAGCTCTCTTGATTGGAAAAATAAAGCTGCAAGATTTAGGAAAGGTATATTAAATGCCAAAAGAAATGCACTTGATAAGTTTGTAGAAAACTTAGATTATAAACAAGATAGTAACAAAGTTTATAAATATATATCTACTGTATGGAAAGAATCTACACATAAACAACCAATAAGATATGGACACAAAAATATACAGATGATTATAAAATTGCATCAGCTTTTAATACATATTATTCTGCTCCTAAACTCTCAAGACAACATAGAAAGCTACAGAAGTCGATGAAATTAGAAATTAAGAAGAAAATGCAGGTTCAGAATCAAAATGTTACCTCTACTGATGAAATTTTCTACCACAACTTTAACCTATTAGAGCTAGAAACTGCCATTAACAAACTTAGTAACAAAAAAGCCCCAGGCCCAGACAATAGCCACCCAGAATTCATCAAACACTTAGGCACTAAAGCAAGAAATGCATTACTTGACTTCTATAACTATGTTTGGAACATCTCCGTACCTGCAAATTGGAAAAAAAGCAATATTATTTCAATATTGAAACCAGGAAAGCCAGCAGACAAAATTGAAAGCTATAGACCTATATCACTAACGAGCCACTTAGCTAAAATCATGGAAAGGATGATATCAGAGCGATTAAACTGGTTTTTAGAAACAAACAATCTTCTGTCAACACAGCAAGCTGGATTTAGGAGAGACCACTCAACAAGAGAACAAATAATCTTACCAAGTCAAGCTATTAAGGATGGATTTAATAAAAAGAAAGATACATTAGCTGTATTCGTCGATTTGAAATCAGCATATGATAATGTGTGGAGATACAATCTGATAACAAAGCTCCAAAAATTAGGCATAAAATCCAATATGTTAAGATAGATATCTGAGTTCATCACCCAAAGATTTTGTTCTACAACTTATGGATCAGCAAGTTCTAAATATAAACAAACTCACTTGGGCTTACCTCAAGGTGCAGTATTAAGCACAACACTATTCAACATATATATTAACGACCTACCACAAGAGCTGGAAAAGCATGACACTAAAACAGCACTCTTTGCTGATGATTTGGTTATTTGGACGTCACATAAAACCAACGCAGCAGAGAAACTTCAAAATTCCATCCAGTCATCGTTAGTGGCACTTGAAACCTGGTGTTCAAATAATATGATGTCAGTGAACACAGAAAAAACAAACTTTCAACTCGTCTCATTAAGAAAGAAACCAGTGAAAATAAATCTAAACTATAGAGATGATAAGTTACAAAGAACTGAAAATGCAAAATACCTGGGTATACATTTCGACAATAAGCTCACATGGAGAAATCACAATGAACAGATCAGCACAAAGGCAACAAATCGTTTTAAATTACTAAAAAGACTGGCAGGAACGAAATGGGGTAGCTCAAGGAGTACACTCAACACAACCTACAACACATACATAAAGCCTATCTTAACGTACTGTGGTGAAGCACTAATAACCTCATCAACCACAAATAAACAGATATTAGAACGCACTCAAAACCAAGCTTTACGTCTCATCACTGGTGCAATCAAAACTACTCCAATTGAAGCCATGCAAATAATCACATCTAATAAACCAGTTGTAACAGATCTTGAAACACAAGCCCTTTTAACTTATGAAAAATTAAGAAGACTTCCAAATTTGGATAAATGGAGTAAATACAAAGATTCTAAATTTACATTGAGGACCCAAAGCAGATACATACAAGAGGTAGAAAAGCTTAAACAAAATCTAGAAATACCAAGTGAAAAGGAAAACTTGCTGTCTCGATATAATCCACTTAATAACTTCAAAGTAGATTGCTGCCTTGATCTAGATGAAATCTTAAAAAAAAAATATATAAATCCAGAAATAGCAAAAGCCATTGCCCTACAAACAATTAATAGAAAATATCCACAGAAGGACTGGTTGTACATTTACACTGATGGATCTCTCATGGATCAAAATGAAGGAGCTGGAGCAGGAGCTACTTGCCAATACTTTTCTCTTTATAAAAATGTTGGCAAGTACACAACAAATTTTGATGGCGAAGTTGAAGCCATTTATACATCACTTCAAAATGTATTTGTTTGGCTAAACCAGTGCAAAAACATAGTCATCCTGTCTGACTCCAAAGCTGCAATCCAGTCCATCAGCTCAACTACATCCCCTAAAATGGAAAAAGTAAAAGAAATTCATTGCATGGTAAAACAAATTCAAATGCTAAATAAAAAAGTGGTCTTCCAAGGATCCCGGCCCACTGCGGACTGAACGATAACGAGAAAGCATATATGTTAGCAAAGAAAGGAACTTATATCAACTTAAAAACAAATTTCAAGTTCTCATATGAATCAATATAGCGAGTCATAAAAATAATAAGTTACAGCGAACAGGCAAAACATCAAAATTCAAAATGGAAAGAATCATTCAAAGATCCAAAACTAATTCCTGATCTACCTCGAAAATCTGCCGTGGCCATGTTTAGATTGATTACTGGTCATGATTGCCTCAGTAAACATCTCCATCGTATTGGAGTACTGAATTCGCCTAAATGCTTACTGTGCACCAGAGAAGAGGACATGGAGATGGAGCACCTGGATAATTGTGAAACTCTTAGGACATTTGTGGACCTTCCATCAAAATATTGGGAAGCAAGAAGGATGATGACTTCATTGTTAAATCCAGAGCATTAGATACACACACACACACACACACAGATTGACTGAGTTACTAATTTAACTAATTTAAATGTTACAGACAATGCAGGGTGGTTAATATCTATCTGTACTAAAGACGGAATTTCTTCTTCAACCTCTAAATATTCTATATTACTTATTATGAGATCAAGAGTTCTATTGTTTATATTAGATATTTTATTGCGCGATTTTAAATTGAATAAATTCATAAATTTCATTAACTCTCTTGCTTTAAGCGATCCTCTCGACAGATCATACGTATCAATAATAATTTCAGATATATTAAAGTCTCCCAAAATCAAAATTTTACTGTCTGAAAAAATTTTATAATTTTTATAAGCGATTTCAAAAAAGTTATTATAAATTTCAGTTGTTGAATTGGGTGGGAAATATACTACACAAATTAAATATTTCGTATGATTATAAAATAATTTAACCCAAATACATTCTAAAGTATTTTCTGTTTCGAAAATACGTTCAACTTCGAATGAGGATTTTATAGCTAATAGTACTCCCCCTCCATGTTTTTTTTCTTTGAAGTATTAGGAGATCTGTCATTCCTAAAAACAATATACCTGTCATCAATTACTTCAGAATTATAAAATTAATTATTTAACCAAGTTTCAGTTAATGCTATTACAGTAAAATTATTACAAAGCACATTACTAAAAAAACATTACTTTTTGTCTTAAGACCTCTAACATTTGATAATAAATAGTAAAATTAGTTACTGCACTCAATGAGATTCAATAAATTTAGTAATATCGATTTAATTTCTAATTTGGAAAACAGGAGAATGATCATGAAGACGGAGAAATATATTTCCGTTTCTTGACCATACATACTTGGCATTTTTAAGTCTTCTTGCTTCACGAGCCTTGGCTAAGAATTTCCTCCTGTCCTCTGCGATGCACTCTTCTGTGTGATGTCCCATTGAGGGATGGTCTGCGATGCTGTGCTGATATGCTGCTTCCACACTGTCTTCTCTCTGGTGGCCATTGTCAGTTCCCAAAGGTTTTCCTGAGATTGTCAACTCAACATGCCCTTTGACGCCCCACACTCCTTTGCTCGCACCTGGGGTCCCAGACTGTCGCCTTGTGATTCCATCTGCTGGGGTTTAGCCTCATGATGTGGCCCGCCCAACTCCATTTCAGGTTTCTGCTGGTAGTTACTGCATCATTGATTTTTGTTTATATTCTTACAGTCTCATTTCACATTCTGTCCCTCCATGTGAAGCCTAGTATTTTTCTCTCCATTCTGCTTTGGCATACTTGTAACATGGTTCTGTCTCTCTTCGTGGTGCTCCATGTTTGTGAACCGTAAACTAGTGCTGGTAATATGCACGTATTTATGATGTGTCTCTTAATCTCTAGGCTGTATGACTTTTCTAACAATATAAACTTCGGTGCCCACTTTAAGTAATTAATTTACATTTACTGCATAATGTAATATTGTGTTTCACCATTTACATGTCCTATATCAACCGTACTTGATCTACAGGACGAAAATAAATAAATAAATTTCTTTAAGGCTCATTCCTAAAAGAAATGGCCATGAATCAACATCTCTTATAGGGATGTTTTTTCTGAGTACCGGTACCTCATTTGACTTTAACAATTAGTTTCCTATATAAACAATAGCCAATTAGAACCTCTTTTAAGTGACGAACAAGCTTGGAGCTCACATATTCGATTTTTCTCAGCCCTAAACTCCCTCGTAGGACGCGTTTTTACGTACCTTTTAATGCCTCTCTTCCCATTTCCCTTCCTGTCATTCATTCATTCCAGAACTTTTGTTCAGTCGTCCCGGACAACTCGTCTTATTAACCTGGTGTAAAGAGCCCAACAGAGTAGTGGCTTCTCTGGGCTTACCTTTTGCCCTGGTGATGGAAACCTGTATGTAGTTCCGAACTGTTGGAAATAGCAAGTTCCAGGACGTGACAGTATACCCAAAAGCCTAAGTCTGGTGACTTTCAGGTCACTTATACATTAAAAATTCAAGTTGTGGCTCTGCTGTTAAATTACATGCATGTCAAAGATGATGTACAATTTTTTTTCTGCGATCTGTAACTTACGTTTTGTGGGAGTAGATACATTTTGAAAAAGTAAAAAATATATGTAGTAACTCAAAAAGTATTAAATTGATATTTGAAGTTTGGGGACATTAATACTTACAACAAGAGGTTGCTGCACAGAAAAAATTAAGTATCTAGCTTGAAAAATGTAGAAAATAGAAATTTCACTCATTTCTTGCCCCCCAAAAGGGCAAGGGCCGCAGTCCCTTTGGTTAAAAATCGCTGCTCTACTCTATATCTTGTACTAGGTGGCCATATTAAAGTAAAATGACGAAAAGGCCTCATCATCAAAAAGGTTGAGAAACACTGATTCTAAGGCATCATGCCCAGGACTTACATTACAGAATGTGCACTGGTTCGAGTCCTCATGGGGAAGGAATTTTCTTGGGAAATTTTAGCCAGTGTATGGGACCAGTACCCACCCAGCATCGTGATGAATTTGGGAAGCTGTAATATGTAGCAAAATTCGGTTACGAAAACCAACTATAACAGCTGTGGAGATCATTGTGCTAACCACATGATACCTCCATTCTGGTTTGTTAGTTGTTCACCTTTGCTGGGGCATGTGGATGTAAGGCCAGCAGCTGGCTGGTTGACCTTGGCTCTACATGCATGTCATTCGATGGGTTATTGTTATATATAGGCTAAGTGTCACACGATTCTCTGACTTTTGTGCACAAGAATTTCTACCTTGCCACAACTACAGTATAGTACTGATACCTTCTGGTGGTTGCTGAGGTGGTGGTAGGGAAGGATGTAGAGTGAGCAATGGGGGTAACTATTACGAAATGTCGGAGCACCAGCTTGGAGCAGAGAGATACGTTACTACCTCCACCAAAAATATATGCTGCAATCTGACGAGGGTTTTCAGTAGGGCACGATGGATTTGGCTAAAAGTATTAATATAGACTGATTTAAGGGTTCTGAAAACTATGGTGAAGGTCTCTCGTTTCAGAATTGCATATTTGTGAAAATACAACAATTTAAAAAATCTGGATTGCATGTCGTTCTTGCGCCTAATTTACTGTATGAACTAGATACTGTGAGAATTGTTTGTGTCTTCACAACATAAAGTTACTATTAATATCATTATTGTTGTTATTGAGATAATTATGTATATACATTTTTTTTAAATTTACTAGTGAAACATATGCCCATCTAAAACTATTTGCGAATTAGGTAATTTTGAGCACCCTTATATATTCGTATTTCAAGCACATATTTTTACATAATTATTTCGGCATTCAGAATACTTAAATACATATTTTAACATGTTTATTTGTTACAAAAATACTTATTTTCTTTATTTTTGAAGAAACTCCAGAATTCCTACGCTCATATACAAATATTTTTTTCCTATACAATCAAATTTCTTCTAGTTACAAAGTAATTTTAAGATGGTTGTAAACAAATCCTCCTTCACTACTCACCCTTCTCCCCTTTTCACTTCCTGAACTAAATGGTTTCAGAGCAAGTCTGCTGTCTCCTTCCCATCCCTAATTATTTTATTACAGCTTATAAAAGAACTTGTATTGGCTGATTCGGAAATAATTTAGTATGCAAATTAACAGTAGTGGCTGGTGGTCAAAATAATGAGTGTGCTACAATCTCTATATCGGCCTACTGTAGAGGCCTACACTTATGTATTTATGTTAATTTGGAGTCTCGTCTAGTGATGAAATATGAAGTCCATACAACGTTCTTTCGTACTACAGAACTTGTCATTTGGTGTTAAACCCCTCCATCTTGGACATCATACACTTTTCTATTGACAGTATTGCAAGAGCAGTGAGACGATCCTGGGACATAGTGTTCCTTAAAAACGTTTTTATACGTTTCAAGGAAGAAAGACATATTTCTGGCTCAGCAGTGGTAATTGGTATTGTAACCAAAATATTTAACAACTTCGATACTTCACAGAATGGATCCTGTAAATTGTTGGATACAATGTATTGTGACAATTGAACAGCCATCTATATTTCGGAAGTCAGGCCTTCTGTATGGAAATCCAACTTGTATCTGGAACACTCTTTTTTTCAGTATAGTATAGCTGTTGACAGCAACTTTAACTGGTAGATGGCAGCAGCAGTCGGACACTTGAATTACCGAATACATTGTACATAGTTCCGAATTCTTCCACAAACAACCATTCTTTCGTTATGCTTTACTTTTGCAATCTCCAAGCTGTGTTGTGCTGAAGCTCACTACAGCACTTTCCCGCGTAAAAATAGCCAATCAGAGCAGTGTTTTCAGCTTCGCACATGCGCATAACTGTCTACATTTTTCATGTGGAGCTTCGAGTAGCACAACGAACCCCCTGAGGCACCAAAGAAGGCACGAAGACTAAACACTTTATAACGCGTCATGAACATAACCACGGGAAATTGTCAAATGACAGATCAAATACTATGGTGGTATTACAAATACTGTACATTATTTGAACCAAAATTATCATTGTACTGTAGCACATAAGGACTGGCCGCCCCTGCAAATTAACATGGATAATCTTTGACTGTAGTTCTCCCAATTTTTTTTTATTTTTTTATTTTTTTTAAACATCGTTTTGTCATGTTTCATGTGCCTTATTATATTGTTGTGATGTAGTGAGTTGCCTCATTGTTACACGGAGAGCAAATAGATTACAAATAATAATTAAATCATAAACAATTAACAAATGATGATTTATTAAGCTAAATGAGAAACTAAAAATTAACAATGAATAAAAATGTGATACACGTTACTATACTAAAATGAGAGCTACATCTAACTATACTAGAATGAGTGAGAGGATGATCAATGAGTCCTGGGGAAAATCCCGCGAACACTACAATTAGAAAAGAGGTCCATTCTTGCTGATAACTGCGCCACGCGAGACGAACACATAGTTCCAATAAGCACAAACTTGTCTCGCTGACGGACATGTCTTTTCCCGCAAAAGGGAGCAACCGTACTTTGACCTCTAGCATCAAACTGAGTACATACCTCGGTATCACTCGCACCATAACAAACCCGAAATGTTCCACTGCGGCTTGAGTAGAAGTCCACTACCTGGCAGCATATTTCCAACATACTTACCGCTGACAATCCATAAATGACTCGTGACACAGGTATATGTTCCGTGGATAACTCGACCTTGCCATGCTGATACCACGTAGTCTGTACACCATCTGCAGACATTGTGATTCCCAATCACAATTTGCTGCGTTCCTTCCAACGTAGCAATTCATTCCGAGCAGATTCCACTCTGAACGGATACACCAAGCGGTGCTTTCATGTACTCAGCAAGACACGAACTCCAATGTGAGCGGGCATGCTCATGGCCCGTTCCCCACGCATAGATATCTCCGGACTCCAAGTCCACTGCAGGAATACCAGTCTGCGGAAACGTCCAGTCGACTGTTCCCCAACACCCGTGTTGTAGTCAGACTCTCTGAGACGTATCCTGGACTTAGGTCCTCTCCCAGAGGAACCCCAACCAACTCTCTTCTGCGGCGTCCTGCAACCAACCCCTCTCTCAGAGGTACTGTCCTCGACCTCTCCTCGTGATGAACTGTCGTGATGAACTCTCGTAATGAACTGTCGTGATGAACTCTCCTCGATGAAGTCTGATCGTGAACTCCTTCTCCAAGAACGAGCTCGGCAAGCCAAACAAGAAAATCCGTTAGACTTTAAACCGGCCAATCAGATAGCTCGTCTTAACACTAATAAGGCTGGTTAATCTCGGACCCAATCGTAAGCAAAGCTCAATTATGCCGCCTAGTGGGCATAGAGGGAAAATAAAATATACAGCACCATCTAACGTAAACACGTAATAACTAATACGAGGTGCCATATAGTGGTGAGGAACTAAAACCTCACACTACACCACAATATAATTCAAACTTAACAATGAAAAGAATTCTACTCCGGTATGTATGTACTACAAAACTGATTTATATAAGCTTAAGTGTAAGTAACAGTGCAAAGGTTTTCATCAATATTCATTGTTAATTTTGTTTATTTTTAAATTGGCGATTACAGAAATAAGTATTTTTTAAATTTAAGCCTACATTATGTAAGTTGTAAGTAAGTTACATGTTTCGTCAATTTTAAGCACATAACTCATAAGGGAATGTATATTTCCACTTCAGGAAATTTTATAAGCACATATTTTCCTCCAATGCCACCAGGTTGTCATTTGACATTTCTGGTCTCTCCTGGCAGTGGCTTATTTTTAACCCACTTCTGAGGTTGAGTCACCTGGAAGGCAGAGTTACGCTGCCCTGATGATATTATGATAGGATGATTATGAAGTGCCAGGAGAGGTCTACCTCAGCTAACCTAATTTCCTGTGTTCTAACCGGGAATCGAACTCGGTACCTCATGAAC
This sequence comes from Periplaneta americana, assembly GCF_040183065.1. Lineage (NCBI taxonomy): Eukaryota > Metazoa > Arthropoda > Insecta > Blattodea > Blattidae > Periplaneta > Periplaneta americana. The sequence continues at coordinate 117,057,026 of NC_091121.1, read as the reverse complement.
TGTAGTAAGAAGCTCCGACCACTAGCCCATGAGGCTGGTCTATTATAAGCGCAAATTTTAAGTAAATATTTTGCAATTTTTAAGCACAAAAAGTACATATTTATGGAATTTTAAGGACATAATTATTTGAGCCATTATTATTATTATTATTATTATTATTATTATTATTATTATTATTATTATTATTATTATTATTATTTAAGGAACTGTTGTAAATAATTAACATTATACATCTTGATTACACAACTTTTAACACTTTACTTTATATTCCGAAATTAACATTAGTTATAGACCCACCAACTTCTTTTTACTGATTGGAGATGAGGTCGCTGTTATTGCTACAACAGGAAACATGCAACGAGCTCAGTAGTTCGGACTCCTCCCATCGGTAATCAGAACTTGACTGGCCTATATCACAAATATTATTTCATAATTTTTCATCATTATATGACCTCTAGTCATTGATTAACAAATAAATACTAAACAGTCAAAATAAATAAACTAAACGTATCTACTTATATACATAGCCGTAACTAGGGAGGAGATGAAGGAGACAAATTCCCCCGAAACAGGAGATGTTATTTTTTCGCCTCCAATCTCAAAATAATTAGGATTTTTCACCTTACTCTAAACTGGAGACATAACTGAGCACTATGTTTATAGCTTGCATGTAACATACACTTCCTCCGTAGTTAACTCCGCCATGTCCAAACTGTAACACACCCATACAATCCTAAAACACACTCTTACAGCACAGTGAGCTCAACTACCCACTGTACACATGCATACTCAGAGGTCATCAGAGAGTACCAGTGGCATGTTGTACATGGAAGGCAAGGGAAGCATTGTTCGTTCATAAAGCGAAAAAGAAGAAATTTATTGCAGAAATTATATATTAATCGTGAGAACTATGAATTCTCTAGTCTTAAAAGTCACAAATTCTTTCACCGAGCACCTGTCCTGGCTGAGGCAGATTCATTAATCATATTCTTAGCTTGAGGCGCCTATACTGGCCGATAAGGATCCGTTTATTTCAATTTGATGATTTTGCTACTGAAGAGAGAAGAATTGCTTTGATCTTCAAATATATTTAGATGAGTTGGCTGTTATCAGTTTTGAACTATACATATAAAAATTTGTTTCGGAATATATACTGTACTGTATTTCTTTCACGTGTTAAAATAAGGTACGTGTATAAAAATTTGTATTATTGCTTTCCTCACATAAAATTACACCACACTCCACTGCAGTACAGTACATCATTTTATTCCATGAGGAATTTTCGTCCATCATGGATTTTTCTCTGCCGAAATCGCAACCATTTCGGTAGCCTTTTAGTGTAAAATGAAAGAAACTGATCAATTGTAAGCTAATTATTTCTCTCTGCACGAAAATGTCAATTTCTTGGCTGTGAAAAATAAGTTGATTGTAGAATGTTTATATGGAAGTCTTCTTTTATGTCTATTTATCAACTCTCCGTCTAAACAGGTGACACCTTAACTGAACATGTCTTGGAGGTTAGGTTTTGGTACCTAGAAAAATTTAGATTTATGTTTTTTTCATAAACACATTTTCCTAAGAAATTGTAAACACTAAAACACTATTTCCTGAACTCTGCTATTATATCCATAGTAATTGTTACAGGCCTTTCTGAGCAACGTAATTGAATTCTGTACTAAACTGATAACATAAATTAAAAAATATATCTATTACAAATTAATTCATTTCTCAGACTTACTGATGCAAAACACGTCTGGATCTAAATAAAAAGCGTTGGCAATCAGATTGATATTCTGGTTTCACAGGTTTTCCTATAATTATATTTTTTAAACTTTAAAATGTTTAAATTAATTTCAAACTAATATCCTTCAAAACTATAAATAAGAAATAGCTTTTAAAACTTTAGAGAAAAGATGTTTTCTCTGATGTTATGTTATTGAGCTAAGGTTTATAATTATTACAATAGTCTACTGTAATTCAAAAGGTACTCAGCTGCTTTTAAATAGAAGAATCAACTGTCATGTGAAGAATCTATTTCAAGGTGCAAGAAACTACAGTGGAGTGCAAATCTCCTGATGTTTCGCGAGAGCCAATAACGTGCAAGTGCGAAATTGTTAAACCTACAGAGCAGGAGGGATGGGCGGCCAGTATTGAAAACAGAATCCGTTCTCAATAAAAAAAACAGTGCAATACAATAATAAATTATTTATTCATGCAATAATAAATAATGTATTAAGAAATCATACCTTTAAATTGATGTTTGCAATTCCAAGGGAAAAGGCAATGGTATGTTTTCGAAGTCATTTAAATTTGTCACTCTTTAAGGTATATTAATATGTTTTCTAGGCAAGACGAATAATTTCTTAGCACCCTGTGTTTCGGCTTTTTGCACTTCTCTGCATACACGTGGCATGATTGATACATTTATTGAACATTCCTCGGCAGTTAGTTCTTGATACTTAGAAAAGTTAAGATTTTTACTGTTTTCTTCATACGAATATTTTCTGAAGAAATTGTAGACATTAAATATAATTTTCCGAACTTTGCTATTAATTCACTGGATCTATTACCTTCACTAGTACTGGCCTCTTGCTGAATGGCATACTTAAATTTCATACTACTAATAAACAAATAAAGTAATAAACTAATAAGAACACGCAGAAAATTATTATTACAAGCGAATTATTGATTTTACTGACAGACACAAAGCATATCGAATACTTACACACAACACAAGCAGAAATCGAGCTGGCATTTTCGGTTCTGGCTTCATAATTATTTTTATCTAATGTTTATGTCTCTTAATGAATACTATTTATAGTTAATAGTCTTGGTGCTTCGAAAGGCTTTTTTATTGGCATGCTGCTGTACTTGTGGAAGATCATAAAAACCATGAATCAGCTGGACGCAGTTAAGACACATAAAATGCGAATTACTTGGCGTAGAAATAAGATTCTTGTTTCGGGTATATTCAGAAAAATAATGTCATTCAACCTAATCACATGTAGACACCCTGTCACGAACAACTTGTCCAAGCGCATGTATTATTTTTACAAGCGGTGACAACGAATATCCGTATGTAGCGCTGTTGCTACTGGCTATCGCCATACAAGTAAACAAGCTCCAAACGTCAGGAGATTTGGACCACCTTGACTGAATTAGATTAGATTAGATTAGATATTTTATTAGTCGAAATAAAATTATTTGTGGCGTCGTCAGTGTGCATTAGACAAACAATGATACAATGGATAACAGATGGTACAGTACACCATATCCCGTTTAGAGAGATCGATAAATAATTGCTAATTTAAAGTATAAATAATGGTTTTATAACATAACTTTTTGTGTAACTTGATGTAAAAACTCTCCGAGTTTCGGAGAATGGTCAGTGCAACTCGATGTGTGCACCTCGAGCTACCCTGAAGACATCTTAAAGGTACTCAACCTTCTGCCAAGTGTTCCATAACATTTGTGAAGTGATTAGCGCAGCTGCATTTATAATGCGTTGTCTCAGTTTTTCCAAAGCAGCAACTATATCACGTTGGTACACAACACTTGTCACAAAGCCCAGAGGAAGGTCAATGGGCATCAAGTCGGTTGACCTAGGTGGCCAGGAGGGGTTCTCCTCTTCCTAGCAACCTATTGGGAAAGTTTGCATTCAAGAAGCCATGCACTACTCCATAGTAATGGGGGAACCCCATGTTTCTGAAAAACCGATTCTGGGAGTTGATCAACAACAAAAGTTCTGCAACATGTCCAGATACACATTCCCTGTGACTGTCTCCTGGATGAAGAAGAATGGTCCAATGACAGAATGTTCTACTGAATGGCGACAGCCTTGTTTCCACAATAAATGTTAGTGTGCATGTGCATGAACATGCAACTGTTTTTAAACCATTGGTGCATAAACTTGGACAGCTTCTGTATCTTGTCAGATATAAATCGAAACAATATCTTCATCTAATTTTAAATGGTTAGCATTTATTTCTCAATACCTCTAAGCGGGACACGGTGTATTTTACAATCATCTTAATCAAAGGTACCGGTAATATGTCACTTGCCTATTAAGTAGGACACTAGTTACCAATACTTAGAATATAGGTATAGTGCACTAGTCACTTAGCAAATAACGTACTATTTACTATTGATACATCTATTAATGGTTAAGGACATTAAGGAATGTATAAAGAAATACACGAGATTGATGGGACTCCTTCCCAGACCCTGAAACAATTACTTAATTAAAAATTTAGTTTAAGATGATGCAGGAGTTGCCTCTGCTAAGCGAGACCAGAATGGTTCATTCAGGATGGTGCTCCACTCCATTATGCCGCAACAACTTCCTCGATTGGTAGATAGGCCGCCAGAGGACCGAGGGAATGGACTCCCAGCTTGCCTGACCTAAATCTACACAACTTTGTTTTCTAGGATTATCTTAAGGAAAATGTATATGTAGTAAAGATTCGTGATCTGTAACATCTACGAACGCAGAGTGAGAAAAAATGTCGTGAAATCATTGCCAATATGCTACACTGCTCGAGTCTCCAGCGTATTAGTAAAGCATATTACCCCTCTGCGCAAGACAGCTCTGTCAAAAGGGTTCAGCTAACTTCTGCAAAATAGTTTTTTTCCTTCAGTGTTCTGTATACACTTTTAACACTTATATAATAACTGATTAACTTTATTTATTCTTTACTGTGTTAATATGAGGAAATTACCTGGCTGACTAGTTTCGACGTGATATTCTTCATTGTCCAAAGCCTAGTGAAGTCCCGTGCTATCTTCTGGTTTCAACCTACACAGAACACATCACAAACTTCAGTCACAATTACAGCAACATAGATACTGATATGAAAATACTACAAATCCAGCCAAAAAACCAGAAACTTGACACTCTAGAACAATAGGAAATGAAAATTAACAATCATACAAAAACACACCCTCAGCACGACCAGAACACTCAAGTCAATTTCAAAACACACATCCTTTTCAACATAATTATGAACACACCCCACCACAATACGAAACCAGAAGATAGCATGGGAAACTTCACTAGGCTTCAGACAATGAAGAATATCACTTCGAAACTAGTCAGCCAGGTAATTTCCTCGTGCTAACACAGTAAAGAAGGTATGAAGTTAATCAGTGAAAATAGTATTATTGAAGCATCAGAATAACTTGAAATTCATAATTTTCTTAACCAAGTTCTCAGCTGAATAAACTTAGAAATATTTTATGTCTCACGAGCACTAATTGTTCATGGGTACTTCTCACAGCTACTTGTGAAGCATATACAGAGTATAGTTTTTCCATCTCATTGGATACTGTTGTAGTGTTTCAATTACGTTTTGCTTCTGAGTGCTTGTTTTTTCTTCTTGCCCATTAATGTGTAATTTTCCAAGTGCTGTAAAAATTTCGTTTCTCTTGATTCAGTTGTTTCCTCTCTCTTGTTAATATCAAACTTTAACTGTCGTATGTTAAGAAAACCCGTAACTTATTCATTTTCTTTCTGTTTTCAGGTACCTTCTGCACACTGGACATTTGCATCAGTCGTTTAGAGGATGTGGGGACTGTAGATGTTCGAGGCACAGTTGAACGAATCCGTTCTCAGCGAGCATATTCAATCCAAATGCCTGATCAGTATGTGTTCTGCCACCTGGCACTCATCGAATACGCTCTTGCAAAGCAGCTTATACCTCATGTGGACCTCGCCGGCTTTGACAACCTGGCTGATGACGAATCAGAATAAACGTCTAATTCTGTGCCTAAGTGAGACATCACACAACGGTGAACAGATGAGTGATAAATCCAAGTCGAACTGCTTCCAAAACAAAAGCATTATACGCAACATTTGATGTCATTACAGTGTGTTCAGGAATGAGTGTTAAAATAATTTTATGGAATAGATTAGACTGAACAACGATTAGGAAGCATATTTGGTGCAGGATCTATCTAAATGAATTCGGAGATCTGTTATAAGTTAAGTTGAATACCTTCTTCATATATATTAAAACAAAGCTGTGTGGATTTTATAAGCGACACAGCCATAATTTTATCTGCTGGACTGGAGATGTTCTACAGAATTATGTTTCACAGTACCTAATGCAGGATGTCTATTACATCTAGTGGTGTCATATCAAAACTAAAACATGTTGTTTTCCAAATGGAGTTGTATGAAAAAATTATGGCAATTATATTTCCTGAGCTCTGAATGGATATATAGGAACATTATGAGTCACCATATATATTCATGGTGTGATATTCGATGTATTTGAAGATGAAAATATTATGTGACAAGTTAATTGATGTTGCTTATGAGGGATGAATGCGTCGTTCTTGAAGAATTGTGCAAAGCGAGTTTTGGACATCTCTTCAGGTTGTTTTTGGACTCTTTATTTGCATGATTTTAATGTGTGGATGAGTGAACTGAAAACTCTTTTCAGTGGGTAAATGAAACAATAGGATGAACAGACACATAACGGAGGGCATTGTGTTACATTTGCAGCATAATATGAACTGTTGTATTCAGTGTTTCTAACCGTCAGTATAGTTTAACTGTACATTATTTCTGTACATAATATTCATATTTAATATATATAACAATATGTGATATGTGAGTAATTGAAGCTGCTAAATATTTGTGACTTTTTTTAACCTTTTCTCGTCTTTATTACGAATACTTCCAGAAAATATGTAATTTTACATAAAAATGGGAACATATCAATAAGTGCTATTCTGAGACAAGGGAAATGTCAAAGCATAATAGTCATGAATCAGATGTTTGCTTATGATTTTAATATAAACGGTTTTAAAGAGAATTAAAGCATGGTTAATGAATGATGCCGTAAGAGGTAAGAGTTGTTTGCTAGTCCAACATAAGCATCAATTTAGCTTCTCGTTATTGAGAAATGTCTAGAATAGGAATTAAAAAGGAAGTGACAAAACTAACATTTTTCAAATAAAATTGTGAATGTTTTAGCTGTGAATCTGTGTATACATACTCCAAGTAGTAGAAGTCTCCGGCCAGCTGCTCTTCCTCTGTTGAAAATTTATGAAAACATTCATCCATCTCTTCCCTTCAGCTCAATTCCCCTAAAAATTTTCATTTTAATTTACATCTTGTCATTATTTATAGACTAAAAATATTCTATTTCACTTCCATTAATATTTAACTCTCTTAATTTCATATCATTTCGAAATGAATGTGTAATGTTTTCTTAAGATAAATTGCACGTATAATTTTTAAGATATCACTATCATGAAAATACCTAATGATATATACAAGACCACATTGTTCACTGAAATATTTTTAACAGTGAAATATCTCGATAAATTTTTAAAAAATATTATAATATATTTTTATAAATACATTTTCAAGATGTCAGATCAACTTTTTAAATACTCTTTTGTTTATTTAATACATGTATAATATTAGGTAAGATATTTTCTTGCGCAATGTTCCTTTCAGTACGAAGTTGTTTCCAACTGCTTCAAAATAAATCATACACTAGATAAAAATGAAAACTGTATTGAATAGAAACAGGTCACAATTTCTTTATTAACCACCTATGCAAGATAATGGGATCTCAGACAAACAATTGAACGATCCAGACACCATTTCCATTCAATAATCATCTGCAGAAGTGCAGAAAAGTACGTAATGATACTAGAGTTAAATGATATTGGAAGATGCGGGAACAGTTACTCAGATCAATCACTATATTCTCCAGGTTATCAATTATGAAATAAGTATGTTATTTCTTAATTTATTTAATTTCAACAGAGATTGTAATCATTAAAACACTATGAGTTTCACGTTTCACGAGTTTATTCATCACCCTATTAACCAATTGGTGGATTATCCAATTGTCTTTCTCTCGCTCTTTTTTCTGCAGAAAAAATATGAAGTACTGTACATTACATTAGTACATATTTTTTTATAGAGTGTGTTATTACAAGCTTTTACCCTTACACAGTATGTAGTAGAAATGCTGCTGCTGCCAGCAACAGAAACAATTTCTTGTGGGAGGGTATGTTTTCTCCAACTTATAAAATAGTCACTACCTTCTTTCAAAAAATTACCCCAAGAACTTCCACACAAATGCAAATTCTTGCATCATTCAGTCCATGTCCTACTGTTCGAATGACTGTACTGTATAACTTACATACAAAATATTGTAAATTTTATTTTCAACAACAATGTGAATTTTACTTCTAACTTGAATCACATACCCGTCAACAATAGGTATTCCACTCAATACAGTAGTTGTTATTGCACTCCACAGAACGACAATGACAACTCACGTGAATTATTGAGGAGAACAACAATGTACTCCTAATCTCAACTAATGTTCACAAAGCACTATTTACAAAGCAAAACTGTCAGTTCTCAATTCACAGTTCGTTCGCCCTGGTTAGTTCTTCTAGCTCACTCACTCAAGTTCACGGTACGTCGAACCCAAGACTTCCGGACGCGTTGCTTCCGCCTGGACGCTGCCACATTTACTCAAGTTCACTGCATGTCGAACCCAAGACTTCCGGATGCGTTGCTTCCGCCTGGATGCTGCCACACTCACTTAAGTTCACTGCACGTCGAACCCAAGACTTCCGGACGCATTGCTTCCACCTGGACGCTGCCACAGTTACTCAAGTTCACTGCACATCGAACCCCGGTCTCGAAGGCTGGCTTCCTTGCTCGCTCACTGCTGATTCACAAACCTGACTGACTCACGGCTTTCTCGCCCTTTTTCATTTTATTAAATCACACGTTCTCGAATGTACTGTGTCCCGAAGTTTCTACAACAATCGGTGTTGAGACGTTTCTTTACTTCTACTGCAGTCGGTTTCCTTCCCCCTCTCTCTGGCTGCGGCCCAGCGCCCGCCGAAGCTCGCGGCCAGAATGTTCTGGCCTGCTGCCACAATATCTTTCACAGACATCAGAAGAAAACATGTGCCATTCTTTAAAAATACAAGGTTAAACAAATCTGGCTTTCAGGTAGTACTCCCTGTAAAGCAGGTTTGAATAATTTCAAGAAAAAATTGTTCCGGAGCCAGGTATCGATCCCGGGACCCTTTTCAGGTAGTAGCTCCCTGTAAAGCAGGTTTCAATAATTTCAAGGAAAAATTGTTCTGGAGCTGGGTGTCGATCCCGGGACCCCTGTGCACTCATATTGAGTTCTGGCTCATTGTCAGCTCATTTGAGTTGTGTGGATATAAAAGGAAAAATTGTGACGGTGTCGTGTATAGTTCCTGGGGTAGCTCAGTCGGTAGAGTGTTCGCGCGCTAAGCAAAGGGTCCCGGATTCGATACCCGGCTCTGGAACAATTTTTCCTTGAAATTATTCAATACAAGGTTAAAATTTATAAATTCTGTAAACCTCTGCTACTTCTTTCTTTCTACACAGAACCATCACAAAGAGTTTCCTTGGCCCTTAAAAATCCGTTGCTGACAACCAGATTAAAATTAGTGAATTTCTGATCCACTACCTAGCATGTTAAATACAAGACCACGGAGGAAATTATGAAGGTTTAAGTTTTATGCACTCAGTTTAAGATCTTTTATGAACTATGGTATGGATTATCCAATTTTTTTCATTAACTGTTCAGTCCACTTCCTTCATTACCACGGATAATTGAGGTTCTAATATATATTTATTCTTATTGATTAAGGGTAAAAGGAGCAAAAAAAAAAAAGAAAGTAAAACATTGATTAATTTAATTTTTTTATAAAAAATAATCTGGCACTTCGAACAGAGTTTTTAAAGCTGATATCAAAAGCTTTATAGTACCTACAAGAAACATTTCTTATCAAAGTTATTGTAATATTATATTCAGTAAACCTGAATTTTAAGGGACTTCATACAGTAGAGAATTTGGAAAACTTACATATATTTATATATACAGTGTAACAAAAGTTTCTGTTACAGGCAAATTTTTATTTCATCACATATTCATTTTGTATGAGGTCTCGCCCACGTATTTTCTTTACATACATGTACAGGAATTTGAAACAACTCTATATTTAAATTGTACATAGGTTGACTGTTCCTAATTATCAGTGTGTTTTCTGTTTCGCTCAAGACATTGTTTCACATGCCTCGCAAAACTCTCGATGAGTTTGAATGTGTCCTCCTGATTTACGGAGTTCCACTCTCCCTGCACATAGGTCACTAACTGAACACAGCTTCTCAGTCTGGGGGCTCGAAACATGCTGTCCTGTAACCTGCTCCATATATGCTCCACAGGATTCAAGTCAGGTGAATTTCCAGATCAGTCAACCCACACACCACTGCACTTTTTCTTGATTCATTTAGTGAGAATTTTGAAGTGTGAAGCTTTTTGGCCGCACTCTTGCTGTCTGCAAAATCTACTAATCGTCATATGCGAAATGGTTTTGTTCTGCAATTCGTAATTTTCGTAAAAGTTAAGTATCTTAGCCACAGTTCATGTGCCTATACCAAATTATTTTGTCCTTAACTCACTCTCGAATTTTTCCTTTTTTTTTGCGATATCACCTTACTTGGTCGTGCTGCCCTCTCTGCATCAGAAACGAGTCCAGCCTTCTGGTTTTTCAATTTCATGATGGTTATTGGAGACAGTTTCAATATTTAAGTAATGTCATGTACTGCTTTTCCAATCCTGAACAAAATTTGAATTTTTTTATTGTGTATATTCTCTTTTCGTTGGAAACATGGCAATCTAAACCAATTAAACACCAATTAACTTCGATAATAAGCAACGCACAATGTTATGGGTATTAGAAGTTAGTTTGAAGCACAATTTTTTGTGCGTATCCATATCGAACACCTATGTAACAAAAGTTTCTGTTACATACTCAGAAATTTTTATTTCACATTTTTCATCAATAAGCTGAATAACTGGTCCTTGAAAATTATTTTTGTAAGTTGAGTAAAAGAATTCACTCATTTTTGTGGGTAGAGAAGCTACGTACCAGTTCCAAGACCCCAGCATACAACAATGGTTTGACCTTGTAACTGACTCTTGTTTCTGGTAAGAAGAAATGAGCTCGAATGGCAAATGATAGCTTATTGTTTTCCAGAAGCAGTATTTCCCTCGAAATTTCTCACAGTAGAAAGCAGCACACCCCAGTCAATAATGTGATAGCATGAACCACTAAAATTCAAAGAGGGCTGCATGAGGAAAATAGAAAAAGAGTAGAGTGTTTTAATGAGCTACTGTAGCAGAAACTTTCGTTACACTGTTTTATATATATACTAAATTATTTTAGTAGAAGTCCTGAATATTTCTGCAATTTTTTAAGTAATTATAATAAAGGAAGTGGTATTATTATTACTATTATTATTATTATTATTATTATTATTATTATTAATAATAATATCATCATCATCATCAACATCATCACCATTATTATAATTATTTTAGGAATTAAAGTTTATTATTTTATTATTTTCTTCTATCATAGTGAAAAAAAAAATTGACTTGTAATACTACTATAGAAAGCAGTTACGAAGTTAAATTTGGTTCGGCCCCATAAATAATTCTGACTATTTACTATGAAAAAGGAAAGAAAAACAATATTCATTCTTGATGCACAGCACTTTTAACACATTTCAAATATGATGAAATGTTAACACTTATTAAACTAACAACTTTTAATTATGTAGTATGGTACCGTTACGTTATTTGTTGAAACTTAAGAAAGTATTATACCTTTATGACTAAAACTCCACTACTATCCGCGCACACCTCCCCCCACAATGAAACCAAGCAACAAAAGATAGTCTAGTAGATATAGTACCTCCTTAACTTTTAATAATTAATACACTACATACTAATAAATGTTGTTAGTTTAAAAACTTTTAATATTTCATCATATTAAAAGAAAAAGAAATTAAAAATTAAGAAATCAAGATCACATTTTAAAGAAACATTGTGTTTTTTTTTTTTGGGATATAGTAGAAAAGTAGATTAACCTTTGTAAAAAAATTATTTGTTTCTGTATTAACTTATGGTTTTCTTGTTGGAAAAAGATAACCTTTAATTTCTATTGTCAATGTATACCAAAAGTGAAATACTTCCTAAAATTATAGTTACGTTATTAATGATCTTCTTAATCGTGGACTTCCTCCTACTGTATTGTACCACTTAAGAGCTAAATTATTTTACAGTTAATATATACAAAATGTTTCTTAACATGTGAGATCCTCTTCAGAGATGGATAAAAAATAAATATATTAATTCTTGATTACACTCTTTTAACACACTACAGTAGTATTGAGAGAATGATGGATATTACAACGAAACTAGTCAGTGAAGTAAAATAAGATCTTAATTTAAATATTAACACAATAAAGTTATTATATCAGTGAAATGAACATCGTTTAAAGTTATGCCTGAAATAAGTTAACTACCGGTACTTGTTTTTGTGTTCCAGCAACAATATACCTATTTCTAAAAGGACGTTAGCTTATTCAACATGTTGCAAAGGCATTTCAGTGTTCAGAACTAGTGTTGAGTAAACTTTGGATTATGCTGTAACTCCTTCCTGTTCCAGTGTTATTTTCATTGCTGATAGAGATGTATACCATAACAAGTGGCTAGTACGACTGTAATCAAATCCTAGTAAATCCAAATGAAATTTGTCGTGGACACTGTAGAGGCAGGTTTTCTTTGTATATTCTGTTTCCTCTGCCATCATTACGCCATTTCTCTTAAATCCTTATCAGTGGAAAACTAGTGCACTGTATCATATCTTCAACAAAGTAACTGCATAATAATAATAATAATAAATTTATTTATTTATTATGGTAGTGTTAAGGCCATCAGATCTTCTCTTCCACGCCACCAGAGTACCGGTATCATATTATTCCTGTAATAAAGTTCATGGTAAAAATAGTCAATGAGGGTATCTAAGTTGTCGCCAATAGTGACTTCGATACAAACAGGCATACACAAACCCCGAAAAAGAAATAGTGACCAATTGTGGCCTTGAATGTTCAGAAGGTAACAAAAGACTTATTGGATGAAAAGATTGAAATTAAGAGGGTTAAATATCAGACTTTTAAAACTTTTATTAATTTAAGATATGGGCACAATGGAGTGAGGATAGTTGCACAAATGTAATTGGAATACCTTGTGTGTGGTAGTTTGCTCATTAGAAAATGCTGGCAAGATGTGAATCTTGGAGTAGTGAAAGCACATATTGTAATAATGGAGAGTAATGCACCATTGACGAGATTTTGATAAGTATTTGTGGAGATGTGACTTTTTTACCGATGTTTTTGTTACTATATCAGTTGTCACATAGGCTAGGACACGAATGTTGTTTTTTAAGATGGTGAAATTTCTGAAATTATTTTTTATTGCGTACATTTTGGCTATTCAAGTAAAATTAAATTTTATGGTATTTTAAACTGATAATTGACAATAATATAAGTATGATTTTGGGGAACAAGTTCCGAAAATACCAGACACTGGACTAGAATGTTATTGTATAGTGGAATGTCATAGAAATACATTTCTGTATGAATTGATTTATTGTAAACATTTCACCTATTAGCAACATTTGAAAGGACAAACCTCCCTATGCTGCTGCCCTTAATTTTTCTATTGCTGTTACTGTTGACAAATATATTAAAACTCACCTTCAAATAAATAAATTACATTGACTTGATTGGTTTAAGTAAGATCTTTTTCTCCTCTTCCACCTTTAATAAGTATTCCATAACAAAAGGAAATGTGGTGAAAATATACAAATTTTCATTGTGATAAAATCTAGAACATTTAACTTGCTCCCATTTGCCATTAATCTACTTGCAGCTGAAGTATGCATGCCCTAATCTCACTACACAATAGAGAAAAGTCTTAAATAAATTTGTTTGCATAAATATACGTTTTGCAAGTACAACTTAAAAAAAAAGGTCCGTATTAATTGGAGTAGGGTGACCAGATGTCCGGATTTATCCCAGACAGGTTACTTTTTATTAGCTTTGTCCAGATTTCAAAGAAACTGTACTTTAATGAGAAATTAATTGCTTGACATTGTTATTTATAACACGAAACTGCTTTTTAAAAAGATAACATCATGTGAAAATCGCTTCCTTCAAAATGTGGTAGCAAAAATAATCATCTGCGGCTCTGTGGTGAACATAGTAACAGTTTAGGATTTTTCTTTCGTGCAACTTGGATATTCTATTAAGTGCGTCCAGTCAGCAGTGTTGTCTACTGTGCTGGAATTATAGTCCACATAGCCATAATTTGAGCAGAGTCTTGCTCTTAGATATACAGTGTGATTCTAAAGTATTGCCCTGATTCTGAAAAATTTTCAGTGTATTGAACATAGTAAAACTTTACATATGCAGTGTTTTTAAATACATACAAGTGCCCGATATGGGTTCCTCTTGTATTCTTGCAGATAATTAAGTCGGTAGCCCAATTTATCCTATACACAGTAAAGTGAGTCCATATCGATTTGCAGTGATGGGGGTGATGATATGGGCATGTAGCACTGCCATATTTTCTGGTAATGGGGATACAAAAACAGAATCATTAACATACTTCCACAAGTAGAAGTTGTACGGTGTTAAGTCAGGAGAACGTGGCGGTCAGAACAAGAGCTGCATGTAGTCTCTCCTCACGTGATCATTCCATCTGTTTAGCAATTGGACATTCAGATATGTCCGGACATCATTGTGAAAGTGAGGCGGAGCACCATATTGTTGGATTTCTGTAGACTTCATTGGAAGCTCGCCAATGCATGATCAACTGTTTCTTGTGAGACAGCCGACCAGGAGATTTTTCTTTACACATGCATCCATTGGTCACAAATTGATTGTACTATCGTCGAATAGTCTTAACATCTGGTGGATCTTTGTTAAGCTTCGTTCAAAAATGATGCTCAACAATTATGATGGATTTAGTGGAATGAAATTCCAACACTGCAAATGCATGTTCAGTGCTGGTCGCCTTTCTATAAATTCAAGTCCTCAACTGGTAAAAGGTGGAACTCTGCCATGCGTGAAATTGCAAATGAATCTTTGAGAGATATTCTGTGATATAATATTTGTACCATTGTTGTATCATTCATGGTACGCCTATGAAAAAGTCGTCAAATCAGAGCACTTATTTAGAATCACTGTGTATTTCTTTATAGTTGCAGTATTGCTAGTTATTAGAATAAACGTTAACTAACGTTAATCCGGTTCCACCATTCAATGCTTCTATAGCATTATTGCCACATTGTTTACAGTTTAAATTTTTCTCATTTTTCCTGTGTTTTGTGTTATTTTGGTGAATTTACAGTATTTTTACCAAAAGTAAAGTGTGAAGTCCAGGATGAGTGGTTTGAGGAGATGAAATTTAAAAAAAGTCTTATTAATGAAAGCTCGTGTTTTGTACATTTTGCAAATGTGATGTTGATTGTTCAAGCAAAGGTAAAGGTGACATAACCCATCACTTACAGACACAAAAACATCAACGGAACAGACGTTCTGTGGTTTCTAGCTCATATATTGATTTGTTTTTGAAGCTAACTACTTCAACCCCTGCTGATGAAACAGTAGCATTAGAGTCACTCTGTTAAGCGTCACCATTCTTTTCCAAGTTTGGATTGCACAGTCAAACTAAATACTGTCAAATGGGCAAACTTGGAACAGTGTTTAACTTGAAAGATTATCATAGGGTATTTTCGTTTTGTTACAGTGACAACATAATCTTCACTTGTTACTTTGTTGTCCAGCACATTGGTTGTAATACTTACTAGAGACACATACCCGTGAGTGGCAGGCAGGCAAGGAAAATGTCACAAATTGAATCGGCTAGAATCCGCCATTAAAGGGAGTGTTTGCGGCGCGAAATTCGGAAACAGTACCACAATACATTGATGTAGCCTGGTGATAGACACTGTTTTAAACATCTTTTACCAAGGATGGGTCGTGAAGAAATAAAGATGAATGGAGGAGGAGCTCTGTATTTATTGAAGTATTATATGATTCATCTTTGGCGATATTATAAAATGAATTCAATCACCCATATAAGTTTATACTCGGGATAAGTAAATGAAATATTGAATAATGGCAATGCCAACATGAATTTTCAGTATTACCATTATTGCTTAAGGCCACAATAATAGATAACTACTGTAATATTTAAAATCTATATTTTAGTCCTTTCATGCAAGGGAAGAGAAAGATATATGGTGCTTAGAAAATGTTGTGGTGAAATATGAGATCATCAAAATTCTGGAAACCTGATTTAAAACATAACAAGAATAACTCTTCTCGGGTTCTCAGCCAGGTGAGTTGTAGATTAGCTTCCAAGCTTTCGACGGCTAGCTCTGCCATCTTCTTCAGGGACGAAGTGATGTGGGACGAAAATCGAAGGAGAATTGGGAGGAAAATTTAAAAGGTACGCAAAACGCGTCCTTGCAAGGGGTTGGGGGCTGTACAAAACTAAATATGTGAGCTCCAAGTCTGTTGGCCACTAGTCTCACTCCGGGTTACGCTGCTCCCCTGAAGGAGCTCTAGAAAATTTTGAAGGGGAAGCCGAAATTGGACGTAACCTCTTAGGTACCACATACGCGAGGGGGGCTGAGATTGATCAATTGATCACGGAACGGGGCGAGGAGGAGTTGGCTGGTGTTTGCCGTTAGGATGGCAAGACGCCGTCATCTGTTGTTCGATGACAAAGCATGTGAAGGCCGTCGGAAGAAGCGCCGTGAAATCTAATCTGCAATTTGAGAGGTCCCTGTCCTTTCAATTTGTGACTTATTGAGTGACCTCGTATATTTAATAGACTATTAATATTATCTGAACTAGGGCATACATCATTTATAAAAAAGGTGGAATATATATGGGGAAGGGCATATAGGTCCGTGGCCCATTTCTTATAGGGCTCATCCCGACATTTGTCTTACGCCTGAGGAAAACTACGGAATACCTTAGGCAGGATGAGTTTTCTCATATAAGAGAGTAGCCAATTTGGCTGTTAAGTAGGAGGTGATTGTTGTCCTGAGCCTTGTTGAATCGTCTCAATTTTGAGACAAGCCATTTGGCTATAGGATGGCTCAATTACGAAGAGGGGAGAGAGATGTAATTAGTTAATTATTTTAAGTAATAGGGAGATTAATGGGGATATGAGTGCAGGTCCGTGGCCCATTTCTTTTAGGGCTCATCCCGACATTTGTCTTAGCGCCTTAGGAAAACCACGGAAAAACCTTAGGCAGGATGAGTTGTCTCAATATCAGAGACTAGCCAGTTGGCTCTTAGGTTGAATGACTCTATGAATCGATGGATATATACTAGCCAATTGGATCTATGATAGTTCCATCGATCAACAAAAGTAGATATTGTTAGGGAGGGATTTTGTTTAGCCCAGTTAAGACAAGGTCATTTTACAGCGGTTGCACTATCCAAGGAGTCTCATGGAGTTGAGTCGTGGCTACCAAAACCTGGGAGTAACGCCAGCTTCCCTGTCCTCCTGTCTCAATAGTATAGCTAATGGACCTGTCTGGTGTCTACGCCGTAACCTAGGATCATACTGGCCGAGGCCAGATATGAGCGGGTTGGGTTTAGCACGAGCTTCCGCATACAGGTTCCTAGCCAGTCGAGCAATGAACTCGTCTATGGTTGGCAACTCTAGTTCATGGAACTTTCTTCTCGAGGCGACTCGGGGGAGATGGGTAATGAGTCGAATCACCTGGTTTTGGACAACTTGGAGTTTACGGAGATGGGACACTGCCGCAAACCCCCATGCGGGTGCGGCATAGGTAATGACAGAGCGAATGAGGGCCTTATACATGGTAAGTCCTACCCTCAGGTTGTCAGGAGTTAAGGCCGCCAGAATGGGATAGTGTCTAACTATCAGCCCGTTGGCCTTACGAAGAAGAGATTGGATGTGATCTCGGAAGTTGAGATGAGAGTCCATAATGATCCCTAAATATTTAATTTGGTTCATCCACGGCATTTCTCGTCCGAAAAATGTGGGTGGTGGTGGTATGTCTTCGAGCCTCGCTCTTAATGAAAAGAGTATGGCCTGACATTTCTCTACATTGACCTTGATTCTCCAGTCGTGGAACCACGGCTGGAGGTGATCTAAAATCGACTGCAATCTACGGGACGCTAATCTATAGGTTTTGCCCATCGCCAAGAGGGCAGTGTCGTCTGCATAGATATACAGATGACTACTTCTGCCGTGGATATAGCGAAACGGGAGGTCATTAATGAATCTATTGAAAAGTATGGGCCCGATAATGGAACCCTGTGGGAATCCTGCGTGAATTTCACGGAGGGTGGAGAAACTAGTGCCTACACGGGTTTTGAATGTACGGCCTCGGAGGTAGTTAGAAATGAGGCGTATCATTCCATCTGGGACTCCCATGCCCAGTAACTTAACGAGGAGTCCCTCATGCCAAACCTTGTCGAATGCTCGTTCGATGTCCAGGTAAGCTGCAGCTACTACACGCTTCGTGCTCATAGCCCAGGTAATGTCCTCCGTCATGCGGAGTGCCTGGAGTGTAGTGGAACGACCAGGGTGAAAACCGAATTGCTCGTTCCTGATTTGGGGCAATACTACTTCAGTGAGGCGTCTATGTATGACCCGCTCCGCCAGTTTGCTGAGACAACTGAGGAGACTAATAGGCCTATAGTTGCTTGGATTCGTCTTATCCTTTCCGGGCTTTGGAAAGAGAACTACGTGAGCTTCTTTCCAGGGAATGGGATAGTGACCGGAAGCCAAGATGTTATTAATTATCTCTGCTATGCGCTTCATAGCTGACCTTGGGAGATGCTGCAATATAATTCCTTGGATACCGTCGGCTCCTGCGGCCTTATGAGGGCCGAGGCGACGAATGAAATGGGCGACCTCGTGGGTGTTCGTAGGTCGTATCCCATTTTCCGGCACCCTGCTAAGGAGGTCTCGAACCGATTCCTCAACAGCTCTGATATGGGGCAAGTTTAAATTTTGTTCCACGGGTTGAAAAGTGGTCTCTAGAACGCCTGCCAGTGCGGTGGCCTTCTCCTCAGGAGTAAAGGCCGTGACATCTGGACCGACTACTAATGGGTGAATAGATTGAGACGGATTGGACAGAGCCCGAGATACACGCCAGACATCTGACATGTTTCTGCTGTCCATCGTCTCAACCTTGGATTTCCAAGCATCCACGACCGTTTCGTGGACCGCCTCACTGAGGGCGTTGACAGTTCCAGCTAGCTAGCGTGCTTCTCATTGAGGTCGCCGGCGACTACGAATCTATCGGATAGACTTGTCACTATATCTAAATCGCGGTCATTTAGTATGCCCGGAGGACTGTAGGCAGCCATAAGCAGAAAGGGGAGTCTGCATATGTAGGCTCTAATAGCCACTGCCTCTAATGCCGCTAGCTGGGGAAGGAGATACAGTGCGCGATCGTGGAACGAACGAACACCGCTACACCTCCGCCTCTTCTACCCGCTCTATCTTGTCTATAGACTTTAAACCCCGCGCATCTTAAATTTACTTGGGGTGTCAGGAACGTTTCTGTGATAAATGCTACGTCTATATTATTAGCGTCTAGGAAAGCCCTGAACTCATGTCTATCATGTCTAAGGCCCCTGGCGTTCCATATACACATCCTAGCAACTCCGTCACTTCGTCTGGCCATTGAGAGAAACGAGGGAGGTTAGGAGCTTAAATATCTCCGGGAGGGCAGACAAAAGATTCTCCATAAGGAGAACTATCACTCTGGTTAATCCTTCTAGGATTGGGGCGAGCGGGAGGTTAGGGTTTGCTAATTGCAACGCCTCGGCAAAGTGCTGAACTTGGTCCAAGGTCGCGCCTTGACCGGTCGGGCCTTTCGAGGTGCTTGCAATAGCTTCCTGCTGGGCCCGTGGGACAGGGGCGGAGATGGACTCTACCGTGATAGCCTTGGTAGTTTTTCTGCTGCCCCTGTTGCGCTTAGGGCGCTGAGAAAGGGGTCCTACATTATTGGCAGCAGTTTGGGGGGCTGTCGCTGCCACGGTGGACCACAGAGGCGCGGCAACGGGCACCTCCAAAAGCGAAGGGATGTCCTCCTGCTGCTGCTGCTGTTGGCGGACCGGCCCGAGGTCCGTGCGTCGCTCCGCAAGGGGTCCCTGCACAGGGGCGCGAGCCCGTGGCTGTGGCTGCTGTTCTCGGAATAGCTGCTGCTGCTGCCTCGCAGCTCGCTCCACCCGCTGCAGCCGGAGCCACTCGTATTGGAGCGTCCGCTGTTCATCGAGCTATCCCTCCTCCGTCGGGCAGCTCTGCTCGTTCCTTCCGTGGCATCTCTAACCTGTAGTGCTACGGGACACCCTCCGTAATTGGCAGTGTGAGCGCCAGTACAGATTGCGCATGTAGCGGGGACATCGTGCGGCTTGCGACAATCTTTAGTCTTATGGGGGCGTGCACAAGCTCGACACATAGGCTGCGCTTTGCAGCTAGCTTGCGTGTGGTAGTACCACTGGCAGTTGCTGCACTGAGGCGGGCGTTTGCTGGGGACGTAGTCCACAACTGTTACCCTCATCAGGCAGCACTGACGCAAGGCTCTCATTCTATCCCGGGTTTCGGGGGAATTCTCCACATCGACAATGACCATTGGGAGTTTGGCCTTTGTCCTTGATGAGTGCATCCTCGTCACTCGCCGGACGATTATGCTCTGGAATTCCAGGTCGCCCTGGATATCCTCCTCATCTGTGTGAATATCTATTCCTCTTAGAACGAATCGCAAAGGCTTGTCGTTCTTGGGGCGCAGCAAGTTGTACGCTACTCCCCGTTCGGTCAGGAACCTGCAAAGATTTGCGTAGTCCCTTTCGCAAACAGTTTTCACGGCTGTCCCGCCGCGCGCCCTGTACGAGCATAAGCCCAACGGTTCGTATTCGGCCTTGAACTCTAAGTTCAGTCGGCCCACCGAGCCAGTGAAGGCTGGCGTAATAATAACAGGTGGGATATCACCACGTCGCCTAGTGAGGGCAGTCTGAACATCATCTTCCTCGTCCTCACTCTCCGACACGTGAGTACGAGCTGGGGAAGGGGGGCGGGGAACTGCCTGATCTACCTCAGGGGCAGCAGCCGTCTCCTGTGGGGCCTCAGGTCCGGCGGGGGGTGCTGCCTCCTCGGTCACGACTTGATGAGTCGCCGCCTCTAATTGCTCCAAGGTAGAGAGAGCCGATCTGTCTTCCTTGGTGAGCTCACTAGCGGAAGGAATGCCGCCCTGCTCAGTCTTAGCTGAGCCCTTCTTCTTCTTTTTGGCCTTAATGACCTGAAGTGCGCCGGACCCAGATGGAATCGGCGGCACTTCATTAGCCAAGACCGTAACACCACGGCTATTCAGTCCGCTAGGACCGGGCAAGTCAATACGTGTCACCTCAGTGACCTTGGGAGCTACCTTGGGAGCGGTGGGCTTTCTCGGGTGTCCTGAAGGGACTGGGATAGTGGTAGGGGACGAAGCTCAAGGCTCTCCGCAACGGGGACCGGGACAGGCGGCGTTCGTATAGGCCCAGCCGATCGCAGGTTCCGACGCCTGGGCGGAGGAGTAATCTGCGCGGGACGCGACACGCGGAAGTAGGAGGTGGTGGGCCCTGTCTGGCTAATGCAAACTAGCAACCGCTTTACGCCACCTGCAGTAGGTTGGCTCGTGGCCTTGTTGCTCTTAACTGGAGCCATTCGAATTAGAGATTCGATCCTGTCAGGGGGGGAGACCTAAGCGGCACTCTGTCCGCAGTGCAAGAACCTGCTAGGCCCCTTTCCCACTAAGGGTGGAAGCCCAGCAGTTACGCCCGACCGGTCGCCGAAGCCTAGCCCGGTTAGCCGATCGCAACAAGCGTTGCGGAGCCCGCCGGGGACCGACGGTTTGGTTCGCTAATTTCGTTGGCCCTGATAAGGGCGGGACGAAAATTTGCGTAGCCCTCAGAAGGGCCGGGCAATAGTAGAAGAGTGGAGGGCGGAAAGCAAATTAGCCCGAAGGCCCTGCCTTTGGGCAGTCACTCCGGCACGAAGGCACAGAGTCTCTCCCTAGCAGGAAGCCTGCCTAGGGGCCGAGGACGGCTAGGGGTCTCCTCGAGAGAGGACCCAATCCCCGACCGGGATCCGCCTGGCCTAGGGAAGTTAGTGCGCACAGCCCTCCGTAGGCTTTCTTCGCGCTGAGCGCCGGTGCGGCAATTGAACCAATAGGCTGTTCTTTAAGAAGTGCCGATTACGTAGGTGTCCGCCGCCTGGCCGACAGAAGTACGATGCTCGGCGCCTCGAGCCTCCCTGGCCGAGAGCTGCTGAGTTGCTGCGCTCGCTTGCTGCTGTAGCACTGAGGAAGCTGGTTGGTTCTCCGCTGTAGCTGCTTTCGTCGGTGCGCCAATCAGAAGGCCTCAGGACACGTCTTGCTCCTTTCACGTCCAAGAAAGAAATCATTCCGGTCTTCTGATGTGGGACCACGTCTAGCCAGTATATATGCAAAAATAGGGCTTCCCGCTGCGAGCCAATCAGGAGCTAGTTCCTAGTCCCGCCCGCCAGGCGCATTCTGGTTGGTGGACACGTCAGCCAATCAGGAGCCACTTGCTGGTCCCGACTGTCTGCCGTGTGCTGGTGGTCTAAGCGTATTGATGGCAGGTTTCCATGCTGTACTCAGCTGTAGACCCCCGTCTCTGTTGAAATTATTGCCATCTAGCTGGATTTCGATGGCTTCCTTGATAACTAAGTCCCAGTAACCTGATGTCTTGTCCAAGATGGTGGTGGCGCTGAAATCTATCTTGTGGCCAGTTTCTAGGCTGTGTTGGGCTACTGCAGACTTATCGGGATAATATAGTTTTATGCTGCGTTCGTGTTCCTTGCAGCGTTCCATAATAGTTCGTCCCGTCTGCCCGATGTAGCATTTCCCACACTCACAAGGTATTCTGTAGACACCAGTTGTTCTGAGACCAAGGTCGTCCTTAACTGGTCTCAGCAAGTTCTGGATCTTTGTGGGCGCCTTATGGATGGTTTTAATCGCGTGTTTTCTTAGCATTCTGCTAATTTTGCCCGAGATGGGGCCGTAGAACGGGATATATGCCATGCCCTTTGTCTCCTCTTGTTCCTCGGCAGGTGGTTTGTCCGAAAAGGCCCTTCTGAGGGTCAAGCCGATTTCCCTGTTGCCGAAGTTGTTCTGTAGGAACGTCTTACGTAGGTGACAGATCTCAGAAGGGGGACTCTCTTTGTCCGAAATCCCTCTCGCCCTGTGTAGAAGAGTCGACAGGACCGTTCGTTTCTGTGCCGGATGGTGGTGGCTGTGTCCATTGAGATATAGATCGGTATGAGTCGGTTTCCTGTATACTCTGTGACCCAGTGTGCCATCTGACTTCCTCGAGATGAGAATGTCTAAGAAGGGGAGACATCCGTCTTTTTCCACCTCTTTCGTGAACTGGATGTTCGGGTGGATATTGTTCAGGTATTCTTGGAACTCCTGAAGTTTTTCTTCTCCATGAGGCCAAACGACCAAAGTGTCATCTACATAGCGGTAGAAGTGAGCTGGTTTCAGGGGCGCGTTCTCCAGGGCTCTGTGCTCGAAATCTTCCATGTACCAATTGGCTATGGCAGGTGACAGAGGTGAGCCCATGGCTACACCGTCGGATTGCTCATAGTACTGCCCTTTGTACATGAAGTAGGTGGAGCTGAGCGTATGGTTAAAGAGTCCAATTACCTCAGGCGGGAAGTGAGGTCTCAATAACTCCAACGTTTCCTTGAGTGGGACTCTAGTGAAGAGGGATACAACATCAAAACTCACCAGAATATCAGATGGATTTGTTGTGATGCTCTGTAGAGTCTTGATGAACTCTGCTGAATTCTTCACATGGTGGCTGCATTTTCCCACAAGAGGATTCAGGAGACTGGTGAGGTATATGGCCAGCCGGTAGGTGGGAGAACCTATGGCGCTGACAATAATTCTCAGGGGAATCTCCTTCTTGTGAATTTTCGGCAACCCGTAGAGTCTAGGTGGTCTCGTGGAATGTGGAGTCAAGGACTTCGTCACTTCGGCTGCCAGATTGGCCTTCTTTAGTAAGGCTGTTGTGCGCCTTTCTATGGAGCTCGTGGGATCGCGGTTGAGTATCTTGTATGATGGATCCGCTAGTAGTTCCAGGGTCTTCTCATGGTATGTACTGGACTCCATGAAGACCGAAGCATTTCCATTATCTGCCGGTAGCACCACAATACTTTCATCCTCTAGTAACGAGCGGAGTGCCTGGTGTTCTACCTTTGTGATGTTGGGTGTGGCTCTACCGGCCCTTATGAGGGCCCCGCAGACGTCCCTGCGAATCTCTTCCGCAGTGTCGGTCGGGAGTTTGTGGATAGCTTGTTCCACCCCGCTTATGATTTCCTTTACAGGAGGTTTCTTGGGTGCTAGGGCAAAGTTAAGTCCTTTTGCTAGAACCGATACCTTGTTCGGGTCCAATGTCTTGCCAGTCAGGTTGACCACCACGCGGTCAGAATCCAAAGGTTGTGTGACTTGGTTGGCAACAGACAGTCTATTAAATTTGTCACTTTGCCTAGTACTCGCCTTTCTCCTGTAAAGTTGCTCTTCTGCCGTGGTGGAACTGTCAATCCACTCCCAATCCTGCGGATGAAGCGCGGAAGTCAACTGGAGGTGGATGTCTAGAAGCTCGCTTAGACCACCAGCACACGGCAGACAGTCGGCACCAGCATGTGGCTCCTGATTGGCTGACGTGTCCACCAACCAGAATGCGCCTGGCGGGCGGGACTAGGAACTAGCTCCTGATTGGCACGCAGCGGGAAGCCCTATTTTTGCATATATACTGGCTAGACGTGGTCCCATAGGTTGGACTTACCATGTATAAGACATACCACCACCACCCACACTTTTCGGACGAGAAATGCCGTAGATGAACCAAATTAAATATTTAGGATCATTATGGACTCTCATCTCAACTTCCGAGATCACATCCAATCCCTTCTTCGTAAGGCCAACGGGCTGATAGTTAGACACTATCCCATTCTGGCGGCCTTAACTCCTGACAACCTGAGGGTAGGACTTACCATGTATAAGGCCCTCATTCGCTCTGTCATTACCTATGCCGCACCCGCATGGGGGTTTGCGGCAGTGTCCAATCTCCGTAAACTCCAAGTTGTCCAAAACCAGGTGATTCGACTCATTACCCATCTCCCCCGAGTCGCCTCGAGAAGAAAGTTCCATGATGAACTAGAGTTGCCAACCATAGACGAGTTCATTGCTCGACTGGCTAGGAACCTGTATGCGGAAGCTCGTGCTAACCCCAACCCGCTCATATCTGGCCTCGGCCAGTATGATCCTAGGTTACGGCGTAGACACCAGACAGGTCCATTAGCTATACTATTGAGACAGGAGGACAGGGAGGCTGGCGTTACTCCCAGGTTTTGGTAGCCACGACTCAACTCCATGAGACTCCTTGGATAGTGCAACCGCTGTAAAATGAATTTGTCTTAACTGGGCTAATCAAAATCCCACCATGACATTATCTACTTTTGTTGATCGATGGAACTATTATAGAGCCAATTGGCTAGTATATATCCATCGATTCATAGAGTCATTCAACCTAAGAGCCAACTGGCTAGTCTCTGATATTGAGACAACTCATCCTGCCTAAGGGTTTTCCGTGGTTTTCCTAAGGCGCTAAGACAAATGTCGGGATGAGCCCTAAAAGAAATGGGCCACGGACCTGCACTCATATCCCCGTGAATCTCCCTAATTAACAATTACATCTCTCCCCCCTCTTCGCAATTGAGCCATCATATAGCCAAATGGCTGGTCTCGAAATTGAGACAAATCAACAAGGCTCATGACCTCCTACATAATAGCCAAATTGGCTAGTCTCTTATATGAGACAACTCATCCTGCCTAAGGTATTCCGTGGTTTTCCTCAGGCGTAAGACAAATGTCGGGATGAGCCCTATAAGAAATGGGCCACGGACCTATATGCCCTTCCCCATATATACTCACCTTTATTATAAATTATGTATGCCCTAGTTCAGATAATATTAATAGTCTATTAAACATACGAGGTCACTCAATAAGTCGCAAATTGAAAGGACAGGGACCTCTCAAATTGCAGCTTAGATTTCACGGCGCTTCTTCCGACGGCCTTCACCTGCTTTGTCATCGAACAACAGATGACGGCGTCTTGCCATCCTAACGGCAAACACCAGCCAACTCCTCCTCGCCCCGTTCCGTGATCAATTGATCAATCTCAGCCCCCCTCGCGTATGTGGTACCTAAGAGGTTACGTCCAATTTCGGCTTCCCCTTCAAAATTTTCTAGAGCTCCTTCAGGGGAGCAGCGTAACCCGGAGTGAGACTAGTGGCCAACAGGCTTGGAGCTCACATATTTAGTTTTGTACAGCCCCCAACCCCTTTCAAGGACGCGTTTTGCGTACCTTTTAAATTTTCCTCCCAATTCTCCTTCGATTTTTCGATTTCGTCCCACATCATTCCCCAGCTAGCGGCATTAGAAGCAGTGGCTATTAGAGCCTACATAGGCAGACTCCCCTCTCTGCTTATGGCTGCCTACAGTCCTCCGGGCATACTAAATGAACGCGATTTAGATATAGTGACAAGTCTATCCGATAGATTCGTAGTCGCCGGCGACCTCAATGCGAAGCACGCTATCTGGAACTGTCAGCGCCCCAATCGGCAGGGCGATAGGCTTTTTCTTAATTCTACAGGAAACGGATACGTCGTGATGGCCCCTAGGGAACCCACACACGTACCGGATGCTGAAAATCAACTGCCTGACATATTAGACATCGCTCTGGTGAAAGGTCTCACAACTAGAGCGAGACTAACAACCCTGGATGATCTTCCGTCCGACCACCTTCCGGTGATAATGGAGATCATGCACCCAGTCGAACTCTCCCCAACCGCTGAGAAATTCAACTACAAGGCGGCAGATTGGGTGTTCTTCCAAGACCAGGTAGCCGCTACGCTTCCACCACTCCCCCCTGAAGTCACTCCGGCAGGGATAGATAGATCAGTTAGCGACCTGACGGAGTGCATAAAGAAGGCAATGGTTGCTGCAATACCGAAACGGTCTTCACAACCGGGACGGATGCAGCTCCCAGCCTATATTAGAGACCTAAAGATCGCCCGCAATAGAGCAAGAACATTGTGGAAGCGTACTAGGTTAGATCAACATAGAATAGAAATGAACCGCTTGCGCAGGCGGATCAGTGAGGCGGTCCACGAAACGGTCGTGGATGCTTGGAAATCCAAGGTTGAAACGATGGACAGCAGAAACAGGTCAGATGTCTGGCGTGTATCTCGAGCTCTGTCCAATCCGTCTCAATCTATTCACCCATTAGTAGTCGGTCCAGATGTCACGGCCTTTACTCCTGAGGAGAAGGCTACCGCACTGGCAGACGTTCTAGAGACCACTTTTCAACCCGTGGAACAAAATTTAAACTTGCCCCATATCAGAGCTGTTGAGGAATCGGTTCGAGACCTCCTTAGCAGGGAGCCGGAAAATGGGATACGACCTACGAACACCCACGAGGTCGCCTATTTCATTCGTCGCCTCGGCCCTCATAAGGCCGCAGGAGCCGACGGTATCCAAGGAATTATATTGCAGCATCTCCCAAGGTCAGCTATGAAGCGCATAGCAGAGATAATTAATAACATCTTGGCTTCCGGTCACTATCCCATTCCCTGGAAAGAAGCTCACGTAGTTCTCTTTCCAAAGCCCGGAAAGGATAAGACGAATCCAAGCAACTATAGGCCTATTAGTCTCCTCAGTTGTCTCAGCAAACTGGCGGAGCGGGTCATACATAGACGCCTCACTGAAGTAGTATTGCCCCAAATCAGGAACGAGCAATTCGGTTTTCACCCTGGTCGTTCCACTACACTCCAGGCACTCCGCATGACGGAGGACATTACCTGGGCTATGAGCACGAAGCGTGTAGTAGCTGCAGCTTACCTGGACATCGAGCGAGCATTCGACAAGGTTTGGCATGAGGGACTCCTCGTTAAGTTACTGGGCATGGGAGTCCCAGATGGAATGATACGTCTCATTTCTAACTACCTCCGAGGCCGTACATTCAAAACCCGTGTAGGCACTAGTTTCTCCACCCCCCGTGAAATTCACGCAGGAGTCCCACAGGGTTCCATTATCGGGCCCATACTTTTCAATATATTCATTAATGACCTCCCGTTTCGCTATATCCACGGCAGAAGTAGTCATCTGTATATCTATGCAGACGACACTGCCCTCTTGGCGATGGGCAAAACCTATAGATTAGCGTCCCGTAGATTACAGTCGATCTTAGATCACCTCCAGCCGTGGTTCCACGACTGGAGAATCAAGGTCAATGTGGAGAAATGTCAGGCCATACTCTTTTCACTAAGAGCGAGGCTCGAAGACATACCACCACCACCCACACTTTTCGGACGAGAAATGCCGTGGATGAACCAAATTAAATATTTAGGGATCATTATGGACTCTCATCTCAACTTCCGAGATCACATCCAATCCCTTCTTCGTAAGGCCAACGGGCTGATAGTTAGACACTATCCCATTCTGGCGGCCTTAACTCCTGACAACCTGAGGGTAGGACTTACCATGTATAAGGCCCTCATTCGCTCTGTCATTAACTATGCCGCACCCGCATGGGGGTTTGCGGCAGTGTCCAATCTCCGTAGACTCCAAGTTGTCCAAAACCAGGTGATTCGACTCATTACCCATCTCCCCCGAGTCGCCTCGAGAAGAAAGTTCCATGATGAACTAGAGTTGCCAACCATAGACGAGTTCATTGCTCGACTGGCTAGGAACCTGTATGCGGAAGCTCGTGTTAACCCCAACCCGCTCATATCTGGCCTCGGCCAGTATGATCCTAGGTTACGGCGTAGACACCAGACAGGTCCATTAGCTATATTATTGAGACAGGAGGACAGGGAGGCTGGCGTTACTCCCAGGTTTTGGTAGCCACGACTCAACTCCATGAGACTCCTTGGATAGTGCAACCGCTGTAAAATGAATTTGTCTTAACTGGGCTAATCAAAATCCCACCATGACATTATCTACTTTTGTTGATCGATGGAACTATTATAGAGCCAATTGGCTAGTATATATCCATCGATTCATAGAGTCATTCAACCTAAGAGCCAACTGGCTAGTCTCTGATATTGAGACAACTCATCCTGCCTAAGGGTTTTCCGTGGTTTTCCTAAGGCGCTAAGACAAATGTCGGGATGAGCCCTAAAAGAAATGGGCCACGGACCTGCACTCATATCCCCGTGAATCTCCCTAATTAACAATTATATCTCTCCCCCCTCTTCGCAATTGAGCCATCTTATAGCCAAATGGCTGGTCTCGAAATTGAGACAAATCAACAAGGCTCATGACCTCCTACATAATAGCCAAATTGGCTAGTCTCTTATATGAGACAACTCATCCTGCCTAAGGTATTCCGTGGTTTTCCTCAGGCGTAAGACAAATGTCGGGATGAGCCCTGTAAGAAATGGGCCACGGACCTATATGCCCTTCCCCATATATACTCACCTTTATTATAAATTATATATGCCCTAGTTCAGATAATATTAATAGTCTATTAAACATACGAGGTCACTCAATAAGTCGCAAATTGAAAGGACAGGGACCTCTCAAATTGCAGCTTAGATTTCACGGCGCTTCTTCCGACGGCCTTCACCTGCTTTGTCATCGAACAACAGATGACGGCGTCTTGCCATCCTAACGGCAAACACCAGCCAACTCCTCCTCGCCCCGTTCCGTGATCAATTGATCAATCTCAGCCCCCCTCGCGTATGTGGTACCTAAGAGGTTACGTCCAATTTCGGCTTCCCCTTCAAAATTTTCTAGAGCTCCTTCAGGGGAGCAGCGTAACCCGGAGTGAGACTAGTGGCCAACAGGCTTGGAGCTCACATATTTAGTTTTGTACAGCCCCCAACCCCTTGCAAGGACGCGTTTTGCTTACCTTTTAAATTTTCCTCCCAATTCTCCTTCGATTTTTCGATTTCGTCCCACATCATTCCCCAGCTAGCGGCATTAGAAGCAGTGGCTATTAGAGCCTACATAGGCAGACTCCCCTCTCTGCTTATGGCTGCCTACAGTCCTCCGGGCATACTAAATGAACGCGATTTAGATATAGTGACAAGTCTATCCGATAGATTCGTAGTCGCCGGCGACCTCAATGCGAAGCACGCTATCTGGAACTGTCAACGCCACAATCGGCAGGGCGATAGGCTTTTTCTTAATTCTACAGGAAACGGATACGTCGTGATGGCCCCTAGGGAACCCACACACGTACCGGATGCTGAAAATCAACTGCCTGACATATTAGACATCGCTCTGGTGAAAGGTCTCACAACTAGAGCGAGACTAACAACCCTGGATGATCTTCCGTCCGACCACCTTCCGGTGATAATGGAGATCATGCACCCAGTCGAACTCTCCCCAACCGCTGAGAAATTCAACTACAAGGCGGCAGATTGGGTGTTCTTCCAAGACCAGGTAGCCGCTACGCTTCCACCACTCCCCCCTGAAGTCACTCCGGCAGGGATAGATAGATCAGTTAGCGACCTGACGGAGTGCATAAAGAAGGCAATGGTTGCTGCAATACCGAAACGGTCTTCACAACCGGGACGGATGCAGCTCCCAGCCTATATTAGAGACCTAAAGATCGCCCGCAATAGAGCAAGAACATTGTGGAAGCGTACTAGGTTAGATCAACATAGAATAGAAATGAACCGCTTGCGCAGGCGGATCAGTGAGGCGGTCCACGAAACGGTCGTGGATGCTTGGAAATCCAAGGTTGAAACGATGGACAGCAGAAACAGGTCAGATGTCTGGCGTGTATCTCGAGCTCTGTCCAATCCGTCTCAATCTATTCACCCATTAGTAGTCGGTCCAGATGTCACGGCCTTTACTCCTGAGGAGAAGGCTACCGCACTGGCAGACGTTCTAGAGACCACTTTTCAACCCGTGGAACAAAATTTAAACTTGCCCCATATCAGAGCTGTTGAGGAATCGGTTCGAGACCTCCTTAGCAGGGAGCCGGAAAATGGGATACGACCTACGAACACCCACGAGGTCGCCCATTTCATTCGTCGCCTCGGCCCTCATAAGGCCGCAGGAGCCGACGGTATCCAAGGAATTATATTGCAGCATCTCCCAAGGTCAGCTATGAAGCGCATAGCAGAGATAATTAATAACATCTTGGCTTCCGGTCACTATCCCATTCCCTGGAAAGAAGCTCACGTAGTTCTCTTTCCAAAGCCCGGAAAGGATAAGACGAATCCAAGCAACTATAGGCCTATTAGTCTCCTCAGTTGTCTCAGCAAACTGGCGGAGCGGGTCATACATAGACGCCTCACTGAAGTAGTATTGCCCCAAATCAGGAACGAGCAATTCGGTTTTCACCCTGGTCGTTCCACTACACTCCAGGCACTCCGCATGACGGAGGACATTACCTGGGCTATGAGCACGAAGCGTGTAGTAGCTGCAGCTTACCTGGACATCGAGCGAGCATTCGACAAGGTTTGGCATGAGGGACTCCTCGTTAAGTTACTGGGCATGGGAGTCCCAGATGGAATGATACGCCTCATTTCTAACTACCTCCGAGGCCGTACATTCAAAACCCGTGTAGGCACTAGTTTCTCCACCCCCCGTGAAATTCACGCAGGAGTCCCACAGGGTTCCATTATCGGGCCCATACTTTTCAATATATTCATTAATGACCTCCCGTTTCGCTATATCCACGGCAGAAGTAGTCATCTGTATATCTATGCAGACGACACTGCCCTCTTGGCGATGGGCAAAACCTATAGATTAGCGTCCCGTAGATCGCAGTCGATTTTAGATCACCTCCAGCCGTGGTTCCACGACTGCAGAATCAATGTCAATGTAGAGAAATGTCAGGCCATACTCTTTTCACTAAGAGTGAGGCTCGAAGACATACCACCACCACCCACACTTTTCGGACGAGAAATGCCGTGGATGAACCAAATTAAATATTTAGGGATCATTATGGACTCTCATCTCAACTTCCGAGATCACATCCAATCTCTTCTTCGTAAGGCCAACGGGCTGATAGTTAGACACTATCCCATTCTGGCGGCCTTAACTCCTGACAACCTGAGGGTAGGACTTACCATGTATAAGGCCCTCATTCGCTCTGTCATTACCTATGCCGCACCCACATGGGGGTTTGCGGCAGTGTCCCATCTCCGTAAACTCCAAGTTGTCCAAAACCAGGTGATTCGACTTATTACCCATCTCCCCCGAGTCGCCTCGAGAAGAAAGTTCCATGATGAACTAGAGTTGCCAACCATAGACGAGTTCATTGCTCGACTGGCTGGGAACCTGTATGCGGAAGCTCGTGCTAACCCCAACCCGCTCATATCTGGCCTCGGCCAGTACGATCCTAGGTTACGGCGTAGACACCAGACAGGTCCATTAGCTATACTATTGAGACAGGAGGACAGGGAAGCTGGCGTTACTCCCAGGTTTTGGTAGCCACGACTCAACTCCATGAGACTCCTTGGATAGTGCAACCGCTGTAAAATGACCTTGTCTTAACTGGGCTAAACAAAATCCCTCCCTAACAATATCTACTTTTGTTGATCGATGGAACTATTATAGAGCCAATTGGCTAGTATATATCCATCGATTCATAGAGTCATTCAACCTAAGAGCCAACTGGCTAGTCTCTGATAATGAGACAACTCATCCTGCCTAAGGTTTTTCCGTGGTTTTCCTAAGGCGCTAAGACAAATGTCGGGATGAGCCCTAAAAGAAATGGGCCACGGACCTGCACTCATATCCCCATTAATCTCCCTATTACTTAAAATAATTAACTAATTACATCTCTCCCCCCTCTTCGTAATTGAGCCATCATATAGCCAAATGGCTTGTCTCAAAATTGAGACGATTCAACAAGGCTCATAACTACCACTTCCTACATAATAGCCAAATTGGCTAGTCTCCTATACATGAGACAACTCATCCTGCCTAAGGTATTCCGTGGTTTTCCTCAGGCGTAAGACAAATGTCGGGATGAGCCCTGTAAGAAATGGGCCACGGACCTATATGCCCTTCCCCATATATATTCCACCTTTTTTATAAATGATGTATGCCCTAGTTCAGATAATATTAATAGTCTATTAAATATACGAGGTCACTCAATAAGTCACAAATTGAAAGGACAGGGACCTCTCAAATTGCAGATTAGATTTCACGGCGCTTCTTCCGACGGCCCTCACATGCTTTGTCATCGAACAACAGATGACGGCGTCTTGCCATCCTAACGGCAAACACCAGCCAACTCCTCCTCGCCCCGTTCCGTGATCAAATGATCAATCTCAGCCCCCCTCGCGTATGTGGTACCTAAGAGGTTACGTCCAATTTCGGCTTCCCCTTCAAAATTTTCTAGAGCTCCTTCAGGGGAGCAGCGTAACCCGGAGTGAGACTAGTGGCCAACAGGCTTGGAGCTCACATATTTAGTTTTGTACAGCCCCCAACCCCTTGCAAGGACGCGTTTTGCGTACCTTTTAAATTTTCCTCCCAATTTTCCTTCGATTTTTCGATTTTCGATTTTCGTCCCACATCACTTCGTCCCTGAAGAAGATGGCAGAGCTAGCCGTCGAAAGCTTGGAAGCTAATCTCCAACTCACCTGGCTGAGAACCCGAGAAGAGTTATTCTACATCAAACGCCGGGAAAGCCTCAAGTCATACATAACAAGAATAAATTTTTATCATTAAACAATTTATTAATTGTATAGCTGTCAGTACAGGCTTTTTAATGCAGTAGTAGGAATAGGCCTAGTAGTAGTGACATAATAGAGGTCTAGTAGTAGTGGTAATAGTAGGCCTAGTATTGGTGATATTATAGGCCTATTAGTAGTGGTAAGAGTAGGCCTAGTATTGGTGGTATTTGCAGGCCTAGTATTGGTGATATTAATAGGCCTAGTAGTAGTGGTAATAGTAGGCCTAGTATTGGTGATATTAGTAGGCCTATTAGTAGTGGTAAGAGTAAGCCTAGTATGGATTGGTATTAGGAGGCCTAGTATTAGTGATATTAGTAGGCCTAGTAGTAGTGGTAACAGTAGGCCTAGTATTGGTGATATTAGTAGGCCTATTAATAGTGGTAAGAGTAGGCCTAGAATTGATGGTATTAGGAGGCCTAGTATTAGTGATATTAGTAGGCCTATTAGTAGTGGTAAGAGTAGGCTTAGTATTGATGGTATTAGGAGCCCTAGTATTAGTGATATTAGTAGGCCTATTAGTAGTGGTAAGAGTAGGTCTAGTATTTATGGTATCAGGAGGCCTAGTATTAGTGATATTAGTAGGCCTAATATTGATGGTATTAGGAGGCCTAGTATTAGTGATATTAGTAGGCCTATTAGTAGTGGTAAGAGTAGGCCTAGTATTGATGGTATTAGGAGGCCTAGTATTAGTGATATTAGTAGGCCTATTAGTAGTGGTAACAGTAGGCCTAGTATTAGTGATATTAGTAGGCCTATTAGTAGTGGTAAGAGTAGGCCTAGTATTGTTGGTATTAGGAGGCCTAGTATTAGTGATATTAGTAGGCCTATTAGTAGTGGTAACAGTAGGGCTAGTATTAGTGATATTAGTAGGCCTATTAGTAGTGGTAAGAGTAGGCCTAGTATTGATAGTATTAGGAGGCCTAGTATTAGTGATATTAGTAGGCCTATTAGTAGTGGTAAGAGTAGGCTTAGTATTGATGGTATTAGGAGCCCTAGTATTAGTGATATTAGTAGGCCTATTAGTAGTGGTAAGAGTAGGTCTAGTATTGGTGATATTAGTAGGCCTAATATTGGTGGAATTAGTAGGCCTGGTATTTGTGGTATTAAAATGTCTAGTAGCAGTGATAAGAGTAGGCCTAGTATTGGTGATAATAGTCGGCCTAATAGTAGTGGTAATAGTATGCCTAGAATTGGTGGTATTAGTAGGCCTGGTGGTGGTGGAGATTGTAATAGTAGGCCTAGTAGTGGTAATAGTAGGCCTAGTAGTAGTAGTATTAGTAGCCCTAGTAGTAGTGGTATTAGTAGGTCTAATATTTGGTATTAATAGGCCTTGTATTTGGTATTAGTAGGCCTAGTAGTAGTGATGGCAAGGCAACTTGTGGTGGTGGTAATAAATTTGTGGCCATCAGCTATATTTTCACGAATAAGCTAGAAGTACCAAACGGAAATTACATGATTTACCGTAATTTATTCTGAAATAAAACAGTTTTATAGAGATACTGTCTGAGGATTTTATTATGCACTTTGCTATTATAATCTACTGTAATATGATGTCACCTAACCCTTACATACAATGTTGAAATCAACCGTATAAATCAGATTAATATGCTTCTGGAAAAAAATCTTATCCAAGAAATGTTCCGACATTCTGTAAACACATTGAAAGAAGGAACTGCATTTAGAACATTTTTCCAAATATTAAGATATGTATGTTTTCCTGGGCATCCTACAATAGTAAGCTATGTTAGAACAATTATTTGCGGCGCAGTATTTCACCATTTTCTTATTATTTCCCTTCAGGTGTACTTATATTTATTCGTACTCCTCAAATAAGCATGAACTGCTCGCACTCCCGGCGAAGCATCAACTCCCTTTAACCCTTCTCCGGGCAACCTACTTTTGTAACGTTGATGGGCAAGGAGGGTCCGTCGGACCCACATGCCATTTTAATACATTGACAAAAGAAAATCATGTTATTGTACACAATATTAATCTTATTTAATAATGATATTATTATAGTGACCAATGCAGCCATGATAATATACATAAATGATATAATTTTAATAGGTTTTTCATGCGATAAAAGGAACATGTTTTGTGTATGATCTACAATTTTTTTTTACTTTCGTCGTAAAACTCACACACATTTACACAAATTTTAGATTTTCTCATTTCTAGCGCACACACACACACACACTCCCACACGTCATTACTCTCACACACTCACACGTCATCACTCTCACTTGCTCACATTTTATCACTCACACTCTCACATAATCATTCTCACACTTACACGTCATTACTCTCACACACTCACACGTCATCACTCTCACGTGCTCACATTTTATCACTCACACTCTCACATAATCATTCTCACACTTACACGTCATTACTCTCACACACTCACACGTCATCACTCATCATCATTCTTACAGTTTTTACACACATGTGTCACTTCACTATGCTCATTACACACAGATTGGCCACAATTGTCACAGCTTTGTTTTTGTTTGCGACTTTTTTCATACTGATACATATGACAACTTTTAGTGCTCTCCTGTAGTTGGGGCGCAGTTGATGTAGAGGCCTACTAGCTCTTGGCATGAAAGGACCAATGGTGATTACAGTTTTTTCTGAAGTCCTACTCTAGGTCTTCTTTCAATTTGAGGTTGGATGAGACTATCAGCAACAGCTACAAGGAACAACCTCCTATTCTTCTGTTTTCCAAGATTCCACGAAGGATGAAGGCTCATCCACACAACAAATGCAGTAATTCCATATACGTCTAAAAGATTCATAAAAATGCTTTGAGGTGTCCTGCAGTTACTAGTAGACCGAAAAATGGCCGCAATTCAGTGTCGTTACAACACTTCCATGAGTGTGCAATATTTCTTTCTAAATACAGCCCCTCAGCCTTTCGATTACCTATGTCACTTATAACTGAATCAGTATAAAGATTGTAGGCATCAATAGATTTCCCAGGTGAAAGAGTGACTTTATTTATTGACCCTTTGATAATATTGTGAGCCCTAGCTCGGTCTGTCGGAAAAGGCTGAGAGTTCCACGTGGTGCCATCTTTACCAAAGAAATTAGCAGTTTGAACGAATGCTTCCCCCCATATCCTAGTTCTAGACGGTCGACACTAACCTCTTGTGGATCACATTGGTGATAACTGCTTTTCTCATTGATAGATAGATCCTCATCATGAGGGGTTTCAGGGTCATACGGTGGCTCTAAATGATGATTACTAACTTCTGATGCTTCACTCTGATGATCAGATTTGCTATTATCGGCGTTATCGTCTGGATCGTAGCTAGAATCATCTTTTCTTAGGTCAGGTTCTCTAAGCAAATCCTGAATGGATTCTTCACACAAGTACTTATGCTGAATCTGTCAGAATATCTGACCTAATTACAACTCTTCAGTATAACAGCATAACTAAGATGCATTCAAATATACTGTAACATCTAAAGACCGTACCTTTGTTTCTTTCACTTTCTTCGGCTTTTCCATAATAATTAGTCCTATATAAAAATAAAGTAAAGGTGAGAGATTGTCACTCTATTATAAACTACACCGTATTATGGCTAGCATAACTTCACAATGACTTATTTATATTTATTATAATGCATAATTGGTCCATTTTTTAAAATGTCATTGTTGTTGAGCTTCAGAAATAATTTTACCAACATTCCATTGCCGTCAGATTATCACTGAATGGTTTGAAAGAGTTAAACCTCGTTACGAAGTGAGAAAAACAAATAAAATATACTATGGTCCAATAGACCCTGCATGCCCGGTTAACACTTTAAAGAAGTAAAAGTGTTCTAGAACATTTGTGCAAAATACTACAATATTTTCCTTCTCCCTAACTATAAAAAACACAAAAATTAACAAAGTCATGAAATTTCAAGTAGGTAGAAATTACAGTTTTAATTTTATTCACAAAAATAGTAGTGCCAGGGCCCGACGGACCCTGGTTGCCCGGAGAAGGGTTAATGGCGGCTGAACATCGGTTCAAATTTGTACGCTACACTAGCGCCATTGGTGTCTCTAGTTATATATTACAAACTCTTTGGTTCTATTACAGTTTGATGTTACTGTGACAAAACGAAAATACCCTATAATAATGTTCCAATTTAAACACAGTTTTAAGTTTGCCCAATTGACGGTAAGAAGGTTTTTCTTGGTTCTAAGATAGCTACAGAAATGACTGTAGGAAGAAACAAGACTGCAGCAGTTTGTCATAATGTCTTAGCCCCAGTTTCAGTTTTGAACCTAACAACTGAAATTGTTAATGCATATTATTACTCAGTGGGAACTGATGTAAGCAACAAAGATAACATTAAATGTTTCCCTTTTTTACTTAAGTTTTTCAGCTTGGGAGATAGGGTGAAAACATTTTTTATAGATTTTTATGAAAACAATGACGATTCTTCTGAAGCAATAACTCATGATTTATTGAAGAAAATTGAAGACAGTAAGTTGAATGTTGCAAAAATGTGTTCGTACTCAGCAGACCATGCCTCAGTTAATTATGGCAAACACTGCAGTGTCTTTGAAAAGCTGAAGAAGAAACTTGAGCTAGTGAAAACTAGCCAAATACTAATAGTATTTGGCCCATGATTTGCATAACTGTTACAGATATGGGTGTATGAAACTTAATATTTGATATTGAAAATTTTATTCTAATGGTCCATTATTATTTTTGTCACTCAGCTGCAAGAATTGCAACTCTAAAAGATTTTTTTTAACTTATAGAAACCGAATGTTTTCCCAATTTGAGGCATGTTAACCCCTTATCGCATGGGACAATCTTGCACACACCGGTTTAATATTCAAATAACTTAAGTAGTTCTTTCTTTCTCAACTGATGTCACATATGGTCAAATCCAATTCTTGACCGTGTGCCATATCTGTCCCAGTATGCAGTTTGAAATATTATATGCTTATATTATAAATTATATGAATATAAAACCGGTATGTGCCATATCTGTCCCAGAATGCGAAAAGGGGTTAAAACCAGATGGCCATCTTTGTTACTAGTGGCAGAAACTTTGGCAAAAAATCTGGAATCCCTTAAAATTTATTTTCAGTCTCAGGAAGAAAGTACACCAGACAAAACTAAAATGACATGCTTCATAGAACAAGAGGATAATAATAATAATAATAATAATAATAATAATAATAATAATAATAATAATAATAATAATAATAATAATAATAATAATAATAATCCATGGTGTTACAGCCCGTGAAGGGCCTAGACCGACCAGCCGGCTGCTGTCCTCACGCCCACATGCCGAAGCAGAGGTGGACGATCATCCAACCAGAATGAAGGTATCGTGTGGTTAGCACGATTATCCCCCCAGCCATTATAGCTGGCATTTGCAACCGGATTTTGCTACCTATCATAGCTCCTCAAGTGCATCACGATGCTGAGTGGGCACGAGTCCCATACACTGGCCGAAATTTCATGAGAAAATTTCTTCCCACATGAGGACTCGAACCAGCGCACATTCCGTAACGCGAGTCCTAGGCCATGACGCCATGGTGAGGGACAGAACAAGAGGATAGCTAATGCCTTTTTTTGTATGTCAGCTTTTTCATTCAGTATCTCAAATTATATGATTTTGAGATTTGAGGAACTAATTTTACTGTAACAGAGATATTTGACCTGTTTCAAGACTTGAAAACAAGATTTGAATCAGAGATTCAGGATAAGTATTTCAGTGCAAATACCAATTCTAGGCTTTCAAGTTAGAATAATACAACAAGAAGAAACCGAACGAAAATTTTCTTGGTGTCTATGAAAGCACTCTAACTTAACTACGGAAGTGATATGACATTTTAGAGAACTGCCATAGTAAACTAAGGTACTTAATCTTTGCAAGGTGTTTTCATTTGAAGATCTCTGTGCAGCCATTAAAAGTTGCAATATTTATGAAGATGACTTGAATGAAGAATTTTGTTCTCTAATGACAATATTACCTTCTGTGATGGAGAAAAAATTCAAAACTGTACCAAACTGATATTCTTTTATCCTCAATACAATAAAGAAGATTGTGGAATGTATATTCTCATAATCGGTTAATAATGAAACTATCCAAGTTGTGATTGCTGCATGTTCTTATATGGGAGACATAGTTTTCATAGGAACTAATCGAGAGCAAATGTGACTCCTCGAAGATCAACATCTTTTGTGCTCTCTCTCACTGGGCCTTTCTTCTTTGTTGAAGTAACATTGATTTGTACCATACCACCTACGTGGATATGTTAGAGTAATGATTATTATCACAATAATTCAATAGTGATTGTAACAACTATATTTTCCAACGGGATGAGGCTCCCCCCATTTCCATCATAATGCAAGACTCCACCTCAATTGCCTACCACATCTTCCAGACCATGTCATTTCTTTTCTGTGGTAGTACCGGTATGTGAAAAAGTTTACGGACCCCCAATGCCCCATTCCCACTGCAACCTTCTGGAATGGATCAGTCGTTCTGTAGAGATTATTGTATCAAACACCAGACATGCTCGATCAGGTATGGCAGGAATTTGTCTACTGGTTAGGTGTGTGTTAGGTGACCAGAGATGCGCACATTGAGGGAGTATGAGTGATGTATACCAAACTTGGACAGTTACACTTCTGATTGAGACTTGTCATCAATTTATAAGAGAAAATAGATTACTTTAAAACCCCACCATTCTTTTATGAGCACCATGTATTTACATGGGTACATGTAGTAGTGGTGGTAGTAGTAGTAAGTAGTAGGTAGTAGCAGTGGTGATGATGGTGGTTGTGGTGGTGGTGGCTCATTAATTGACTATCCATTAATCAAACAGAACTGCAAAAGAGGTAAGTTTTTCACTGTGGGTTAATTGGAAACCTATCAGGTAACTTGAAATGTTTCAAGTTACCGTTTCAAGTTACCCCATATTAATTCACTATAAATTATTCTCATAATTGCAGAATGAATGTTACAGGGAATTAGATGTGGCCTTTAGAGTAAGTATTACAATAAGTGAGAAGAAGTTTGATTATAAGTTTTATAATTTCACCCATATAGCTTATGCTCTGTAGTAGAAGCTATGATTTTTTAGTTATATACGGTATTACCTTTGTAATACCCATTTAAAATCACTTACATTATGATGTTCTATCTAATGATGATGAGCAATGATCTTCCTGGCTTTGTCTACAAGTTGGCCACAAAATAATTGGAAGGAATTTAAAAGCAGTGTTGCCACACTACTTTAAATGATTACTGGTAAAAGTGTTTGAAGTATCACCATTTTATGGTACCTTTCTGAAAAACAGAATGTGAATGGTATGTCAGGTAGGTGTATAGGTCTGTTTTTTTAATTTAAAATTAAGGTTCAATATCAATACAGTACTTTATTTCTTTGTTTACCTTGCTTTTATCATTACAAAACACAACTTTTCCAAAGTTCTCCATTGAAATACTTTGTTACCTACAAAAATATTTTTAAATGTTGAAAATAATCGTTCAACATCACATAAGGGTACTGCACAATCTGTAAGATCCAGATTCAAGCAAGCTACACTTTCTTGGCACAAGACCTTCCTTACTTCGAGTACAGTACCCTAACCAGGGTTCTTTGATATCACCTTGTCCAGGGGCGTATTTTGCGGACTACCGGGGCTACCGGCGGTAGCCCAAGGAAATTACAAAAGAAAAAGTTTATAATATAACATAATGTAATAATTTTGTATTACCGTCTTAGTTTTACCACAGTAATTAAAATTAAAGTAATTGTTAGATTTATATGCGCTCTCTGCTCTCGAAAAGAAACAAGTTGTCACTGGAGAAACCGCTGCTACGAGGGATAGCCTGTGACTGTTCCGCTAATGCTGTTCTGTCGCACAACTGCCCATCCCCCGCTCCCCTCTGTTTCCATCGTGCAGTGTACTAGTGTAGGCCGGGTGAGTTGCCACTCTCGTGATCGGTTTCTTCGCAGGCGCGAAGCAACAGTACGCTTAGCACGCTAGCTCATGAATGTGATTGTGTTCTTGCAGTGCAGTATTTTAAATATGTGATTTGTTCAAGTGTCTAAGAGTTATATTAATTGTGAATTATTAAGTTTTTAATTTCCCAATTAAGTGATATTGTGAAAAATATGGCAGAACAAGTTTCTGGAGAGGTTTATGTTGAAAATGACTGTGTAATAGAAGGTTTATTAAAAGTGCCTTTTAACCATCGTACATACAACGAGAAAGTTGAAATTATGAAAATGGAAAGACCAACTCCTGAGTTAAATTTGTCCATGGACGTAAAAGAAAAACAGCGTGAGTACACACGCCATTTCACTTCAACATTATATGGTAAGTGGAATTGGTTGTGTGGTAGTTCTAAACTGTCTAAACTATTTTGCTGGTCATGTTTGTTATTTAGCCGCGAAACTAATGTGTGGTCAAAAGAGGGGTTTTCTAATATGAACTCCCTTCGAACGGCAGTCCTAAAACACGACAAATCAAAAGCTCATATTTATAGTAGCATGAAGTTTGCAAACTTTGGGAAGACAAGAATTGATTTACAGCTAGATAAGCAAAAAGCTCTACACATCAACCAACACAATGCTCTTGTGAAAAAAAATCGGGAGATTTTACTGCGTCTTATTAACGCAGTCTGCTTTCTAGGAAAACAAGAATTGGATTTTCGGGGTCATAATGAGAGTGTGGAATCAGACAATAGAGGAAATTATATTGAATATTTAAGTTCCTTAAGTGAATTTGACCATTTACTGGCCAATCATCTTGAGAGTTCAACAGTATTTCGTGGTACTTCTCCCGGAATTCAGAATGACTTAACATTTGCTATAAGTGGGGTTATGATAAAGAACATAAAATCTGAAATAGAAGAAGCACCTTTTGTGGCCATTGTTGTTGATGAAACAAGTGACTGCTCTAATCAGAGTCAACTGTCCACTGTTTTAAGATACGTCGACAGTACTGCCAATGTTCAAGAACGGTTTATGGGATTCACAAATGTCAGTTAGGGCAAAACTGCTGCTGCTTTGTTTCAGCATGTGGAAGGTGTTATAGCAGAATACATTGTCGGCAATAAGTTAATTGCACAGACATACGATGGTGCTTCAGTTATGGCGGGAAATATTAATGGCTTAAAAACAAAAGTTCAAGAAAAGTATCCTCAAGCACTATTTGTCCATTGTTACAGCCATGTTCTCAATTTAGTTTTGCAACAAACTACTTCAGCCATTCCAGAATGCCGCATTTTTTTCAAAACACTGTCGGGTTTAGCTGCATTTTTCTCATCATCTCCTAAAAGATCAGAAAAACTCAAGGAATTTATGAAAAAGAAACTCCCAAAAGTATCACCAACTACATGGAATTTTACATCTCGGCTTGTAAATACAGTAAAGAAATACAGAGAACAACTGACTGCTTTCTTTGAAAATATCATTTGTAATGACTCTGAAGAAAACTGGGATGATGATGTAATTGTGCAGGCTCAAGGATATTTGTATTTTTTC
This sequence comes from Periplaneta americana, assembly GCF_040183065.1. Lineage (NCBI taxonomy): Eukaryota > Metazoa > Arthropoda > Insecta > Blattodea > Blattidae > Periplaneta > Periplaneta americana. The sequence continues at coordinate 117,013,806 of NC_091121.1, read as the reverse complement.
ACACAGTTTCGGAATATATTTCTTCTTGAAGTCTATGCTAGAGTGTTCGCACGTACAGATGTGCTCTACAATATTCTTCAGACAAAAAGTCTAGACATAGCATACTGCTTGCAAGAGGTATCAAAGTTAAAAAATACTATATCCGAGTTCAGACGTAGTGGGTTTCCGTCCATATGGAGTAATATGGAAAATGAAAATTCTTCAGACAATACAATGGAACCACCATTAAAGCGAAGAAAAGGAGATGATGAATTGAAATACAAGCAGCTGTACTACAGCATACTAGATCGTGTGCACATGGAAATTACTGACAGATTTTCTGATTATGGAAAGCTTCAGTTCACACATCTTCTAGATTCTCAAAAATTTTCTGATTATAGAGAAAACTTCCCGAATGAGGCACTAAACAAATTATTTCAGTCCTATAACAGTCACTTTGATCAAGTACGTTTGAAAAATGAATTAAGTGTAATATATTCAGCAGAAGTCTTTGATTTTTCGAACAAACCTATCCATGAAATATTATCTGCCATATATGAAAACCAGCTGAACCAAGTTATTCCTGAAGTCCTTAAATTGGCAACATTAATTGTGACAATACCAGCTACGTCAGCATCGGTAGAAAGAACATTTTCTGCGTTGAAGAGAATAAAATCCTACTGTAGATCAACTCATACACAAGAACGTTTATCCGGCTTGGCACTGATGTCCATTGAAAAGTCATTTCTACAGAAACTTCGCAAGCGGCCCAACTGTAATTTCAATGACGAAGTCATCAAAGTATTTTCGTCCCAATCAAGACGTCTGGAATTCACATATAAATAGGTAAGGAATTTTATTATAGGGATTTTAAAATATATTTTGTGTAATAATAGGGTCAGTGGTAGCCCAGACCCTTAAACCAGTATACGCCACTGACCTTTTCTGGTCTTACCTCGACATACTCACCAGTGGGCTCTTATGGATAGGAAATGAATTCTGTTAGAGATTCTACTAATCACTATGGAGCGGATTCCTATGTAATTAAATATTTTTCTTGCATGTGATAAAACACAACTAACAAAGTAAAAAATTTCGAATGTCAAGTTTCAAGTTTAAAACCCGAATTTTATTTCACATAAAAACACATATTTTCACAAAAAAATTATGTAAATACATATTTTCAGGAAATCTATTATAAACACATAAATCTTGGAGTTTTTTTACTTAAATAATTTTTTTACAAGAACTTTTAAATATTTTAAAACTAAATCAATTATATCACTCAGAATCACTTATCTTTTTAAGAATTCTTGGTTGCTTCGTGTTTCTATGGGCTATGTGGTGTATCCGTGATCCATTTTTGTAATAGTATCGCCTCAAGTTCTGAGAACTGCTAGGTAGCATATCAGTGTTATTATATGAGAATAAATTAACATAGACAAGAAGGAGAGATTTTGCAATTAGGAATGTTTATTGTTGCTGAAGATGATTTCATTCCGTGCTTTGTGAAACACAATGGATAAGAGCTCGGGTATAAACATGATTTAATTTAAACAAATCTCTCACCTCTCGCTCATGCCTATGAAGTGAGGAAATACATTTTGTTGTGATTCCCGGTTATTGGACCATAAGCTTAAGATGTGTAGTGTAGACGTGGTGGCGTTGCTATAGGAAGCTTTTCTCCGACATCGTCAGCCAGTAGCTAGAAACATTTTTTTATGTTAAGACGTATGTATATTAGCCTCTTAAGATGCCCAAAATCAAATCGAGTTTAAGATCGCGTCTACAGCAATATGTAGATGAATTTAAAAACATTTTACTACCGACAGAAAAGTGTTATTTTGCCAACCATGTGGTAAATCAGTAAGTGCAGATCAGAGCTCTCAGGTAACCCAACATTTGTCTGGAAACAAGCACATTGCCACTGTTTCACGTGTGCATTCACGGCAAAACAGTGGATATAAAAAAAAAGGTGTAAAGTTGCTCAAGTATTGGAGGATGTGCCTGTAGGTGAAATTGACAGTGTAGGTGTTTGTGACATTCCTCTCTTTAAATATGCACGTCTGACGTCCTGTGATGAGGAAAGATCGTTTTCACAGTATAAGTCGTTGTTCAGAGATAATGGGCATGCATTTGTGATGGAGAATTTGGAAATGACCTTCGTTGTTCACTGCAATTCTCGGACAACTAGTAGCAACTGATACTCAAGTGTGATCGGTGAGTACCTAGTAACATTTTTTTTTTCAAGCTAAGTAAGGTATTTTTGTCATATTTAAAAAAAAATATTTTTTATTTTTATTTTTAGCAAATATTTTCGTACTTTTTAACACATAAAAAATAAATATATTTAAATTTTTTAGCACATAAAAATCCGCTCCCTACTAATCACTTTCAGTAATTTTGCACTTGACACTAGGCCAACTGAGAATAAGAGAAACAAAGAGAGTTGGGTAGGGGGTGTTAGAGTCAGGTATGTAGGAGTGTTTGTAAATGCTTCCTTCCACAGCTACCCTTCATAGGCAAGAAATTTCCACGCATACTTTGAGATATGGAAATACCTTGTCTAGATTTAGGAAGATCTGAAATTCATTCTTGACAAGTTTCAGAAATATGAAATATCTTTCTTTTGATCAGATACTATCCATTCTGCTGAAAGTTTTTCCACAATCAGTATTATGTTGCTTACAAGAACTGATAAAACAAGGAAAACTAATTTTAAAAATTCATCAGCACTCTCATCTTTGTTAGAAATTTTGCCCAGATGTTAACATCAAAAGAGTGCTTCTGACAAGAGAGGGTTTTCAGTAGGGCATGATGGATTCGGCTGAAAGTGTTTATGTAGATTGATTTAAGGTTCCTGAAAACGATGGCGAAGGTCTCTCGTTTCGGAATTGCATATTTGTGAAAATACAGCAATTTTAAAAATCTGGACTGCATGTCATTCTTGCGCGCAGCTTGTTCATAACCTACTTGCAGAGAGCACTAGAAGTGAGAAACTACTTTCTTCTATCCCTGTTAGAAATCTAGAAGTGGAATATGTTCACATTTGCATTTAAGACGAAATGGATAATATTTAGGGTGAACTCGCCTGTTATGTTCACAAAATGATAATGCGTTATGTTCACCAAGGAATGTTCAGGACACAGAATCTTTTCACAATACAGATATCTTATAATGGCTGCTTCTTCATACTCATTGACACAACAGAGACTGTTCCCCGCATACAACAGTATTTGAAGTACATTTTAGATTTATTTTAGTTTTTCTTGTGACATATTTTCTAATGAGGAAGTCCAAAATGCTCTTCATGGTAAGTCACTTCAGATTGAAATTATCCCACCAAAAACCACACGATTTGTTCAACCTTTGGACGTCTATTTCTTCCGACAGTACAAGCTAGTCGTTTGACGATTGGAGGACTGTTTCAGGTATAAATGTATTATGAAATATTCGGATACCAACCTTTACGACAGAGTTTTTAATTTTAAAGTTATATTCATTTGTTTACCATCATTTCTGCTCTCCTCTTCTACAAGAAATGTTAATATAAGCTTGGCAAAAATGTGGATACAATACAGAAAGAAAAATAAACTCCTTAAAAAATTTACTTCAAACACTGTTGCATGTAGGAAATAGTGTCCGTTGTGTCCATAAGTGTGAAGAACAAGGCCATTGTAAAATGCCTGAACATTTCTTGGTGAACCTGCATTATCATGTGTGAATATAACAGGTAAGTTTACCCTAAATTTTTATTCATTTCGTCTTAAATGCAAATGTGAACATAGCCTATTCCACTTCTGGATTTCTAACAGAGATGGAAGAAAGTAGTTTCCTCGCCTCTAGTGCTCTCTGCAAGTAGGTTATGAGCAAGCTGCGCACGAGAATGACATCTAATCCATATTTTTAAAATTGCTGTATTTTCATAAATATGCAATTCCGAAACGAGACCTTTTTCCATCGTTTTCAGGAACTTTAAATCAGTCTACATTAACACTTTCAAACAAATTCATTATGCCCTGCTGAAAACCCTCTCTTGTGAGTTATAAATAGGCTATACAATTTGGGGAACACAGTAACTGTAGTACAGCTGATGTTCTTGAATTCAAGCCATAAGTCTTGATAATTCATTCCAAGGGTAAGACAAAGTATTCCCGTTTACATTCATTGACATACAACTGAAGCAAACTTTACCTAAAAATCAGTGACAGCTTTTCAGGTGCAGATGGTGAAGAGGCACTTCATCTACATTTTAGCCTGAATTATTATTTGTTTAATTTATATAACATTCTTGAAATGGATACCTATATTTCAAGCAACCTAGTCCCTAATCCATTGTGCTAGCCTGTAGCTTTGAGTTGTGGGTGATGCAAGGCTTGAACAAGACGTGTCAATGAAGAAAATTTCGGAGAATTGTTGGATCAACAGGTTCAGTTGTCATGGCAACCAACATGAACAAAACACTTGCCCACAGCATTCATACTTCGAGAGTGAACAACATTCTACCAGAAAATAAATATTACAAAGTTAGTCGCCTCCCCATAGTGTCCCCTGAGAGCAAATTTGCTGCAAATTGAGTAACAACTATAGGCATAAAAAGCATCAGTACAAGAAGGAAACTGCTTTTCTTAGAGCAAAAAAAGGGAGAACAACCAACATCTTGCAGTGGAATGCTGGAGGATTATCAACAGCTAAAGTAACAGAATTTACGAACAAAGTTGTAAACCATAACACAGACGTTTTTTATAATTAATGAAGCGAATATTAGCCCACAGAACAAACAATTTATCAACACACCTGGATACAACCAACATAATATATTATAGACAAATAGCCAGTGGAATTCTTGTTGGAAGCAAAACAAACCTTACCACAACTTTCTCAGTTATCAAGAGAATGAATGAGCATGATACATCTGAAATGGTAGAAATTAATGTTTGGAAAGGAAACTATCATACAAAAATCTATGGCATATATAGTCCTCCAAATAATAAACATTTGAATTTAGATCTCCTAGATTTTACCCATAATGATACAGTAATAGTTCATTCATTCATAGTGTTCTGCCCAAGGCAGGTCTTTCACTGCAAACCCAACATTCTCCAGTCTTTCCTATTTTCTGCCTTCCTCTTTGTCTCTTCATAATCCATACATCTTAATGTCGTCTATCATCTGATATCTTATTCTGCCCCGAACTCTTCTCCCATTCACCATTCCTTCCAATGCATCCTTCAGTAGGCAGTTTCTTCTCAATCATTGACCCATCCAATTTCTTTTCCTCTTTCTGATCAGTTTCAGTAACATTCTTTCTTCATCCACTCTTTCCAACACAGCTTCGTTTCTTATTCAGTCCATTTCACATGCTTCATCCTTCTCCATATCCACATTTCAAATGATTCTATTTGTTAAAAACATAAAATTGTTTAGTCACACGTTAAAAAGTGTTACAATTTTTAAAAAAGGTTATATACCTTGGACAGATGGCCCGTTTTGAGGCGATGTTGCATCTTCATCAGTGTCTCCTGAACTACTAGTGATCTTGAATTCTGCGATGTGCATTTGTCAGTTGTAAGGGTGAGGGGTGTGTTGTTCTTATGGTGGGGGCTGGTTGTTTGTGTGTTATGACGTATCATGACATCGAATAATGTGTGGGTATTGAATTGTAATTGTGTATTAAGTATATGTTGTGGGTATGTTATTGTGTGTTTATATATTTCGTATTGTTCTAAGATGTTTAACTGTGAACTTTTTGGTGTGATGTATAAAATTTCCAGATCTGTTTCTATATTATTGTAGTCATGGTTATTGTTGTTAATGTGTTCTGCGTAATTTGATGTGATGTAGGGTTTGGTTATAGCTTTAATATGTTCATTATAGCTTGTATGAAAGGATCTTCCTGTCTGTCCTATGTAAAAATGTGGGCAACTATTGCATATTAGTTTGTAAACTCCAGTTGAATTATATTTATTTGAATGTTTAATGTGATTATTTAGATATTTTCTGTGTTGTGTTATTTGTTTTGTATGCTATCTTGTATTTTAGTTTTCTGAATTAAGTTGAAATTTTGTGAGTATTGGTATTGTGATATATTAATGTTATGTACCAGTATTTATTCTCACGTGGTGTTTGTGTTGGTTTGTTCTGTTTTTGTTTTGCCTTTTTTATTAGTGTGTCTATTATGTTAGGGTTATATCTTGTCTTGTGCTATATATTTTATTGCTTCTCTTCACTTCGTCGTAATGTCCATGTTTCTGTCCCATACAATGCTAAACTCCGCACAAAGCACTTCATTAGTCTCTTCCTTAGTTCTTTCTCCAGAGGTCCACAGAAGATGCTCCTTTTTCTATTAAAAGCTTCCTTTGCCATTGCTATTCTCCTTTTGACTTCTTGGCAGCAGCTCATGTTACTGCTTATAGTACCTACACCCCAAGTATTTGAAGTTGTCCACTTGCTCTACTGCCTCATTTAGAATGCGCAAGTTTAACTTCTTTACTTCTCTTCCTACGACCATGGTCTTCGTCTTGTTGGCATTTATCTTCATTCCATACTGCTCATAGATGTCGTTTAGCTCTAGTAGCATATCCCTTAGTATCATCTCCTCCTCTGCTAACAATGCCATATTAGCAAATCTTACACAGTTTATTCTTCTTCCTCCTACTATCATTCCTCCCATGTTCTGAAAAACACAGTAATAATAGGAGATTTTAATGCAGCTTTTCCAGATTGGGGTTATGCATATAAAAATAACCCAGGTAAAGTAGTAGAAGAATTTTTAGCATCCAACATTGTAGAAATACTATTCAACGAACAAGATGCAACAACATAATCTTCATTATAATGGGCATGGAACAAATCCTGACCTGGCCATTGTTTCAACAAACCTAATATGGTAAATATCTCAACCTGCACTGTAGAAGACATGGGAACAGAACACAGAGGAACACAGAGCAGTCATTAGGAAGATCACAAGGACCAACAATGCAGCTAAAGAAAACAAAACCACATGCAACTTCAAAAAAGCAAACTGGGAGAAATATAAAACGGAAACAGAGGCAGACATTAAACAACTAAAAATTGAAGGCAAACCAAGAGACAAACTAAGAAATCTCACCAATATAATAATGAGACGGCAAAGGTTAATATACCTAGGGGAAAATGTAAAAACTACAAGCCTTTTTTGGAACACAGAACTTGATACAATAAAAACAGAAAGAAACAGATTAAGGAAAGTAGCTGAGAGAACAAAAAATCCTTCAAGATGTAGAGAACTGGAGAAAACAAAGTGCCATCCTTGATAGGGAAGTAATTAAGCAAAAGAAAACTACTTTTCATAACCAGCATAGGATATGCCCCAAAAGAAAGGACGATATGCAATTTCATAAAAAAAAATAAGAACAAAAACGTCAACCAAAACAAACAACCAATAATAATAGAAAATAAGCCAGTCACTGATAACAAAATAAATGCAAGGAGTTTTAATCTCTTCTATGTCAATGAATATAAACTCAACAAATACTCTAAGGACAATCAAAAAGCACTTAAAACCAAAATCAACAAAAAGTACCTATCCAATAAGACCAAAACATTTAACATATTTAACTTAATGAGAACTTCTCAATACCAGTACCAGAACTAGAAGAAGCAGTCGAAAAAACCAAAACTAAAAAGCAAGCTGGACCAGATAAAATATTTCCAGAATTTATCATACATCTGGGTCCCATAATGAAGAGGAGACTACTTGACTTTTACAACAATGTCTGGCAACAAAAGTACAGCATATCAGCAGAATGGAGGAGAGCTATAGTAATATCCATTTTGAAATCTAATAAACCAGCCGAAGAAATCAATAGTTATCAATTAATAACACTAACATCAGTGTTAGCTAAAATCATGGAAAGAATGGTCATGGCCAGACTAAATTGGTACTGTATTTGAAAATACAACAGCTACTCCCCCTGGAGTCTACACCTGTGGAGTAACGGTTAGCGCGTCTGGCTGCGAAACCAAGTTGCCCGGGTTCGATTCCCGGTCAGAGCAAGTTACTTGGTTGAAGTTTTTTTCCAGAGTTTTTCCTCAACTCAATAAGAGCAAATGCTGGGTAACTTTCGGTGCTGGACCCCGGACTCATTTGACGGCACCTTCATAATCTTCATCTCATTCAGACGCTAAATAACCTAAGATGTTGATAAAGCGTCGTAAAATAACCTATACAGAACTCACTCTGGAACAGGCAAGATTCAGAACAAAACTCTCAACAAGCCACCAACTAATTAAGGATGCTTTCAACAGAAAAGAAAGTGTTCTAGTAGTGTTTGTAGACTTCCAAGGAGCCTATGCCACTGTGTGGCGCATAAATCTCATATGAGTAGCCAATTTGCAAAACCAGCTATTTGCAAGTTAGACGAATTTTGGCAAATGAGGAAAATTGTGTAAAAACTTAACCACAGATGCTAGAGGCATGATTTCTAGTTTAATAAATGGGGAAAAAAATATTTAGTTTGTCTTCCTACAGCTCAGAAATATATGATTAATAGGTAATTAGTTATATTGTATATTAATTTGCAAATAGCAGGTTTTGCAGCCGAACAGAGCAGTTAGCAGGATTTGCAACTCTATAGGTAGCCTTATTAATGATACATTAGTTTGCAAAACCTGGTATTTGATCAATGTTAACAGTTTATCTGACAAGACTAACTTAGAAACAAACTGACGGTAGAAGAGAACATTCTTATTTTCGTTACATACCTAAATATTATTAAACACACAAATATTGTACTATAAAAAAGTAAAAAAGGAGAACAGAATACTAATGTTATAGTTTGAAGGTTTCCTTATGTACTACTGTTTGTGAAAAATGCAACACCCAGAAAAAATGGCCTGAACCATCCCAAACTCGGGAGATGTGTAAAACAGAGTACCAAATGTAGTGTGTTCAAACGAGTCCCGCTTCAACTTGTCCTACAGTGATGGTCAATACGTGTTAAGCGCTACCGTGGTGAATGCAATCTGAGAGCCTGCATTGTTGAGCGGCATTGCGGACAAGTTCCTAGTGTGACACAATATGCGATCTCGCTTCCTACGTATTCAGGACAATCTGAACTTCAACCGCTACATTAGAGACGTCTTAGAGTCCGAGGTACTGCTCCTCCCTCAGGCAACTCCACATGCCATATTTCAGCAGGACAATGTCCGGTCACATGTGGCGAGAATTGTGCAAGTCTTCTTCGAAGAACGACGGGTATCACTGCTTTCCTGGCCTGCACGTTCGCCAGACATTTCGCCCATCGAACATGTCTGGGATATGGTTGGTCGGCAACTTGTTCGTCATGGTCCTCCAGCACACACTCTTGACGCTTTGTGGACTCGCATACAAACTGCGTGGAGGGAGATTCCCCTGGAACATATCCAGGAACTCTTTGATTCCATACCACGACGCTTACAAGCTCTGATTGCAGCGCATGGAGGCTTCATTCCATACTGAAATCTCACGGTCACAGATCAGGTACAGTTCTGTAATTCTAATCCTTGTGTATTGTCATGTATCTAAACTGTGATATCAATTTCATTTCAGTCACATGTATCCTTCTTGGTGTTGCAATTTCCACAAACATCAATGTAATATATACAAAATGTTCGGTTCTTCCTCATCCATGAGTTCGAAGTCCACTACATCCGTATGTTCATCCTCATCTTCACTCAGGTCTGCAACAGCAAGGTCTTGCTGCTGGTTGAACATTTCGGTGTAGAGGTTTCGGTTTGCATTCCGAAACCAGTCCTACCCGAAGTGCAATTCCAGAAGTCTTTCAATGTCCCTGATGTTTGCTTCTTTAAGGATGACACCCATTGGAATGTAGTCCTTTTGGAAATGTTTACCTTTATTGTTTAAACTTTTGGATTCGCCTTTTCACTGGTACCATTCTCTTCATCATCTGTATCTTCTCCCTCAACACTAACAGAGTTATTGAAACAGGATACACCATATCCATCCACACTCATTTCGGCAAAAGTCGAAAAAACTGCAAGATAGGCCTAATCACAGTAACCACTTCAAGACTTCAACACACTTAACATAAAAGTTTAGAAGTCCCCGATAAAGCACGGGCAGAAACTCTCAACTGATGTCTTAAATGCAGCAGTATAGTCAATTTAACTATACGAGCAAAAAGTAGCTTTATTATCAGCGTCTAATAATATCTTATTCGTTATTTTAGTATGCTCAATGTAATCCTTATGGAGATCGAAATAGCAGCTTTTGCATCCGTAACTCTTAATATGGCCATGTTGTCTCAGTGACATTTAGCAGGTTTTGCAAAAGTAAACATGACATTGTGCAATTAGCAGGTATTGCATCCTTATGCTCTCTACACTTAGTAGGTTTTGCAACCGTATGCAATTTTATTTACTAGATTTAAAGGGTTTAGAGTTGGATTTGTAACCGAATGTATGGCTTATTACGTAGCTAATGACGAACTGAAACCATGGTTACCATTATCTCACTTTTCATTTTTTTGGCAGTTAGCTGGTTTTGCATCTGGGCTACTCATATGGAAATTACAAAAAATGGGAGTAACAGCCTATAAAATAAGTAAATAAATAAATAAATGAACGAATAAATAAATGTTTTATGGTTGTGCAAAATTGATGTGCATGTATTTGAAATACTGTACTTGTTTTTAATATAACTTATAATATTATGTTAATTAATAAATACTGCATGTTGCGGTATTGGTTTGTTTTGTCGATAGCAAGTGGACATAGCGAATAACCTGGATTGGTTATAGCTTCGTACTATACCAGCGTTCCTCTTTTGCTTGTGTTCAGTGGTTTGTTCTGGAACATGTGTCAAGTACAGAGTTTTACGTATTGGCCATTCCTAATGGAAAATAGTCCGAAGCCTGTAAACATGGCTGACAGTGAATCGGATACTAGCCCTCAAAATGAACAAATTAAGGCTTTGCCGACAGGCCCGCGAGTAGTGACAATTTACAAAACAGAGACGGGCTTTGGTTTTAATGTCAGAGGACAAGTAAGTGAAGGTGGGCAATTGCGGAGCATTAATGGTGAATTATATGCACCTCTTCAACATGTTAGCGCAGTGCTGGATGGAGGAGCGGCTGAGAAGGCTGGAATACGGAAAGGGGATAGGATTCTCGAAGTGTAAGTTGCATATTATGGTATAAAGTTATGTATTTAATACATTGTGTTTCGTATATATGAACTTTGTCGACTATGAGATAGACGCATAGTGCTACAGATCATTGATTTAAGTTGAAAGTAACGTTTAAATTGTTGACAGGTCGTAAGCCCAACAATTTGCATGATTTTCAGTTCTTTTTTGCGAAAGCGAAGTTATGGCATTGTAAATGAAATTTTTGGTTAATTAATGAATAATACAGCATTAGCACATACCGCCGCTGATTGGAATTCGTTGTTTGTAATTTACTTTGGTTCGGTTTATAGTAGGGCAATAAAGAAAATCAACTAGCGATTTATTACAAAAGAAAATAATCTCATTCGGTAGCAACATAGCAGTAATTTAATAAGTCTTATAGGCCTAACATAGTTAGTTCCTCAAGACAGTGCCTCGTAATGTAAAGTTGTGCTGAAAAAATAAAAGTAAGATAGGTTAGGCTATATTGCTATTAAATACCGGTACCCATTTATTGTTTGATATATCAGCATCTTGCAAAAGGAAAATAACATGGTAGCGAAACAAAATTTGTTTGATAATCTATGCTACTTATAGACTAAATGGCAGTAGGTTCTTTATCTGAAATGCAAATAAACCTATTCAAAATGCTGAACATTGATTAGGCTTACTATTTAATGTCCTTGTAAATTTAGATAACGAATGCACTTTCAGTTTCTTTTATCATTAGCCTATATAAATAATTAATGTCTACTCATGTTCATTGTTCTCTTCACAAAATGAAGTGCATAGAGATAATTATGCATAGAACTTTTGACCGTGTGAAGGTTTGGAAAAGGTAATTATGTATTATTATTGTTATTATTTTTAATTTAATTATATTTTATTTAACGACTCTCGCAACTGCCGAGGTTATTTTATTCATTCATTCATTCATTCATGATGTCCTGCCCAAGGCAGGTCTTTCACTGCAAAACCCAGCATTCTCCAGTCTTTCCTCTTCTCTGTCTTCCTCTTTGTTTCCGCATATGATCCTTATATCTTAATGTCGTCTATCATCTGATAGGCCTATCTTCTTCTGTCCCGAACTCCTCTCCCGTTCACCATTCCTTCTGTTGCATCCTTCAGTAGGCAGTTTCTTCAGCCAATTCCTTTTCTTCTTTCTGATCAGTTTCAGCATCATTCTTCATCTTTTCATTTAGACATTTATATTGGCATTTTTATGTAAAGAAATACAAAATTGTTTTAAAATAGGATGTTTGTATACTGGTAGGTAGTAACCTTTTAATCTGACATTGATTTCAATATAATATGCCCCTAATGTGTGGTAATTATGTTGTTTGCTAATGACTGAGTTCTTGGCAATAAAGCCATTAACTCTTTTCCAGTCCAACGTAGAAAAGGATTTAGCAAAAAGTGTTATACCTAATTATTTTAATGTAGGCACCATGTTTTAATGTTATGGCAGTTACATGAGCTACACACAACCCCCAAACTGTTAGAAGGACAACACTTGCTGTTGGTTAGCAGATCCATATTACCGTCCACACCTGTGGAGTAACAGTCAGCGCGTCTGGCTGCGAAACCAGGTGGCCCGGGTTCGAATCCCAGTCAGGACAAGTTACCTGGTTGAGGTTTTTTCCGGGGTTTTCCCTCAACCCAATGCGAGCAAATGCTGGGTAACTTTCGGTGCTGGACCCCGGACTCATTTCACTGGCATTATCACCTTCATATCATTCAGATGCTAAATAACCTAGATGTTGATACAGCGTCGTAAAATAACCCAATAAAATAAATCCATATTACCTAACCAGGATGATTATTAGACAACTCCACTGACTATCCCCTCCTTCTCACGTAGGGGATGTTTATACATGTCATGGCAGGTCAGCTGACACTGAAATGGCATTTCCTCCATTTTTGATGGAACAGTTATAGGCTACTGCGCAGGGTTGTAGCCCCAAACTTTACAGTGCCGGAGCTCTTTATGCTTTTTAACCTTTGGGGAAGGGAGAAAGTTTGGATGCAAAAAAAAAAATAAATAAGACAAAGAAAGAAATACCATGAAGTAAGACACATTGTACAGTGAAACCTGTTCAAACCGGAACCTGAATAATCCGGAATGCTGTCTATTTCGGAACAATTTATTGGTCCTGGCGAAATTTGTATGTATTATGTGCAATTTTTTCTAATAAGATGGAAACTGTCCAACGCGGAAACGGAAACTGTCTGCTACTGTTCAAAACGGAAACAATATTTTGGACACACTATATTTTGTAACTATATTTTGAAACAGCGTGTAATTTCAAGGAATATACGAAATATGTAGGTCACTAAGATAAAAACAAATTTCTTTGCAAAATTCTAGAGGGTACAAGGGTGTGTTGGTCTGTCGGTCATAAATTTTATTACCCTGTTGACTAGGCAAACGAGTCCCTTCAAAGATTTTCAATGCTTCACACCCGTATACTGTCGTAGCTAAACAGAGCGCAAGCATAGTGATTTCCTGGTAGAAAAAAGTTGCATAAAATGTGGCATTAATATTAAGTGATGAAGTAAAAGTTATCGAGATAAAGGAAAATTAGAAACAAAGTCTATGTGAATTAATGTTGAAGTACAGTTGTGGAAAACTCAGGTGTGACACTTTAAAAAATAAAGATCATAAGGAGTTAGTAGCGTGCGACCGATATTGGTGACACAAAAGGAACCAGAAAGCAACTGTTTATGTGGAAATAAATTAACTGTTGTGGGAGTGGGTTCTTCATGACCTTTCAAAGAACAAGCCAATTTCTGGATCTGTTCTGCAAAGCAAGCTATTGAACTGGGAAAGAAATTAAATAAATCAGAATTCAAGGCGTCTAATAGATGGCTCCTAGTCCAATTAGTTAATAATGTGCAGTGATATGTTAAAATGTTATGGTTTATTTAACGACGCTCGCAACTGCAGAGGTTATATCAGCATCGTCAGATGTGCCGGAATTTTGTCCTGCAGGAGTTCTTTTACATGCCAGTAAATCTACTGACATGAGCCTGTCGCATTTAAGCATACTTAAATGCCATCGACCTGGCCCGGGGTCGAACCCGCAACCTTGGGCATAGAAGGCCAGCGCTATACCAACTCACCAACCAGGTTGACGCAGTGATATGCAGTACAGTATTAGAGTATAATGTTAGATATTAAATAGAATGAGATTAGTAAACTTTAGTAATGTTTAAAGACTAATGAGTGAGTTATGATAATATTTATACAGAAAATGAGATTTTAATCAAGATGATTCACCAACATAATAAGCGACAGAAAGCTGATTTAATGTGATGAGTGTTAAATGGAATATTTTGTATTTCTTGCAGTTTGCGGCATGCCATTTTGTTTTCCATGTATATGAATGACAAAATATTCCATTTTAATGCCACACCTGAATAATACGGAAACCTGTCCACAACGGAAAAAAAATTAGGACCATGTCACTTCCGTCTTGAACAGGTTTCACTGTATTACTAAAGTACAGTATAGGCCTAATCATACTAGGGCCTACATCACATTGTACAATACATCTACACTACAAAATTCCAGCATATACATTTTTCTCAACATATTGATGTGATTATTTTGCTACACAAGTTCTGGTATCATCAGCTGAATGATGCGATATCAACCATGTTGAAATATAAGGTTCTGGGTTCCAATATCTCAGGGCAGACCCATGCAGTTTAATGAACATCAGTAAAGATACATGTGATATTAAAAGCCTGTTCCTCGTAGGAGATATGATTATGTTCTTCATGCTAAATCCCCGTTTGCACTCAGCTAAACTCCACGGTATGAGTTTTGTGCAATTCATTCTTCGAAGACATGGTGGCTGTTGTCAAGGTAATCTTGATAAGCATTTTTGACTTTGAATGTGTTTAGTTTAAACATATTGCAGAGCCGTTCTATCTCTTCTTTGCCATACCTCACAGGTAAATCGAAGGACCACCGGTCACATTCAAGAACTTTGATTTGATTCAAGAGCTCTTCATATTCAACAGTTTTAAAATTAAGTGCTGTTGACGTACACCCTAGATTCATGGCTAGATATTGTTGTAAGTAGTCTCTTCTTCAGGTTGTTTGCAACACTATACAAAAGTCATTGGTTAATGGAAATCATCTTCAGGTTATCGGTTAATAGTATGGAACAAAACTGTCCATTCATGATCGCTATTTAGACCCTTAGATCTCTCGTGCCAGGCTTCTCATTGAGAGATTCAATGCATCACTTAATTAGTTTGTCTGCATAGAATATAGAGGCATTTATATTCTGTACGTTTTCAAAAAGAATAGGTACCTCTGCTAAAATGTCATACATTATTGGCCAAATCCAGTAAGAACTGTACAGATGAAAATTGCTGCAATAAACCGTTATATATGCTTCTTTCAATGGATGGCCTATTCATATCTTCTTTGGGTCTTAAAAAATGGCTAAATAAAGAACTGTAGCCAAACTAAAGAGTTGAAACTGTTCGTAATGAACTGGCCACCTACCTACTTGTTAGAATACGGCCGATTTTATTCATTGCTTGGTCGAGCTGTGCAGCACGTTCAGCTTACTGACGTTGATTCATTGGTGACCTGCTGTATAAAGTGTATAGCTTATCCAAGACTATTTGAAAATAATTGACACCACCTGATTACTTCATCAACGGCACTGACTAAAGCTAATTCTAGTTGATGATTCATACAATGCCAAATTATTATATTTGAATACATGGATGAAAATTTCTGGGCTACTGTAGATTGTTTATCCAGCATAACGCTGGCACCATCGCTTGTAGATCCTATTAAATGTTGTTAGAGATATTCATTATCAATCCCATGTTTGTTAAGACAGCATAACAAACTCTGAAATATTATCTCAGACTTTTGATCAGAAAGTTCGACTAGATCTAAAAATAAATATTTAGGTGGTTATTCTTTGCATATGTCACATTTCAAATAGACTATCAATACTGATTTTGAACTTAGGCTGGTAGACTCATCAATTACAATGGATATTTTCCCAGCTATATCCTCTATTTTTCTAATAATTCTAGCCTTCATTTCTTTAGAGAAATGTCAACAGCACTGTAAGAAGAATGCAAGGCAACACCAATATCTACTCCATTTAGCTTCTGAAGCTCAAGTAAACTGAAATGGTCAATGTAAGGGTGGTCATTCTACGCAATGTAATAAGCTGATATAAATTTGGCTTTTGTTGTTTCACGGTGGGCTGTACTCGTTTATTTGCGAACATTTCAATTGATTGCTTTTCAGACACATCAATAATTTTTGTGCTATATTACGAGTACTGGATTTTTTGTATTCTATGAATTTTTTCGTAGTGACTTAAGCTGATCTGATCTGTTTGATCTGTACTAATTTACTGAATATGAGTGCCATTTATTAGATACAGAAATATAGGCCTACTATTTTTTTAATGCACCTAATGTAGTTACGTCATAGCACACTTTACAGTCAAGCTTACATTGCTTACAATCAATATACGGATAAGCTTCTTTTTTTTCTTGACGAAATTTTCTTCATTCAATACATTTGGCCACTCACTTTGCAGGACGGCTTTTTGGCTTTCACTATTTTGAACATTATGATGTTGAATATTCTTCGCAGTCACACTGGAACTGTCTGTATCTTTTATAACAGTATCTCTGGTTGAATTACTAGGTTCATCAAATAGAAGCAATGGACTTGAGATGTCACAAATATCAGGAGAGGAAGCTTTTGTAACTCCACTAGTAACAGCAGTGGCATGAGAAAAGAAAGAAGTTTTTTTTGTCTATGTTTATTGTGTTCCATATTTACTGAATGGCAATAGATAGAAACAAAAGTTTCAAGTGGTCTTTTAGTTACGTTATAGGCAGTAAATTAACTGTTTAAAATTCACTTCGTAAAATAATTGGAAAACAAACACAACTCATTTCGGTAAGTAACACCATAAACAATCTCCTTTATCATACAAAGACGCTAAAACTAACGAAACACGATATGAAACGAAAGTAAACTAGGACGCATTAAAGTTTAGTTTGGTTGTTGTCCTGTCATGATTCTTCCCCCATTTCTCACCACACACCCCACATACGCTCCTACTAGTCTTGCGACCCTCTACTTCCGAACTTGTTTAGATTTTCTAAAGGAAGCACAGAAAATATAATCACTAAATATTCCGACATTAACTAAGCTATTTTTAACTGGGAAAGTATTGTGGTGTCAAAACAGTTTTTAAAATTCCAAATCAGTGCAGGAGCTCTGCTCCATCTTCGAATACAGTACTGGAGCGTCGCTCCACTCCGCTCCACCTCCACTACATCCCTGCTACTGCGTACTGTTATTTGGTCCCCAGAACCTTGTTTGGTAAAAACAGGTTGCACCACGAGAAGGTGAGGATGGGATTTGAGTAGGAGATGTTATGTGATGCACTTCACTACTCTTTGCAATCACTGTGGTAATTATGTTGTTCTTTCCAAAAGTTTTGAGCATAGTGGGATGAATATAGAGCAGTTAATAGTAGTTAGACAAGAATGATTAATTAATTATTTGGAGTAGTGAAATTAATAGTAAAGCTAAATAATTTTTTGTGCAAAAAGTTTTCTGATATGATATAAATAGTCCTATCCCCATTTCCTTAAAGAAGGGCCATTCATGACAAAATTTTCAATCATCTTAAGTTATATTACATCGAATTTTGAAGATTTGGCAAGAGAAAACAGTGAAGTTATCTGTAGTTATGAAAATACCTAATACTGGTACGTTTGTTCAAGGCTTTAATCGACTAAAAGCTCTGCGTACATTTTATGTAGTATATACAAACTTTTCTCACAGTATCCAAGTAACTAAGTAACAGAACAAGTGTCTATATACTACAGATTGCTAGGCCTATTTTATTTTTCAACATTTGCCCCCCCCTGCCCCCCACTGTTTATTATTAATATTATTTTATGTAACGTAGTCCTGTAAGTACTAGGAGGTTTTTTCTCTCTCTATTTGTGTGATGAAGAGCTCTGGGCAGACTCTTTCAGGCATAGAAGTTGCTTCTTCAGAATTATCCAAAAGATGAGGTGGTTCTATCGATGATCCTTGGATGAAGGGATTTAGAGGTTCAGTGTTATTTGGCGGTGAAGTTTCAACACAAATATCTAGAGAATTGCCTGTGGGAACTAAATGCTTTGTAGAGACAGTAACCTCCTTCCTATCAGACTGTCTGAAAATCACTTCTATCAGTTCAATTTCTACTAGGCTAGTGGATCATATTTGCTCTGACATAAATGTTTCTTTATAAGTACTATATCTGTTAACATCAACCAAGTTGATTAAATTGTTATGAAAATACCTAATAGGTACATTTGTTTCAGATTTGAATCAACTTTTTATGTAGTAATTTACAGTAGAACTCCAATTATCCGGACTAATTGAAGATCGGGCCAATCCAGATATGCAGAAATCTAGATAATTGGATACAGCTCAGGAGTAATTAAGAAAAAAACGATGTCTGACAAAGTATTTTTATTGATAAAAACTAAGCTAACATGGATACTTATGTACTGTACTACTATGTTAAAGAGAGAGAGAGAGTGAGAGTGTGTGTGTGTGTGTGCGTGCGTGTGTCTCTCTCCCCCCCTCCCCCTCCCTCCCTCCCTCTCTCTCTCTCTCTCATGCTCTGGATTTAACAATGAAGTCATCATCCTTCTTGCTTCCCAATATTTTGATGGAAGGTCCACAAATGTCCTAAGAGTTTCACAATTAGCCAGGTGCTCCATCTCCATGTCCTCTTCTCTGCTGCACAGTAAGCATTTAGGTGAATTCAGTACTCCAATACGATGGAGGTGTTTACTGAGGCAATCCTGACCAGTAATCAATCTAAACATGGCCACGGCAGATTTTCGAGGTAGATCAGGAATTAGTTTTGGATCTTTGAATGATTCTTTCCATATGTAATCTTCATCTTACGATGTTTGATGACGTATACACGTCCCTTGATATGACATATTAATGAATTTAAATACTATTATAGTCACAATCATGCCATGGTATGAAAGAAAAATTTCACAACCTCGAGCGGATAACAGAGTCGCCAGTATGAAAGGATAATTCCAAGCCTTTGGTGTGAGACGAACTCGATAGCTCAGTAGTAGAGCGCCTGACCGGAGAACAGGAAGTCACAGGTTCGATTCCCGCTCGAGGTTGTGAAATTTTTCTTTCATACCATGGCATGATTGTGACTATAATAGTATTTAAATTCAGTGATTCTTTCCATTTTGAATTTTGATGTTTTGCCTGTTCGCTGTAACTTATTCTTTTTATGACTCGCTTTATTGATTCATATGGGAACTTGAAATTTGTTTTTAAGTTGATATAAGTTCCTTTCTTTGCTAACATATCTGCTTTCTCGTTACCGTTCAGTCCGCAGTGGTCCGGGATCCATTGGAAGACCACTTTTTTATTTAGCATTTGAATTTGTTTTACCATGCAATGAATTTCTTTTACTTTTTCCATTTTAGGGGTTGTAGTTGAGCTGATGGACTGGATTGCAGCTTTGGAGTCAGACAGGATGACTATGTTTTTGCACTGTTATAGCCAAACAAATACATTTTGAAGTGATGTATAAATGGCTTCAACTTCGCCATCAAAATTTGTTGTGTACTTGCCAACATTTTTATAAAGAGAAAAGTATTGGCAAGTAGCTCCTGCTCCAGCTCCTTCATTTTGATCCATGAGAGATCCATTAGTGTAAATGTACAACCAGTCCTTTTGTGGATATTTTCTATTAATTGTTTGTAGGGCAATGGCTTTTGCTATTTCTGGATTTATATCTTTTTTGTTGAAGACTTCATCAAGATCAAGGCAGCAATCTACTTTGAAGTTATGAAGTGGATTATATCGAGACATCAAGTTTTCCTTTTCACTTGGTATTTCTAGAATTTTCTTAAGCTTTTCTACCTCATGTATGTATCCATTTTGAGTCCTCAATGTAAATTTAGAATCTTTGTATTTACTCCATTTATCCCAATTTGGAAGCCTTCTTAATTTTTCATAAGTTAAAAGGGCTTGTGTTTCAAGATCTGTTACAACTGGTTTATTAGATGTGATTATTTGCATGGCTTCAATTGGAGTAGTTTTGATTGCACCAGTGATGAGACGTAAAGCTTGGTTTTGAGTGCATTCTAATATCTGTTTATTTGTGGTTGATGAGGTTAAAGTAAATAAAAACAAAAAATTAAGATACCGGTACAGTATTGTATACAAATTTATTTTAGTACAGTACCTAATTTTGTATAGTGCCTTCAACATAGTGGCTAAAAATACCCAACTAGGACATGAGAAGTTCAATGACCCACACTCTCACTTTTCTTCTCATGATTTACTGTACAGTATTAATTTTGTATTTTCTCCTAAATCGATCCAGATAATTGGGGATCCGGATGATTGGGGTCTGGTTAATTGGAGTTGTACTGCATATACAAATTTTTCTCACATTATCCAAGTAACTAAGTAACAAAACAAGTGACTACATATGTTGCTAAGTAGGCCTGCTTTATTTTATCACATCTCTGAAAGAAGAAATATAGTTATCGGTTATCAGTTCATCATTTATAAAGAAATTACGGTTTAAAGAGAGTAGTGAAAATTTGCAGGCCTGAATTACTTAGATTTTGTACTGTAAGTTACAGTGCCATCGAGAAGTCACTTCGCAGCCCTGGTGCTGCTCGCTGCCCATGAGAAGATTGATATTCCTTCCTTCCTTTCGCATTCCTTTGAGACTGGCAACAGGCTGCAGCTAGTCCTGCTAAAGTTTGGAGTGTATAGTTGTGTTTGTAGCCTTGCAGTTGGTGGTGGTTCAGTGAATCAAAATGTTTTTTATTGAGGAACTTGTGTTTTTAGTGGAAAATGATTTTACAGATTGTGGCATTTACACAGTAAAAGTGCAACAAAAGTTCGCCGAGAACTTTCCCAATTCAAGACTACCACATCGTAATACTGTGCGTGATTTAATAAAGAAATTTCGAGAGACATATGCTGCAAGGAATGGTAGACCGACCATCTTAACAGAAGAAAAACAGCACAGATATTTCGGATACGATACTAAAAAGCCCCACGAAATCAATAAGCAAATTGGCCCAACAAACTGATTTCGTATGGTTTCGCATATACTGTAAAGCTGTGGGAAAACTAACTCAAAATATATCCATATAAACTGTCTGTAACTTAGTGTACGAATTACACCTACAAACTAAGAGAAAAGGCTAAATTATTGTGAATGATTCCAGAGGTTTATTATGCGCCACGGAACTGATGTGTTAGATAGGACATTTTTTTTTTACTGATGAAGCCTGGTTGCATCTGTCAGGTTATGTCAATACACAAAATACCCGAATATGGTTCTCTGAAAATCACAGTGCAATTTATGAATCTCTGTTACATAAGGAGAAAATTGGAGTATGATGTGTGATCTCTCGTTTACGAATTATTGGACCAATTTTTTTCAACACAACAGTTAATTCAGATATTTTATTTCCTTTCATTGGGCAGCTAAACGAAATTAAGTTGAACACTGCATTTTTTCAACAAGATAATGCCATGGCTCATACGTCACATCAATCAATGCGACTATTAAATGAAATTTTTGGAGAGAGAATAATTTCTGAAGGACTATGGCCACCACGATCCCCTGATCTAATCCCTCCCGATTATTTTCTCTGGGGGTGCCACTAAATCATCAATCTATTGGGACAATCCCAAAAGATTGATGAATTGAAAACAGCAATCAGTAATTACGTAAACTCTGTGATGAGAGAAACTTTAATTAAAGTTTTTGGAAATAAATTAAAGTGAGTGAATTTGTGTCTTCAAGAAAATGGTAAACATTTTCTGCATCTTCTGTAAATAAATTAAAGCGAGAGAATTTGTGTCTTCAAGAAAATGGTAAACATTTTCAACATCATCTGTGAATAAATTAAAGCGAGTGAATTTGTGTCTTCAAGAAAATGGTAAACATTTTCAACATCTTTGGTAATAGGTGAGTTGCATATTATTTGTTTATTGTTTATTTATTATTATTTTGTTTTCATTTTTTACCTCGTACATTATTGTCGCAGCACATTATACTCGTATCCATACAGTAGCTATCATCTGATTTCCCTATGCTAGCGGAATATCAACTGCAAACCATACTCTAGCGGCCATCGTTACCAACTGAATTTCCCTTCCCTAGCGGAATCCCAGCTGCACACGTGGTGGGGGCGACTTCTCAATGGCACTGTAGTATTATTGTATAAAGCTCCCCATTCCATTTGTTTGCCATTTTATTGTGGTTAATGAAAGAAGACAGTTCACCATTGCAGCTGCAATAATATTTTGTTCTGAATGGTAGGCATATTTCCTAAAATTAGTTCATATTTTAGTGATTGTCTCAATGTCCTGGCTGTGACAAAATAACTTAAAAAAGTTTGTTTCTAGAAAAAACTAAGCTGGAGATTAAAGTTGAGATTATGTATAAGTAAACGTATTCCCATGAACATTAAGAATCCAGTGTTTCAGATTAGTATACAAAGAGTTTTTCGAGATTTATTATATTATTTTGTGTCCCACCCATGACAGATTTTATGGGGACATCTCTTTCCTTGTAATTTAAATCTGGACTTTCGATCTTTTCCACATGTGGTTAAAATGACATCAGCTGATAGAATGCAGAAGTTGCGTAAAGATGATAAAAGGAAAGAGAAAAAGAACAGACTGAGAATGGGTAGACTCCGAGAAGTTTACAAAGAAGACAATATGATTATATAACCAAAACTGCACATATCACCATACTAACAATGTACATCACACCACACTAGACCACAGGAGATGCTATCAAATTTATAATGTTGAAGACAACATCTCGAGTGTCAGAAGACGAAAACATAATTGTAGTTGATGATCTGAACTGCAGTCTAGCCAAACCCAATAACAAAACAGAACTGGTACTAGAAACCATCAGAGACAAGGGTGAACAAAAAAGAACTGGAACATATTTCATATATAATGGCTTCAGTGCCATATACCTAATATTTAACTGAAGCAGAGGGTTGAGAATAGAAGGACAAGAAGTTTTATGATCATCAGCAGCAGTAAGCTTACAAAGTTGTAAGTACATATCGTAAAAAAAATGACCATTTCTGTAGAAAGCATGCAGTCTGAAAATATAACTAAAAAAGAATCGAACAGAGCATTCAGCAAGATAGACATAACCCAATTAAGAAAATGCAAGGAAGAAGTTAACATGGTAAGAAAATTGATAGTAACAGACAAAATAAATTATGTATTAAAAGTAGTTTACAGCCTAACTTAACATGTCATTATCCTATCCAGGACAGAACAATAGCAACCTTGGCTTGACAAGTAGTGTTAACGAAAAGAGAAAGGAAACACTAAATGCCCTCCACAATGCCAGAACTGTTGGAGGAGAAGTACTGAGAAGCTATGCACAGATAAGGAGAATATATAAGTGCACTAACTACCTACCTAGGAGAAGAAGCAAAAAGAACAGCAGAAGTGAAGACTGACCCATTATGGCAGTAATGAAACAGGACGGAAGACAAACAAGTGAAATCACAATGCAAACCTTGGAATATCACTTCAGGAAATTCGGTACTAAACCAGAAGAAGAGTAAATTGAAAATATTCAATATAACTCCTGTAACAACAGAGAATTTAGTCGAGATAATCAAGGAGAAAATAAAAGAAGTGATAAGGAAATCTAAAAGCAAAGTGTCAGGGACTAATAAAGTATGCAAAGAGATTATCAACGATTCTGCATACTTTTTGAACAGACTTATTTAACAGATGCCTGTACTCGGGAACCACACCAGATGCAGTAGAACTCTGATTATCCATCACCCTATTAAATGATTGGTGGATTATCCGCCTGTCTTTCTCCTGTACTTTTCTTTCTTTCTGTGCTGCAGAAAAAAAATAGTTTTATACCTTACAATAGTACCTATTTTTTTCTAGAGTGTGTTATTACAAGCCTTTATCTTTACACAATACTGCTGTCAGCAACGAGAACAGTTGCTTGTGGGTATTTTTCCCAATTTGTAAAATAATCACTACCTGCTTTAAAAAAAATGACTCCAAGGACTTCTGCACAATTATTTATAGCAAACCCATTCCTTGTCCTGCTGTTTGAATAGCTGTACTTTATAACTTTTATGCAAAATATCTTCCACAGGTGTGAAAAGTGTTTCGCTAAGTATCAAAATAAAAATGCAAATAATGGAGTGGTTTGGGAGGAAAAAAATTGTGGCTCATCTTGCATCTGAATACGAGACTGACATACTGTGCGCGATTTAATAAAAACAAGGATAAAGTGTAGAAAATATATAAATCTACAATACGAGACCTCTACTATTCCTATCTTTCCACAGAGAGCCATCACAAGGAGTTTCGTTTGTTCTTATAAATCCATCCTTGACAAGTGGACTCAAAATAATGAACTTCTGAGCATGTTGAATAAACCAACCATGGAAGAAATTCTGAAACTGTAAGAATTATACACTTACTTTATGAAAATATTTTATGGCATGGATTATCCGACTTTTCTGATTAACCATCCAGTCCACCCCATTCATAACAATGGATAATAGAGGTTCTACTGTAGCTGTAGAATAGCAATTATGAGAATAATATATAAAGGCAAATTAGAAACAGAGAAACCAAGCTTGTATAGAGAAGTGGCATTCGTGAATAACCTCTTCAAATTATATATGAAAATCCTGACAGACAAGAAAAGGAAACCAGGATTCTGGAGTGGCAATTTCGATTCATCCAATGAAGAAGCAATTCATGTGATCGAGTGCTTGCTGTGAGAAATAGAAGAAGCCTTAATACCACCTAAAGGAAAATATTGACTATACAAAGGCTTTCAGTCTGATTGATGGGCAGACACTGTCCAAAAAAAGTAGAGATATAATTAGTGATAAGTAAACCAATAGAAAGCATTTTGGCTTATAATGACATCAGAATAGATGACCATGTCACCACATCAGACAAATGTGGTATTACAAGGTGATCCAACAAGCCTATATACAAGTAATATTTAACATAGCCACAGCTGATATTGTCAGCATACTTGTGAACTCCCCAAAGTTGATGCTTGTCATTTACATGGACGATATGGTACTGGAATACTCTGAGAAAATGAGCTGCAAACGACTCTAAAAGAACTAGAAAAATGGGTAAAGGAGAACAATTTCACATTAAACATAGAGAAGACATATGAAGTGACGTTCAGAAGAGGAAGGAGACCTAAAACAGAAGGTACCCTGACCTTTATGATGAACTTCTAAAAATAGTAAACAGAGTCATGTACCTCGAGATAACCCTTCAACAAACGGCTAGATCTTTCAGTTGGCACATACAGCAGAAATCAGCAATGGCTATGAAAGCAATCCACATTACAAGATTTTAAATGGACACAGGAACGATGCTGTGCAAAACTACAATCACACCAATAGTAACATGGGATATATACCAGGTGTACTCAAATGAATATCGGATTTGTATATTTTCTCAGCAGTATACAATACAATAATGAAGAACCATACTTGAAATGGAAACTTCTGCATAGAAATGTTGATGATGATTTTCTCAGTCGCGTAATTTTCAGTGATGAATCTATATTTCATCTTAGTGGAAAAGTGAAATGTGTGCACTCATGCAGATTTTGTTTTGTGGCCATACATAAAGATGGCAATCCCATGCAAAAAGCTTTCTGTGTCTTTGAATTCGCAAGGTGTAATTCAGTTGTTATAGTTGAATGGGCATATTGGTGGAGATTTGGAGGTGACATCCCTTCTGACAACATTCATAGGTAGTACATTCAGCTCCAGATGAGCTGTTTCTATAAAGGGAAGCGTACTGGATGACTGTGTATGTTAGACAAGAAATTGGAAAGCATCAGAGTGGCTTTTGTGTGTAGCCCTAAAAAATCTGCGACAGGCAAGTCAAGAATAGTACTTCCTACAATGACATTATAGAAGTGTTAAGAAAACAACTTCAATTGAGACTGTACTGCCCTAAAACCTGAAGCTTATGCTGTCTGTAGAAACTTCTGCATGAAAATGTTGAAGCAGAAAGGTGATGATTTCCTTAGTCGTGTAATTTTCAGTGATGAATCTACATTTCATCTTAGTGGAAAAGTGAAATCATAATGTTCGTATCTGGGGTTTGGAGAATCCACATGAAACAATCCTGCATGTGCAGAATTCACCAAAAGTGAACGTTTTCTGTGTGATATTACATCAACAAGTCTATAGGCCCTTTTTTTTTTTCATAGAAAAAAAATGTTACTGGATTTGCATATACCTAAATATGCTCTTTCCTCACTTGCAAGAAGAACAACAGAACATCATTTTGCAACAAGATGGCGCACCCCCTCACTTCCTAAACAAAGTGCGGGAATGGCTGAATTAAAATTTTTCCCATTGTTGGGTCATCATAGTCTGAATGACTTCACTTTTCTGTTATGGCTTCCAAGGTCCTCCAACCTCACCCCCGTGACTTCTTTTTGTGGAGGTATGTAAAATGTAAAAGATTGTGTGTACATGCCACCACTATCTGCAAGTCAACCGAGTTGAGATGTAGGATTGTTACAACAGTAGAATCGATTACATCAGTTTGGGAAGAAATGTACTACCAGTGAGATGTGTGCTGTGTCACATTGAACATTTGTAATTTGTGTTATGGTAACATGAGTAGAGCCTGGATTTTATGTAATATGAAAATGAGAAATACGAGGGTCGTCCAAAAAGTAAGTTTCCCTATTTTATCCCTCTGATTAGGAACAAGTGGTAAACCTGCAGCTGCAGGAAAACTTTCGCATGGCTGTAGTGGCTGCTCTGAATTTTCCTCTAAGCCTGCCGATTAGTTGTTTGCTAGCTTCTGGACCCTTAATATGGAGCTACCTCTCCTGTCCCACTGCAGTTGTGAAGTGCAAAGTGTTATTCGCTTTTTGACTGCATGGAATGAATCAGCTGTCGGTATTCATCAGGAGTGGTCTTTGCTCTGTGAAGAAAGATCTAATTTTAACATTCCATTAGTAGGTAGTACATATTTCAATGAGTTTTTTCCTCATATTTTTTTTGTTATTTCAGTCAGTCAAATGCAAATGCCTAAAATGGATTCAGTACCCATGTGTGACGTAATTGTTTTGGGTTTCTTCTGGAAAATACTCAAAAAGCTGTTGCATAAATCGTACTTTGGGTGGTATCCACTGGTTTTGAGTATCATTATAGTTGTTTACAATTTTACAGGGATTTGTATTTTTTTTTTTTTTTTTTTTTTTTTTTGTTTTGTTTTTCGAATGGGAAAAGAACTGGTACGGTAGTGGAGGGCTGCAAACAGAAGTGATCCAAAAGAGGATTTTGCCTTCAGAAAGTTTGGGAAACATTGTTTTAGAGTATTGAAGAGAAATTCACTACTCTTCTGTGTACTATTTTCAACTCGAGACAATAGTTCCCAGAAGCATTCCTCATTCCTCGTTGAATCCTGATTGTGGAAAGGTGATTAATTATAAAATGTAATAATGCTGAAACATTGTTCACAAAAGTTAATTTCTACTGAAAACATTACTGTAAAAAAATTCAATAAATTTTCCTGTTTCAAGGTGGACCTCTTTCCCTTACGCTACAGTAGACATCTTCAGTGGCAAGCACACGAGAGCAAAGTGATCTCCTCAGTATACCAGAGACAACTGATACTGTGAATGGTTGTGCGTCAGAATTTATATAAGTTGGGTATGATTTACTATTTTAAGCGCAGTCCACATCAGGAGGTCCAATATTCTCGTTGGACTGTGCCTAAATAGGTTTCGTGTGTGAACGTCTTAGAGCTGGGTATCAAGTTTTATTGAGTTTCAGGCCTTTATTTTATTGTGGCTGAAGTTACTTTGCTGTTTGTATATTGCAATGGCTGCATGGTGTAGATGGGGATAGAAGTGTGTAGTATTACTCAGGATGTCTGTGTCCTCGAAACAGATGTCATATTCATCTTCTTGGAACACATGTTCTGCTACTGCATATTTATCTGTGTCCCAACGTAGGTACAGAGTCTTCTGTGTTCCACAAGCCAAATCTTGATGCTCTGTTGTGTAGTTCCATTATATACAGCATCACATGAGCATGGGATTCTGTATACTCCTGTAGATAACAGTCAATCTCATGTCTGCATCCATTTGTAACAGACTGTGCATCTGTTTAGTTGGCATGAATATAGTCGTTTCAGAATCTTACTAATGTGGTCTATCACATTTCTGAGGTACAGTTAGATGACCATGCTTTTCTTACTTGTCTCTCCTTGAATCAGACTGGATGGTGTTTTTCTTCTGGGGTGTAGTGCTCTCTTGATCTCTTGAAGCAGCAAGTACCTTTTAGCTCCCAGTGTAAAAGTCAGGTGGCCAATTTCCTGTCGGAGGTGATGCTGTTCTGAGATCCATTTGGCCCAATTAAATTGGATCTTCATCATGGTCCATTTCTGGCCAGCATGATATTTCGAATCTTTATGCAGATATCCATGTGGGTGGGCTTCCAGAAGACTATATTGTGCTGTACAGAGATCTTTCTGTTTGACAAAAATGTTTTCACAGACTATATTATGACCTAAAGTGCCATCCTCTTTTCTCATACTAGCACACCTAGAAAAAGTACTTAAGACTTATGAATTGCACCATCATAGGACTCCATGTAGAAGTTGGCAATCACCGGACTGAGGGGGCTCTGCATTGTTGGTACTCCATCTGTTTGTTCATAGGTTCCACTGGAAATATGTAGTAGTCAGTACATGGTGGTACAGAGCTACAATGTTCCTTGGAAAGATGTTATTTAGTAACTTTATGGTATTGTTGACCGGTAATCTAGTGAAAAGAGACACCACATCGAAATTGACCAGCAAATCTACAGGCAGAATACTCAGTGTCTTTTATTTTCTCAGTAAAATGCGTGAAGTCTCTGAGTATGTATTGGTCCTGCCTATGTAGGCTACTGTTTCTGGTGACTTGACCCTGCAGCATTGCTGTCTCTGACTTCAGATGACTCATTGGCATTTTGACTCTGAATATCAGGAACTCAATGATCCGTCACATAGTTTGAGAGAAAATATCCTGATAGAATGTTTGCTGGAGTCATAGCTCTTTTGTGAGCTATGCCAACACAACTTGCTACATAATAGATTGACATTACTTTTCTTGGATTTTTCTTTAACCAAGAATCAGCAGCAGAGTTGTAATGGACTTTGAATGGTCCGTAGACAGCAACATCCGAAGGTTACAACTTGCAGCTGCAATGGGAAGGCAGTGTGACTGTGACAGCTTCATTTTCTCTTGCCAAGTTGATGACATCTAACGAAATGTGACTTTCGTGATTACTTACCCATGATAAGAATGCTTGGGTTCTGTTTCGATGATGATTCTTTAATGAAATTCTGCAATACCTTGTGGAAAATAGTGCTGTTCATTCATCCTGAAATCAAGGCTAGACCTAAAATGCCTAGTGGAGCTCCATGGAGTATATATACTCGTAGGCTCCTTAAAGTGTACTCTTGGAAAGATCATAGAGCTATGTGATATTCATATTGTGGTTAAACATCTTATTTAAACTGATAATTTATTAAGCACTCCTTTGGGGAATAATACGAAAAATACTACTAGTGCTAATATTTTTTACTTTGTTATTTAATGACGCTGTATCAACGATTGCTGGAATAATGCATACCTGTAATACCGACCGGACTGTGTAACATGATGTAGTTCCGATTTTTGCCACCATTTGCTGCAACATTCGCTTATAAATGTCACTAGTCTCACGAAAGTAGACATTGAGTTGGAAGTCTTTCTATATCATTCGTTTATGGTGTGAACTACAATAACCATAAACTATAAGGCCATTAAGAATTCACTTCAATCTCTAAAGCATTATAAATATGTTAATATTTGAGGTAGGAAAGAAAACAAAAATAAAAATATCACTGTCATGGGCAAGCGATGGGGTTTGGTTTTTGCAAAACACAGGGAATACTGGTATGTCCGCCATTTCCTCAGTCAACAAACAATTCCTTTTGTGATACCATGCACACCATTTTACAGACAGTGTCTTGAATGAATGAATGAATTGAAATGGGTCGAGCCATTTTGGTCCCTTACACGTAGGCCACTTAAGTGGGCGCATTGTGCCCCAGATAACTGGAAAGTTTATCCAAGTCCTGAAGCCTTCTTGAAGGCTAGGATTGTTCTCGAGTCTGCTTTCCTTATATTCTCTGGTTCCAGTCTATCCGAGCCCAAGAGAATATGTCTGATTGTGGACAATCACATAATATATGGAGAGAATATTCCACTTCTCTTCCACACTTCTTGCACGTGGGGTCCTTAGTCAGTCTCGTCATGTGCAGGTATTTCCTTAGAGTTGGTGTCCTGTCAATAGATCCACTACACCTTTAAGCTGTGCACGGTTAAAGGATAAAAGTATCCTACTGATCTTTCTGCTAGAACCCTCTACCAATGTTCAAGCTTGCCTATCGTTAGTGAGATTTCTCCATAATGTGCCATCCTGGTGAAGCACCCATTGCGTGATTTCCCATCTGACCCTCCGTGCAATGATACCAACGACAGGTTCCGGCCCCATAAAGGTATTTGCCGAGCCCTCCATCGCCAACCTAGCCTATCTATCGGCAATTTCATTACATCTGATTCCCGTATGTCCTAGTACCCAACACAGTGTTACAGAGCATCAGGAACAGCGAAGATCTAGTGTCCTCTGGGATAGACAGTGTCTTGGAATATTCCCAATTTGTTGTGAGATAGCACCTTTCAATTACAATAAATTTGGTGGATGTGCCACGAAAACTCGTTCTCTAAAATAATTCCATAATCAAGATTGGGATCTGGAGATCGTGGTGTCCATATCGGAAAGTGCCTACTGATGACATGTTCTCCAAAGTTAAGTGTAATGAATTGTGTAGATATGGGGCAATACGTCATTTTGCATAAATATTATGTTTTCCAGGTCGTAATTCCTCAGTCTAGAGGTGATGAAGTTCTGCAACATACTGTAGTAGCGCTCTTTTTTTTTTTACTGCAAGAGTCTCTGTTATTCAGGCTTTGTTTTCGAAGATTTAAGGATCAGTGATGAATTGCGAAATGATGCCACACCATACAGTGACTTTCAGATCACAAATACCTTGTTCTGAGGGTTATTACGAGACTAACTTCTGTAATTACGTGCGCTAACTCCACCATTAAGAAATAAGTGTGCTTCGTCTCTCCAGATTACTAATACAAATAAAGCAAAATAATATATTTTCTGCTTGTCATTTTCTTAGGTTACGAACACTGGTTTTAGTTTATATGGGTACCTTACAGACAGAGATGTTTCCTTAGAGTTCCCCAAACTGTGCTGAAACTTATTTGAAGATCGTGGACACTTGACTAACACTACTAATTCTATAATAAATTATTTATACTTATTTCATTACTTGTCTGAAGCAGTGACATTTGGTTACCTTTTGTCTTCCAAATTTCTTTTTATCAGCGACAAAACCAGTTTCATCAAACCTGATTACAAATGAAACATGTGCATTCTTTTAAATTGTTTAGTGTTCTAAATTTTCTCACACCTTAAGAAAGACTCTTATTGCTTTCATAATAGCATTGGACCAGTTCTATTGTGACATTTAGGGAATAATATTACAATGCACCCAACTTGTAACAAGCTACTTCGGCTGTTAAAACCTAACAAACACACAGGAAAAAGGTTTCGTGTCGTGCCTAATTACTATGATAAGTTTTAAGTTAATATACACTTGCATAAAATCTTGGAGCAATCAAGAGCTACAGAATTCTTGCAATAGGAAGACTACGACATCTCCAAACTTCAAAATTCTTGTAGGTGTGTTGATAAAATCATGAATGTTTTAATCAACAAATTGGTAAGTATAGGAATGCAAAAGGTAACAAATGAAAAACCCATTCTTTGCCCATCGTAGTGATGGTTTTGTTTGTTTTTTTTTCTACCTCGGATATTATAATACAGAGTGAGTCAGCCAGATCTAGACCAGCGTCAGGGGAAAGTCGTATGCGTAGTAACTGCTGCGCCATCGCAGTGATCAGATCTCTTGCTCTCGTCCGTTTCGTGTTTAGTTACGTAAACACGTTCACACAGTGAGGATGCAGCTGTATACCGTACATTTAGAGTGCAGTAGTGTATCCATTATTAAATATAGCCTTGAACAACGAGTGTTTACGATAACTTTGTGAAATACGAATCTTGGAGAACAGTTGTAACAAACTTCTGTCAGTTATTACCTGATTCGCCGGAGCCTTCTAAAGCAATGATTTACAATTTAGTGAAGAAATTTCGTACAATTGAATCAGTATAGGATAAGAAACAAACATGTATAAAGCGTGTTCTCGTTGAGGAGATGTTAGATGAAATTGGACACCGACTAGAGAGAAGTTCTACGACATCATCCCGCCGTGTAGTTCAGCAGGTAGGGTTGTCACAGTCTTCAGTGATAAGAGGTACGATACAATTAAAATCAAAACCTTACAAAATTCGTGTAGTTTAGAGGTTAACGGAATCCGATTATAGAGCAGACTTAGATTCTGTATGTGGTTCCACAGTTAGTGTATGATGAACTACTTGACCCACCTTAATTTTTTATAGTGACGAGGCATGGTTCCACCTCAGTGGTTACGTGAACACTCAAATCAGTCGTTACTGGGACACTGAAAAATCCATACCGTTTTCACGAACAACCGCTACATGACATAAAAATAGGGGTATGGTCATCATTCCGAACATGAATTGTGAATTCGGTAAGTACATCATTATGCAATACTAACCGCAAAAGCGCGGAACGAATCATCCGCATATGGTAGCGTCGTTACGTATGAATCAGCCGCCGTGAGTGTGGTTTGGAATCTAGCCCTGGCTGTTCACTCTGTATTTATAACGCCGTAAAGTTTGAAGTGGCTTTTGACTGACCTTACACAATAGGAAAATACTTCGTTGATATTCTGTATGGCCGCACCATTACTTATGTGTGGTACCGAATCATAAGCATTTATTTTGAAGAAGATTGTATAAGGGACGGAAATTATTTTTCAAGATTAAGTTGTTATACAAAAAGAGGTAATGTAAAAATTGGAGTCATAAGAAAGTATTAATATTATGCCTCATCATATATCATAACCAGGCCTGGCGGTTTCGGTCCCGTGGACGTAAGGTTAATGGTCCATTTACTACAGCATACTAGATGTTGGACGCGTGGCATGAGCAGACGGTCATTTATAAACAAAGGTGTGTATGCACCGGTGGGGTGCACTATCTGCTGTTTGCTCGAACAGTATTAATAGACTACAAATTGTTCCTAAAATAGGTAGTGAAGACTGAGTTGCACATCCCTGTTAGAATACATAACTTGAAATAGCATTAAATCTTTACATATCTTACTTACATACATATTTAGAGAACAACATATGAATAATTTAAATAAGTTATGTATACGACTTATCAAGTCGACTTTGTGAAAAGCCAATGTACATTAGTGGCAAAAAAAACCGGACCGACCCTTGTAGCTGATTTCAGAGTCTTGTTCACTCCAGAGCACGATAGACTGGTAACTAAGACTTTCGTGATTCGAATCCTACCTGGGAAGGGAACTTTTTTTTTGTTTCTTACTCAAATTTATTCCCAATACTTTTCGATTGCTGGTAAAAATTCATGTTCTGGGAATAATAAGTTAATTAAGTACCTAGTAAAATATCGCTGCAATCGAAAAGTATTGGGAATAAATTTGAATCAGGAACAAAAAAGAGTTTCCTTCCCAGGCAGGATTCGAACCACGAAAGTCTTAGTTACCAGTCTATCGTGTTCTGGAGTGAACAAGGCTCTGAAATCAGCTACAAGGGTCGGTCCGGTTTTTTTTTTTTTTTTTTGCCACTACTCTACACACATTTTCGAACTGGATTACGATTGAAATCATATATCCCGGATGCCGGATGAAAGATTAGTAAAACAGATTCTGCAATATCGCCCAACAGGGGTGCGTGATATCGGCAGACCTAGGCGTCGTTGGGAAGACAACTTCTGAGACGAAACAGGCCAAATGGCCTATCTTGTTGTTGATGATGATGATGATTACGATTGAAATTCTACGTTTTTCCCTATCCCTATATTCTGTAAGGCTGGCCATCCACTGGAACCGAATTCGGCCGAATAACAACTCGGCCGTTTACGGTCGTACACGGCCGAATGATCCCACAACAAGAGAATGCATTGGCGCGCGTCCATTACACTCGTCCTATTCGGCCGTTTGCGGCCGAAGACGGCCGAATGCCGATTCGATCCAATTCAGATGGGATTTTCCGGTCTCATTCGGCCGAACAGGGCAACACGTGATGACTGTTTCCATAAATTTCGCCATGAACGCCGAAAAATTAATTAGTTTTTGTGTTTTTTTTTTTCGTTAAACAAGTGAAATAAAGTTTTTAAGGCTTAACAAATTATTATTCGTGTACTACTCATCTTCTTTCACAATAGCCCTGCCAAGACTCTGGAATTCGCTACCTGCTAACATCAGGGATTGTCGAAATAAACTTGAATTAAAACGAAAACTTACTAAGCACTTGGTCAGTAATTGATTTCTTGTAAATAGTTTCCTTAATCTATCACAAAATATTTTAATATTCAGTAATTTCATCACTATACAATTTTGTTATTCTAGGTACATTTAATTTGTAATTCAGTAAATATAAAATATTCTTTGTTTCTCTATGATAAATTATCATCATCATCAACATCACGGGTTGAGCCGGTAAGCCCGTTCCGTCCCCATTAGAATTGTTCTCTCCAACGAAACCTAGGACGACCAACATTTCTCCTTCCTCTTGGAGCATACTGGAAAGCTTTCTTGGGAATTCGGTGATCCTCCATCCTTTCTAGATGTTCCATCCACCTATTTCGGTGATTTGTTAACTTTTGTGTTATTCCCTCTATCCCTAATTCTTTTCTGATATCTTCATTCCTCTTGTGTTGTAATAAAGAATATCCCGCCACTGATCTTAGGAATTTCATTTCTGAGGCTTCTAGTCGTCTTTTGTCTCTTTCTGTTAAGGTCCAAGTCTCTGCTCCGTAAAGTAGTACTGGAAGGGCTACTGTTTTGTAGAGTTTTAACTGTGTTTCTTTCGTTGTTCTTTTTACTAAGCTCCGTCTAATTGTTCCACATATACCTTGAAATCTATGCATCTTTTCTTCCATATCTCTTTTTTCCATATAAGAAATGTTGCATCCTAAATATTTAAAATGACTAACTTGTTCAAAAATTTTGGAGTCAATAACTATTTTCGACCTTTTATGCTTGGTCCCTATGAAAGCCATTGTTTTTGTTTTAGTGTGTGATATTTTTAAATTATAGCCTTTGGTTATTTGACTCAGTTTATAAGCTGCACTTTGGAGGTTGTATTCTGTATCAGCAATCACCACTTGGTCGTCTGCAAAAAGTAGGCAATTTACAGGTGTTTCATCTAAGATAAAATCACAGTTTAAAATATTCAGCCAGTCATCAATGGCTTCGTTAAGATATATATTAAATAAAGTGGGTGATAGTGGGCACCCTTGTCTAACACCTCCATTAACTTCTGTTGTTAATTTACCTGGACCTTTCCCTTTGTCAATGCAAATATTGGTATTAAGATACATGCTACGTAATATTCTTATCAGATGTTGTGGGTATCCTCTTTTCTCCATTATTTTCCATAATTTTGATCTATTCACTCTATCAAAAGCCTTCTCATAATCGATGAATAATAAGTGTGTTTCTAAGTTATATTCTCTTCTTTTTTCAATTATCTGGTTTGTGGTGAAGATACAATCTGTTGTTGATCGTCCTTTCCGGAATCCATGCTGTTCGTTTTTTAACAATACTTCTGTAATTTTATTCAATCTTCTTGTTATTAATTTTGCATATATCTTATAACAAGTACCCAGTAAACTAATACCTCTATAGTTATTGCAATTGCTTCTTCCACCTCTTTTGAAGATTGGTACAATGACAGCAGTTTTCCATTCTTCTGGAATGTATCCATGACTCCAACATATATTTATTAAATTAAGAAGGCGATATAATACAGCTGGTGTCGCATGTTTTATCAGTTCAATATTAATATTATCAATACCAGGACATTTTTTATTTTTACTACTCTTTATTACTTCTATCATCTCATCCATTGTTATATAGTCTATATGTGCTTCCTCAGTATTTATGTAGACATCTTCTTGATCGGGTTGAGTCCATAATTCTTTGTAAAATTCCAGCCATTCACTTTCTATAATTGGATTCAATTGTATTTTATCTTTTTCCTCAGAATTTATCATTTTTAGGACTTTATATGCATACTTTTGGGCTCCATGAAAATCACATATGATAAATTATCTAGCTTTAATTATTAAGGTAATCTTTTCGTACTTTGATTTTATTGTAATTGTAATGTTATTTGTAATTGTAATTATAAATTTAATACTGATTGTAATGTTATTTGTAATTGTAATTATAAATTTAATACTAATTGTAATTTTATTATTCATATTGTAGTTGGAATCTCCTGGTAGAGGGGCAGAGAAGGCCTGACGGCCTTATCTCTACCAGGTTAAATAAATAAATACTAATACTAAATACTTACCTTAAGAGCACTGACAAAAGTTTCTCAGATGGTATAACTTCTCTGAAATTTGATCATTTTGAGATTGATGGACGAATTACATTTAAAATATAGCTATTGAAATGTATCAACATTCATCCGATAGTAATCGAAAAACTTAGCACTATCCTCTAGAAGTTTATTGTGTAGGTGCAGATGATAAAAATTACGCAGGCGACACCTTTATCTAAGCATCGGATATACCCTATATTTTCGCTATTCCATGTATGTATGTATGTGTGTATGTATGTATGTGTGTACGTATGTATGGTATGTATGTGTGTATGTATGTATGTATTTATGTATTAAGTATAAGCATGTAGCACGAGGACATACAACTGATAATTGACGGCCGAAGCGTCGGCTCCAGTGGACGATCGATCGGCTCTTCTGCCGGTTGTC
The DNA here is from genome assembly GCF_040183065.1 of Periplaneta americana. Lineage (NCBI taxonomy): Eukaryota > Metazoa > Arthropoda > Insecta > Blattodea > Blattidae > Periplaneta > Periplaneta americana. The sequence continues at coordinate 116,976,522 of NC_091121.1, read as the reverse complement.
CGGCATTCGGCCGTGTACGGCCTAACAAATATTCGGCAGTTCACGGTGCCAGTGGACGGCTAGGCTAAGTCTTACGTGATTGAACCATGAAGAAGACTGGTGTTTGTGTACTTATAGAACTTCAAACGTTGAACATTTGAAAATGTCTTACGATAGGATTTTTTTTTTTATTTTCTTGAATTTTATACAACTCTCTGGAAAAGTCAATTTTGCCGTCCGGTTTTGTTTGTGACGTGCAATGCACGTCTGTAGCATCCTTATTTTCCATTAATGCAATATTTTTCTTATATTATACAGTATTAGTATTACAATAGGCCTATTTATTTGCGTTTTCGTCCTCTTGTAACTGAACGACAAGCTTTGCATGAATTACTTACTGTCCAGTTCCTTCACAATATTCAACTTAATATTTATTCGCTGCATCATATTGTTTCTATTGTATGTACTGAACAACTGAACCCCCGGTACCTTCATAATATAAGACCGTCTCCTTAAGATCACTGTAATCGGTGGTTGTCTTTTTCTGAGTGTAAACAGGACCTGCACCAGTAGTCACAACCCTAACTTATGTGCACATAGCTTGTTTTTTTTGGCTTGGGTTCCGAAACCGCCAACCCTGATCATAACTACAAAAGAATTGAAGTATTGCATGACATGTTACCAAATGAAAGTGGAAGTTAGTCGTCTCAGACTATAATGATTTTTAATTTGGTGATTAGTGTACACTATTCCTAGCATCTCCAGATCGGCCTTGTTGGCGCAGTTGGTATAGCGCTGGCCTTCTTTGCCCGAGGTTGCGGGTTCGACCCCGGACCAGGTCGATGGCATTTAAGTGTGCTTAAATGCGACAGGCTCACATCAGTAGATTTACTGGCATGCAAAAGAACTCCTGCGGACAAAATTCCGGCAGACCGGCGACGCTTATACAGGGACATCATTTTATTTTTACTAACATTTCTAGTATTAACCTGGCTGTATCTCTGGATTAACGGTTAAGAACCGGAAACACCATTTGCTACTCCCTTCCACAACTGGAGTTCGATTATACTGGCGTAAAGTACAAACAAATCACTTTACTAGGTATAGGCGGGAAGAAAAGTAGTTCATCCATTTACGTAAACTAGGAAATATCGCGATTTTGAGTTTGATAATTTTCATTAGGTTTTTCTTTAATCAAAATACAGTTCTGTATTAACAATAAGTTTAGTGTTTTTACTCACGAACTGAGCTATCCATTCGGACGTATTCATTATGCAGTGTATATTATACTGTCTACAGTACATTAGCGTGCGATATAGAGGATGAAGTTAAGTTGAAAAATAATCATGCTATGGATATTTAAACACATTTTTGAAAATGGTGGCCGTCCATTTCGATACAGGCTTCAGTTCTTTTCTGCATATTATCGCACTATAGACTATTGTAGGCTACCTAATTCCAATTACCAGTTTCGTCCTTCGTACTAGTAGGCTCATGTTGAAATAATTCTGTACCTACTCTATAAAAGAGTACCGTACCTTCCGTACTGTAAATTTAATCTTCACTTCTGCCCGATCCGAAAAGATAAAATTACTCAGACATGCTATCTACTGTTCGTCCAAGTGGTTTTGTTGCAGAGTCGTAGAAAGGGGGAATATCACGTGACAGTTAATTACTTAACGAGACCCAAGTCATTTTAAACAGTTGTATAATATTACGTAGACGTCCAATACCTAACAGAAATTAATGTTTTCAGAAAAGAGCTAACACAGCGCAGCCACTAGCCTTTACAGAGGGGCGAGCAGAAGCGGTTGGGGGAAACCGGAATGCGACGTAGGCAAACGGACGACAGTACCTGTGGAAAATATGATTCAATATTGAAAGCTCTTTCGTCACTGGAAAACGCGAACATATTTCTGGAACGTACTGTACTCACTAACTCAGTACTGTTTACTATGACCGTAAGGCGACTCTGACTGCATACGCTGTCTTGGTTCTGCGTGAATATGATTACAAATTGTAATTATTATTATTTTTATTGATATAGAGAATATTTCATTTGATGCTAGTCTTGTGACGTAGATAAATAGTACTAGTATTCCTCCTAAAAAATTGAAAATAAGATGTATGGAAATCAAAATCTTTGTGATAATAATCCTCTTATTATACATACGATAATTGTTTGAATTAATAATATAAGTCCTATTGCTAATGGGGTCTTATTTGTGTAAAGAGTATTCTTGTAGTTAATATCATAATTATAATACATTTGGTTGGAAGTTTACTAGTAGACGAGATGGGAGTGAAGTACATTAAACAACTAGGTACGATAAAAATTGAAGTAAAAATAAAATGATGTTCCTGTATATCCTCGGCAGTTGCGAACGTCGTTATATAAAACATAACATTTTAAAAACATTTTCAACATCTCCAGATAATAATTGACGAAGACCTTTCTGGACAGTGCTGACAATGTGGAGAATTATATTTCATTACTCACGATTTTAGGATTAAAAGCTAGAATGATGTCCAGCAGATATGAATTTCTAGACGTGGACGAGAAATTACTGATAATTTTGTATGGAATTGTTTCATTCAGATGAGGGCTTCTTTATATACCGGTGCCTTAACTCTGCGATACTGGCCTTTCAGCTTCAGTTGCATTCCGAAGGAACTATATTAACCCCTTCAGGCCTGATATACATTACAGTATACATTGTTTCTTTTTTGGAAATGTCTTCGATACTTTTAAATATTTTGAAAAATTCAATGCGATAGAAATGGAGAATATTATTTTTGAGACATTTCTATACCTGAATAAAAAAGAAAATTTACAATTTTGGGGCCCCAGGGGTCAAAATTGTCCTCAAATTTTGATTTTCTGTGAATACTTGATTTGGGAATTTTGGATCCCCAGAATGATTATGTGACCAGTTTTTTTTTTTTGTTAATATAAATTCAGGACTGAAGGGGTTAAGGAAGTACATCGTCCTTGGACGGGTTTGAACCCACAGACCTCGGATCCAATGACAAACATGATAACATCAGTCCTATCGAAGCTACGTTATAATGTTAAGCAAGGAAAAATACATTATAAAAAAAATAAAGTGATGTATGTAGGACTAATAGGCTAATAGTGAAGTCAGATTACACAAACTTAAGCACATTCCAAGAATGCAGGAAACAGGAACTCCGAAGTTAAAACTATTAGACGAAAGAGTTGTAAGAAGATAATTATGTGAAAAGATGTGATCAATCAACAATCGTAAAGACTGAACAGGCAGACAGACATAACTGCTGTAGTGCTGCATTAAGTGCTGTATATTAAAGTGGCTCTCAAGTTATCACATGTAATATAAACGAATGTGCTAATATAGGTAGTAAAAAGTTGCAGATAACTACAAATTGATAGGCTGGCAGTGTTGTAATTTAAGAGTTTATTTTCCTATCCGCTTTCTTCGAGCTCTCATAAAGTAGGGGCTAGTACCGCATGTATTCTGCATGGTATCGATCCGTGAGCTACGAGGAGAGAGGGAGGATGCCTTTGCACTTTGCATAGACACAGTGCCGCTAACTCTTATTGCAGAAGTGTTGGTCGCCATCCCTTTGGGTACCGGTACTCCTATCATGCCTGTCTCAAAGGAAGGGTGTTATAATGTATATTCTTCACCCTTTCACATTCTTTACCTACCTTATTATGTCGAAAGACCAACATGTTTATCGGTCGTCTCAGAACAGAGCCAGCTAAAATCACAACACCGAAGTCTAGTGAGGCTCCGCTGTTGTTTGTTTTAGTACTCCTCCTTGAGATCAAATTCGCTCAATTCGAGTTTTTTTTTATTTTTATTCTTTCTCATTTGTAGTATAGAGATACGTATCGGAACCAACTGGTGCAGAATTTGTAATACAGCCTTCGCCTCTAGATTTATGCTCCGTTAAAAAAAATAGAACTTTCTGTTTTAATCATTAATACATTATTTAAAAGGGTTCTTATGGTGTCATCTGACATGCTTCTATAGGCCTTTAAAGGGTATATAACAGCATATTACAAAATACCCGCATCATCACACCAATGTAACTGATCATAAAGTTAAGTGAGCCATTTTGTGCATAAGCTACAGGGTCTTCCATATTATTTGACGTTTCCCTCTTACCGCAAGCTCACCAACATTTTCTGTTTTACGCCTTGCACAATCGGCCGCCATTTCGTTACTAGTAAATTTAGTTCCTAAAACATGTTGGCAGAGAAAATGTTTATAAGCAACTTAAAAATGAATACGAGCGCATCTTACCTGTAGCATAAGAGATGTTCAAAGCGTCCTTCAGCTTCAGATGTTTTTTTTATTTGTCTTTGATGTTCATTTTACATAGGACAAACTGGAAGATCATTCCAAATAAAGTATAACGAGCACATTAAAGCAATAAGTAAACCATGCATTACATCAAATTGCGCAGAACACTACTAATAACAACCACAATAATTACAATAAAATAGAAACAGTATGGAGATACTACACATCACACGAAAAAGTCCACAATTAGAACAATTTCAAATCTAAAAGCACACAGTAGCATTCCATAACATATACTAATACGCAGTTATAAGTCAGCACACACATTCTTTGACCTAATAGTATAAAACATACAAACAACCCTCCCAACACCACAAATACAACATACCCCACCACAGAAGACAGCCAACACCGAAACTAGAAGCAAGACGAGCTGAAGTCAGTAGTTCAAGAGACGCTGACGAAGAGACAAAGCCAGTGTCCAAACGGTGTCGTCCGTCATACAGAGAATATTAGCTTTCTAATACTCTTAACGGTTTAAGTCATCTATGGGGACTATAAGCAAAGTAGGGAGGGAACGTTCCTACTCACCCCAGATTCGTTTAATTGACAGGCGAGGGGTAAAGCAGTTGTTTTGCTAAGTGCAGTGGTGGATTCGACACACCTTGCGCATCAGTAATTTCTCCGCTCTTATTTCTTGTTTCAAAATCTTTACAATATTTTGTTTATAGGAAGTACACGTATCATACAATAATTATGACGGCCACCTACTGTCATTAGGCAAATTATATATTTTTCAATTGTATAACTATTCCTTTATCATGTGCACAAGAAATTCTTGAACTGCCTTGTGGTCGACATAATAAAGTATTCCTTTTTTAAAAACAATAAAGAAAAAACCAATGCTCAACATAATAAATTGTTTCTTTTTAAAACTAATAAAGTAACTAAGCTCCATTGTCATTTAACTTGAAAACATATTAAACACAATATAATGATCAACAAAATCATTTGTTTCTTTTTATAAATACTAAAGAAAGTAAAACTAATCTCCACTGTCATTTAACTTTAAAACATATTAAACAAAATATATGAGATATGAATGAAACGAAATACTACTGTAGACCTATACTGCTGGTTTTCGTTTTTTTTTTTTTATTACCCTCGAAATTTCTTGTTATTAACTAAAGAGCATATATTTGGCTCTAAAATAGAACAACTCAACCGTAATACTGAAACTAAATGCATGTCTGTGATCCTAGACCTGGAGATACTTTTGGTCATATTCATTTTGAAAAGAAAAACAGCTCACAACAGTAAGTTGAGCCAAACATAGATACCATATGTATTGCAAATGTGCGCAGATTAGGGAATTGCTCCTCTGGTAGGTAATCCATTTTTTCCTAAACACTTTAGTGGCGTGCTCTTTTGCATCTCTATAGTGGCTCTGATGCTTGGGTAACATCAAATACAAATGGATTATTGAACAGACACATCTCCATGTCCTTTGCAGTTACTTCTGAAAAATCTTTCTTGAAAAGAGAACGCATCAAGTGAGCCTAATATGCACTCAAAGTTTTAAATAAGTTCAGTTCCACATACTTAATAAAATAACAAGTATCTAAATCCTGAAAATACCATAAACATATCTTGTTTTGTATCTTTTCACAAATATTACGAAAATAGCTTTTAAAATTGTAAATAAATACTTGTAAGATCACCGAAGTCAGCTTTATGCTTCCGACCAAAGTGGCGTTTAATATTGAAGCGTTTTATATGCGCAATTTTAAACCCACATATTAAGTAACAGACTTCCTTCTTTTTGTAAGTAACAAAACATTCTTTCTGCCACTCTTCCTGAAACTGACGTCCCGAGATCGAAGCCATACCCGCCACTGAATGAAGCATGTCTAGAGAAGCACCAGGCGGCGGAGAGGGCCGGTGGAGTGAGGTAAGGCGGCTTTGAGTGCAGTGGCCCTTCGGAGCCATTTTTCCCCATGGTTGGTTTAAGTGTTTAAGAAAATTGTACAATTTTGATATCTCCGAAGACAGTTCTGAAATACGCGACTAATCTCCTCGTGCGAAATGTTCGAAATGACTTGTCGAATATTTGTCAAATATTTATCTCCTTTTTACATGCTGTAATTTAAAACTAAAAATATCTTCAATATGCTATATGCCATTCTCAAACAACTAGAAAAAAAAGCAATAGCTTTTACTACACTACGGACTAATGAGTAGTTTCTTTGTTATATTCAGAGAGAAAAAAAACATAACTTGCACTACATTATGCACGAATGAGTAATCCCTTCGTAGGATACAACAGACTAAGGTGAACTGCACGCATGTAGCGTTCGACAAAGACCCTTGAACTTCGGGGAATACGACAGACGCACGTAGGAGGCAAAGTTTTTTTACGTCTCTTGGCGTCATATACGGAGGATTCTGTATAAAAATGAATTACGTTTGGTGAAATGATACATTATATGCATAGTTTGTTATGCTGCCATGCATAAGATCCACCATGCAGTTCTTATTTTTATTTTCAAAATTATTGCATGTGCTTCAATTTCTTGTAACGAGATGGATCCTTGAAGCTTAGAAGCAGGGTTAGCCAACTGAAAACGAACCGAGAGTTGCATATCCGCATGGAACCAGAATCGTTGACAGCAATCTTAATGCATTCAACAAAGTAAAAACATATAGGTCTACGCAGCTGCTTTTGTCTACGTGGATTAAAGAGGTGTCACATACCGTGTGACACAGAAGTTAGTTGACAAATGAGAAACATTACTCAAATTATAAATACAGTCTCTAAAGCCAACTTATGTGCAGATAACTTTGGATTAGTCCTCAATGCTTATCCCTATTACTAAAGATTTTTTCTGGAGCTCTGTCTGCTTGTTTACTATTGTTTTTCGTCCTTGAAAATGTTTCGCAACATCCTGCACAGTAAAATTCCATCTTTCCACTAACCTGGCGATTTCTCTTAAAGATTTGCCCTCTTGATGATTATGTATGATCATCTCACGTTCAGCTGTACCAGTCATGTCAACTGATGCCCATAGGCGCAAGCGCGCGCTTTAGAGCTCAGAAGAGCCTGAGCGCTTTACAACGGAAAGGAAAGAGACAAACGAAAGAGGTAGTATATGCCGCTTGGTCGAGTTATATACAGGGATGGCCAACACTGATTCAGTGGTTAATGGGAAGAGGACTTATTAAAACTGTATCCGTTTTTTTTTCAAAATGAATATTTTCTCAACTTTTTTTTTATATAGAAAAGTGAAATTTTCAGATATGTTTATTTAGTGGCCTTACAGGTACTGAAACAATGTTTTTGTGTCGTAAATATGTAATATTGAAGATAGTGTATTGAAAATTTTGAAAATATTCCGATGGAAAATGTTTGTAAGGAAATGAATTAACAAAGCAACTAATGTTACATCATACACAAAAGATATGTGCCTATGTGCTGTAAAAACGTCAGCTCTATAGCTTCAGCAGATTTCGAGAAAATAATTTAATATTCTGATGATAGGAAGTTGCGCACCAATATCACCTTAAAAGCATAATGCGATAAGAGTTTTGTTATGTAATATTAGTTACAGTTAAAATATATACCTAGGTAACTTTGCTTTGTACTATAATATTGTTTTGATTAGTTTATTGATTACTTTTATAAGGCTAAAATACCATCAATATCAATTCCAACTTACCAAGTCATAGGCTATTCAATCACTTTCTTTGGACTATCACTTTCTTTATGAATGATATGTTTCTTTCACTTAGTAAAGTATAGTTGTACTACTATGGAATTTATGTGAATATTCCTTCTTAACTTTTTATTATGTTATTAACATTTAAAACACAAGTGCAATATTAATAAATTGGTGTTATTACTTTTGTTTTACAGCCAGTAAATTAAATATCAAACAGAAAGAAGCCATATAAAAATATCGACATAAAATTTCACATTCCGTTTGAAGTTTGTACACCACTGTTTTCTTAATCCAACAGGCTGCTTATTCATATACATAATTCTTCCTCCTTCCATATCTAGCGCTTGATGCCAGCGCACGACGTCAAGATCAGAAAAATGCGCTTGCTTTGACATCACGGAGCTATACAGTTGCCCTTTTTGACAACCCATGGTAGTCGTAAACAAGCAGTCCACTCTCTCGGAGTGAAGAATGTCTACACGGGAGCAAAACTTGAGTACGAATGAGGGATTAACATTGTGTGTACCATATTTATTTCCTTTAAGTGTCCAGTACGAGTTTTAGTTTAATCCTGAATTGCTGTCAAGACAAATACATTATTTAGTTTACTTTTAATGTGCTGTTCTATGAAGTTAGTGTTTTTCACATACAGTATTAAAACATAGGAAGTGATAAAGTGAAAATGGATGCAAGAGTGACAAAACTTAGGAAAGTGATAAAGTGAAAAGAGTGATAGTGACAGAAAGGACGGTAAGGCAAAGGAATAATAGTAAAAAAGGATAAGATACAAGTAATAACCAGAGAGTGATAATAAGTAAATAGTGATACAAATGTAATAAAAAAGTAGGAATGGAAATGTGATGAAACTGTAGAAACTACTTCGTCTGAAAATATACAGAGTAGATTAATGGGAATAAGTGATCAGTGAACGTTAGTGATTCAAATGAATAAATAAGTTAACAACTATGAAAGATTTCATTTTATATGGTTTTTCCGATAAGCAAGTTGTAATACTATATTAAATTAACATGAACCGTCTATGCTTATCTAATTTTATATAAATTGATTATAACATGAACGTTTTCGGCACTAATGTGCCATTTTCAAATGTATGCCTAATTACACTTTCAAATAGATGCACATGAACTGTGTAAGTGAGACATATAATGTGTACCCTTGATGATTTGAACATGACATGTAAAACATATATGTATAATTAAAACACTCAATTATTACTAACAATTAAAACCTATCAACTAATTTGTTCTTCTGCTATGTTGTCCATTAAAATTGTTAAATTGCACTGTGATATAAAATGTTAAAATACTTAATGTTGACCTGTTTTATTCATTGTTATTGCACCAAGGTTCCTTATTTGATCACTTTCACATGATGAAGCACTTTACCTAGATGGAACGTGGTACGTAATGTAAGTTACAGTGATACCTGGTTACTATTTTTCCTTCGGTTTTCCGTTGTTTAAATATTACAGATTCATAGTTGTCACCGTCCGATTATCAGCCAAGCCTTGTTTACTGCGAACATAAAAGTATTGCTGTTACGTTTTTTAATGTGCTGATGGTCAAATGCATTGATTGTGCTAGTAACTTACGTGCAATAGCTGGAACGGGAAAAGTGCAGGTGATGGTAAATTAAAACATTGTTCCTTATGTTCTGTTTAATTGTGTACTTTTATTTACAGAACATGTTCAAAAAGTTCACCGTCAACTTCAATGCAATTTGCAGCTCTTATAGACAGCTATTGTGTTGCTAATCTGAGCTGATTCGGACATTCCTTTACTTGAACACAAGCTTGTAAAATGCGAGCGAGAAATTCCTCCCTTGTTTTCACTTAGCGCTTGTAGACTTCGCTCTTAAGGCAACCCCACACACTATAATCCAATGGAGTAAGGTCGGGTGACCTCGGTGGCCAAGAAATGACTTCACTGCGACCGAGCCAACGCCCAGGATACGTTTCCTTGATCCTATTATACCTTATTTTATTTCATGGAGTGCAGTTTCATAGAAAGGACTTTGCCGAAAGACCTTCTACTGCCCACTACTAATTGGTTGTCATAAATGTCTTCCTTACTGTGACGGAAATCTTGTCTTCTCTTCTTATTAACCAATCACAACCTTCGTTCAGAAGAATTGACAGGTTCCCCTCAAATCCACGTGGAGGCACAGTTGTCGCATCTTTTCCGAATTCCAAGAATCCTGTCAGTCTGACTTCGATAGTCACCAGGATTGTGGCAACTGTGCAATCTTGGGACGAGGGACAGGATGGAATTATCAGAGTTGTTTGTGTAGGAAGTCATAAATCTGTAAGCGGATGTTCAAAGGAGCCACCGAACTGCACTCCTTGAAATAAAATAAGGTATACAACATAATGTCGTTTTGGTTACGTTCTCATGTGAGTGCTGATGAAGGACATGAAACTGAGGCCCGTGATTTTAAAACAGCTGTATGTCAGATACTGTTCATATAAACTTTTTTTGTTCAGAATCACCAATATTATCACCCCTCACAACATGTACCTTTCCTACTGATTCATCCTGTATAAGTTTATAATTGAAGATCTAACATTTTAAATGTGCGAAGTGCCAGTGCCAATTTTTCAAATTTCATTTTATTCAATCTAAGGGAGAAACATCCATATGAGAATACCATACTAAGTTGTCTTTGTCGTAGCTCAACTGTAAGTGACTCGTGCGCCAAAAGACCGTGTTGTAGGTATCTCAACATGCATTGCGCAGTGTATTTTTCATTGATATCTCAGGAAGTTGTTTTTGGCACTTAGCATATTTAGAATGTTAGGTCCTCGATTGTGCAGTGAATCTGCATTTTTTTTTTTTGTTAATTCAATTCGTTATCTATTCTTTGTATTCCGAAAGTCTGCAATATAGCGAAAGCTTACAGGTGGGTAGCAGATTTCTGATGTTAATCACAAGCTGTTACTGAACAGTGTAAATCAAGAAAACAATTTCTATTGCACGGAGTAGGCCTACTAGTATTAATGAAAAATGAAAATGCAGGACTATCAATAACAATTTTTTAAATTCATATTTTCCTGCTAGCCTAAAGTGTTTTTCATTATCTGTCACTTTAAATGTTCTGATATATGAACGATTTCTGCTTTGTAATGACACTTCAATTCACTTCCACGTAACATTTCTAATCTATTTATCTTCAGACGTAAGTCTCGAAAATGGACCTTTCTGTAATACTTTTTATTACACCCGGCATGCTTGATATTGGTTAATTCAACTCTTTCACGCCTGGGTGTTGCATCAAAATAAAAATATTAACGTACAACAGATAGTACGTGAAATAACTTCGCTTTTAAACACTAACATAAATAATTAAATACACTAATACACACATTAACACATGAAAATTAAAACAGCTGTCGCGAAATCGCATAAATTGCACATAAAGACAGGGTCGCAGTCCCTTGAGAGAAATTAAAGAAAGAAGCCCGCGCATCATTACTTCCTCTTACAACCGTACACCTGGAAGATGCCACGAAAAAATATTATTCGAACAGCGAAACAATTAAGTGCACGCTCTCAAAGATACACTGTAATTAGAGAGCATGTAATCTACCAGATGTAAATATTGCTAAAATATAACTGAGTGACGTAAAACGAAAAGAATCGAAGTGATGAAATAATACTACAACTAAAATAATACCAAAATGTTCGGGCTTCGCAGTTAGCCTAGCTAGCCTGGAGAATACTCCCTTGTATGAAAGAGTTCTGAAATTATTCACCGAAACGCGATAGTCAAGTTCTTCCTTTCGGATAAATTGTAGTGAAATAGTTTCGTAAAAGTTTCTGTAGTGAATGTTGGAAAATGCAGTTAATACTATGTTTCGTTCCTAGTGACAGTGTACATTTCATGCCGAACTGCTGTTTCATTTGATCACTATTGATTTGTACTTTCTCGTATGGTCACAAGATTACGACTTCTTCCATCCAATTTAAACAAAGCTTGATTGATTGTTTCGTTTTATCAAACTCAATTCGAGTTGAGCACGAGATGTCTGGGGATGATGCACTCTCACAGATATGCATGCGACTCAAGCCCTGGAATACATTCAAAAAGGAAGCCTTGCTATCCACAACTCCGTGTTTCAGGAAGATAATGTGTCATAAATTGTGCGGGATTTCGATTTACGCTAGGTAATTTTTTCCGAACTGATGCTGAACACACTAACAAAGGATAAACTTAGAGGCCGCAAACAAGTTTCGAATACTCTTCACCCAACGTGAAAATGATAAACCAGCCATTATTTATAGCAAGGCCGATAATACGAAATTAAAAATAGAATTTAAAATAAGACCTTAATAAACATACACATAAATTTGACCTATCATCAATTGTAGCTGCGTATGTAACAGTAAGTGGAAAGAAATATTCGTATCATGTTGCGCACTGCGTATGGTTATAACACGCGGGATTTAAAAATTATTTTTCCAGGTAGTTTACTATTAGTCCGGAAAATTAAGATTATGTTCCAAGAGAGGAAACGTTCGAGTCAGAGCGCTGACTTCTCCTCCTCGAGAAAACTTTGAAACACGTACAGACAGTGGCGATTCGTGCCTAAAATGACAACGGGTTCACTACTTTTATGATATTACATAGTTTTCGAACAATTTAAACAATATCTCATTTCTTAAAAATTAAAAAATTACTACAGTTCTTTAAAGTAGATACTTCCGTTAAAATGAGCCTGATGATGATGATGATGATGATGATGATGATGATGATGATCAACTAACTTTGGTTAAAACTGAAAAATTTGTTTGTAAAATATATTGAACACTATTCATTTTCTTTGGAAACCAATACTGGTGACACTCACAGATGAATATATTAAGATTAAAGCACCAAGAAAGTCTAAATGGAATTTTAAAGGATTGTAAGAAACCACTAATAAATACAACAATCAGTATCGCACACGTACACGTGCTAAAAGCGTGATCTCAGCTAGTACAGATTGGAGCTAACTTCCGGTTTGCATCACGAAGTCTTTCGCGTGTCGGCTATTTCACGATCACGTGACTACAGCTGCGCTGGTCCAAACACCAGCGCAACCACACGTTTGCCATGCAGCATTTCCTCTTGCCTCTCGCTCCGCACGCTAGACCAGAAGCTCACTTGGCGAGGTTCAGAGGAGAAATTGAACCTCGGAAGCTTACAGGCATGTAGGTATTCGATCTCTGCAGTTCAAAGGTTTTCATACGACAAAAATACATTAGAGCCGCAAGTGAACTTATTAAAGATGAGGAAGAAACAAAGAATGATAGTGTAAATTATAAATAAATTTATTTAAACAATTAAATTGTTTTTCTTGAGGTTTTTCTGTGAAACATTGAATGCTTAGGACGCACCGCCACTGCTTACAGGTCACCTCATATATTTCATAGCGCTCGATGCACGAGAGCCTGAGTAACTAACTCTGTGATCGGTCACACTGCCGTACCTACTGCTTTTCAGACCTTGCGATGAAGACTGGATTTACTACCGTATGATACAAAGTCACTTGCCAAATTGGGTAAACAGTATTATCTTGAATGACAAATCTAGGACCATGATAAAGACAATAAGGATCACGGCATGGACCACAACAATCACTATGGTCCATGTCGTGGTCCATATCGTGATCGTTAACCAGAGATGTTGATACAGCGTCGTAAAATAACTCAATTAAAAAAAAATATATCGTGATCGTTGTAATTGATCTTGCCTTGGTCTTTATCGTAGTCCTTATTGTCTTTGTCATGGTCCTTATTGTGGTCGTGGTCCTTCTGGGGCCATGCCATCGTCCTTATCGTGATCCTTGTGGTCCATGTCGTAATCCTTATCGTGTCCCTTGTCATTGTCTTTGCCCTTATCGTGTTTCTTATAGTGGTCCTTGTCTTCGTCGTTTTTATCATCGTTCTTTGTCATGGTCCTACAAATGGCATTTGAAAATAATATTGTTATCCCCATTTGACAAGTGACTTATGTGTCACACGGTACTTTCATGGAAGATAAGAGCAAGCACGTAAACCGAGATATACAGTATACCAGTCTTGCGATGTTGACTAATAATTGCGAGCGAGAGCTCTTTTATGCCCGCTGCGCGCGCGGAGCTCTTTTACCTGTAAACATTGCATCATGACAAAACGGAAGCGCTTAAAGCTTTCAAGTAAAAGTGGAAGATACAGTATTTATGTTTGTTGTGTAAAAAAAATATCATTTGCAAAAAAAAAAAAAAAAAAAAAAGTAACATAAAACGGCATTATGAGACGCAACATAAAACAAAATATAGGCATTATTCAGGAGAAGAGAGAAATAAATTCATTTCGGAATTGATGTCGAAGGTAAATTAATTTACATTTGGGTCAGTAGATTGTATCTAGATTCCTTTTATTTCCTTATTTTAAATGTATTGTTGATGTTTTATTTGTTGCTTGTTTCTGGATATTACTTTTATTAGACACTGTCTGGCCGCGAAACCAGGTGGCCCGGGTTCGATTCCCGGTCGGGGCAAATTACCTGGTTGAGGTTTTTAGGCGGCTTGGTAGCACAGTTGGTAGAGCAGCTGGCTACGGACTGGAAGGTCCGGGGTTCGATCCCAGGTGGTGACAGGATTTTTTTCTCGTTGCCAAACTTTCAGAACGGCCCCGAGGTTCACTCAGCCTCCTATAAAATTGAGTACCGGGTCTTTCCCGGGGGTAAAAGGCGGTCAGAGCGTGGTGCCGACCACACCACCTCATTCTAGTGCCGAGGTCATGGGAAGCATGGGGCTCTACCTCCATGCCCCCCAAGTGCCTTCATGGCATGTTACGGGGATACCTTTTACCTTTTTACATGTTTCTTTAATTTAGAAATAATATTTTATCTTTGATTACACTTTAACTTATACTATTACTAAGCTCAAAATGCTAATTCACTTTTATTCCAATAACTATTTTCAGGATTTTGAGCAAATATGAACTAAACATTTTGAAAACTTTGATGCAAGGAGTTTTTTAGTAACGTCAATATAAAATATACTTAAAAATATAATTTCAAAACTATTAGACCTAATTGCACCACATTTTGTACAGATGATACTATTATAGATCTGTTTATATAGTTTAAATTTCACAAATTTTGGCCGAAATTGTGGAAGTTTTAAAAGTCATACATATCCCCTTAAATGATTGACCCCAAAAATTACGATGGCTCTCAATATCTTAATTTAATTAATTTGTTTTTTCGTGTTACGTGCATCTCACAAATCACTCTAAGAAAACTCATTACATAATCACGACTGGAGAGTAAGGACTACATTTTCACAATCACACAATCAATATACTCTATTTCAATCAATATTGTCATTATTATTTTTTCAACAAATACTCAAAAGTACTTAGAGATCACACACGTCGAGTGGGTAGACCCTATTAGTTTCTCCTGGCCAATAAAGTGAAGTATTTACATAATAAATAATTGCTTTTAACAATAAAATGGTTTACATACAATTAACTTTTCCTATTTCTCTTTTTGTTCCTAAAAACACTTCCATTTGCGATTTGTTTATATATGTACATGTATATTAAATAACTTAGTAATTAGCCCTATTAGTAACGCAAGTTATTGTAATAATTGCTGCCTTTATTCGCTGCAAGTGCATGTACTGTACATCCCTGTTGTCTACGTTAGGACGCTACGTAGTAGATGTGCTATGCGCTCGTGATCAAGGTCGAGCTCTTCTACCGTGATTGGGAGCTAATATCGTCTCATCCCTGCAGTATACTAACAGACAATTAATAACGTTTTGCACTTTTGGGTAGGGAGTTGAGTGAAAAATATGCATGCCTGGCCAGACATGGATGCATCTCTATAGCATATGGAGGCTAAGCGGGAAAAACGTTTCATGTTCACCTTTGATGCAAAAGGAGCTGATGCTGCAATCTAGTGGCTTAGCATGGACACTATCACTTGCCTTAAAGCACGAAACGGAAAAACGATTCTAGTCGTACGAAAAGCCGCTTTGAAAGTTGGTCGTCACAAGGAAATGAATACTTCATATCCATCTAATACTTGAATTATCACAACACCACGGACATGTAACATGAAGCGTTCTTCCCGCTTTGTCTTCATATGTATAGTAATGGCGTGTTTAAACCAGCATCTCCATAGGGAATGAGTGCCTGGAAATAATAAGTTATCTTCGAACACTCCACAATTATTAAATCATCTCATTAGTAATAAAATGTCGATTTTGTGAGTTTAGTGTTATATAAGATTTTAATGATTTTCTTTAGTTGGGCAATGCGATTTACATGACGCTTTTGGTTATTATTACGTATTGTGAGCATCTGACAGTCTTCAATTGTTAATACAAAGAACCTAAAATGGAGGTGATAAGTGTGAGATAGAATCTTTCTTAAGCACTAGGTACTGAAAATAAAATTATAAAGTTGCTGTCGCGACTCGAAGGATATGTGAAGTCTACAATACACCGCGATATTAAGATGCTGAGAGAATGGTACAGAAGTTGCAGATCTGTGCCTTATGAATTGGCACTTGAATAGGTTCAACGCAGAGTTGATACCTGTGCCCAACTTATCGCTAATCCCATGGATGGTAGGTTTATTAGAATTGTCACATGTGATGAAAAGTGGATATATTACCGCAACCCTGACACCTCAAAACAGTGTCTCGATATCCGTCCACCTACCGAAGTCGTTAAACGAAATCGGTTCGGCTCCAAAGTAATGTTGTGTGTCTAGTGGTATTTTGAAGATTTGATTTATTGGGCGTTTGTTCCAAACGGCTCGATCAACCGTGAAAGTAATCCAGGAATTGAGAGGAATCGAAGTGCTACCACACCCGGCATACAACCTTGATCTTGCGCTTTCATATTACCATCTGATCCATGGTCCACTTCCTGCGTGAAAGAAATTTCCAAAACTAGGAAGCCGATGAAATGGGGATCACCGAATTCTTCGCATTAAAAATCAGAAATAACAAATCTCGATGAAAAGTGGCTTAAGACCATAGAATCTAATGGCTTCTGCTTGAAGATAAGATTAACTTTCTGTCACAACACACTAGTGTACAACAAAAAGTTTGATCTAAAACCGACGTTACTTATAGTATGTAATAATAAGCATTCACAAAATTCTTAAAACATAGCTTTTGTCTAGAAAAGAGGTTATTGTGCTTGTAGCCTTTAAATAATTACCGTACCTTGGTAAATTCATGGGCAGAATAATTCGTACATTAGGCTCTATATTATCGTCAGGTTTATTTGTTCTCTTTATTTATTTCTTCGTCATCTACATTTGCTTCGTCTCACTTTCTCTTCCTCGTGATTTCTTATTTCCTGTTTGTTCATATCTTCCTTTCTTTCCCTCAGACCATTCTTTTGTTCTATTTCTTTTTATACGTATGTTGTCTTTCTCTGTGGATTTCATATCCTCGCTTTCTCTTCCTTTCATATCCCTCCCTCTATGCCTCTTCCGTATCTCTCGCTTGTTCTTTTCATATTCCTCCCCCTATGTCTCTTTCGTATTCCTCGCCCTGTGTTCTTTTCATTTCCCTCCCTCTATGTTTCTTTCGTATCTCTCGCCCTGTGTTTTTTTCATATCCCCCTCTTTGTCTCTTTCGTATCCCTAGCTCTGTTCTTTTCATATCCCTCCCTTTATGTCTCTTTCTTAGCCCTCGCCCTGTGTTCCTTTCGAATTATTTTCTACTTGTCACATCAATTGTTGTAATAATTTCCTTTTTTTCTATGTTCTTCTCTGTCATGTCTTTTTTCTTTCCTATGTACTGGTTTTTCTCTCCCCTTTTCTTATTGTTATATCTCTTCTTTATTAATAAAGTGATTAATGAAATCAATTATTTTACTTATTCTGTTAGCTTTTTTTTTACTGTTATACCAATTCTCTTCTATGACTATAATATTAGAAAGAGTTAAGATTGCAGAAGAGCTCTGCTTGCGCGGGTGTCTACAATTAACACTGTTGTAAAGCTTTGTGTAGTATCAATGTTCAGGGTTGCTGTAATATTAAGAATTACAACTCGCGTTGAAGTTTTTTTCATAACAGAATATAAACATGAATCGTTGGTGTTCTGTTCCCAATTTAGCAGGTTTAAGAGGTAATTTCATTAGATAAGGCCAACCGTATTCGCTTTGTTAAAGTTCGAACGCTTTCCAAACTCTTGTCACTTGTCGTGGTGTACGCAGTGGCAAAGTAGAGCAAGATTAACTTTGCTTGGACGTCACGGTTGTGTTGAAATATTGGTTAAGGCATGAACGTTTGTCCTGTATTCTCTCAGATGGGTGTCCCATTATGTTGACCCCGCAAGACAAGCAAAGTTTCAAAGTGATGGTAAAAAATTTAGGGATGAGAAGTAAAAACGAAAAGAAGCAAAAATAGTTGCAGTAAACGTGGATACGCAAATTAACAGTTTACGAGATAGTCATTTTTTGCTTGTTTTTTTTTTCGGCGTATGGCTAATCCTGTTTTTTCTTTTTCATTCTACCAACATTCCACTTCGCCCTAATTTCATGTATCATCTACAGTAGTTAAAATACACTGGGGGTCTTCGGATCCTGCGGTTTTTTTTATTAAAGTCTCGTCTGAGAATGTAGCCGCGCAGGCCTGAAACAGGGTGGTTCGCCTGTGTCGGACTCTCGAATGTCACCCAGTGGCCATTCGATGGACTTAAAAAATTTTCACATCCTATATAGAGTCGAAGTGAGCCTAGTACATGGATCCGTCCCGGGTCAAGCCCTCGTAAGTTAAGTCAAGGCGAATCTCAGATAGTGCCAAAAATATTAGTATTAGACTACTAGCTACGTCGCACAGTGGTCCTTTTGCGCTATCTGGCCGTGCAGAATTCGTTTCTATATTAACCCTTGTATTACCAGACATTTTTGTGACACTGAATACCATGGGGTCAATGCTGACCCCAGTATTAAAAAAATCGGGGGAAAAAAACACGTTTTTAATACTGACATTTATGCACAAAATTAGTCTTCAGCCATTGTTTTCGTCATAATTTATCCATAAAATAATTATTTAACTACAATATTAACATTTTTATGCAGTTATTAATACTGATGTGTAGAGAGGTCATACATTTTTTCAAACATTTTTCATATGTCCTTCGAAAAACTTCTCCAATCAGTTACTATATTGTTTGCATATCAAATGGTCTTTACATGTAATCTTTGCATAACTTGAACACCTGCTTGAATGTTTTCGGTCAACAGACGTGCCCCGATAAAAGTCCTAATCTTCCGATTTTATCCATCACAATTATTATTTCCGTAAACACTGGGAATTGAACCCGAGAGCACCTAGTGATAAGGACACGCGCTAGCGTTGATAAACTGGAAGGCTTTATTCTATTTTAGGGTATTATACAGTAAGGATGTGACTTACTTTTGTACTAGATTATTTAACGATGCTGTATCAACTACTGGGTTGCAAATCTAGCTTTCAGGTATAGTTACCTGTGAAGCTGATATGAATAATTTCAAGGGAAAAATTCTTCCGGGGCCGGGTATCGAACCCGAGACCTTTGACTAAATGCACCAACGTACCGACCCAATTTCTCCCTTTATATCCACAGATCCCAAATGGGCTGACAAACATCAAGCAACCAACATTAAGTACAGGCAAACTCTGTGTGATTTATTGTGGTTTTCTGTTAACGAACAGTAACGTGTATTATGCAAACCTAGCTTTCAGGTAAAGATCTCTGTGAAGATGATTTGAATAACTTCAAGGGAAAAATTGTTCCGGGACCTTTCGCTAAACGCAGCAACGCTCTACCAACTGAGCTACCCAGGAACTCTACCAGACACCGACTCAATAGAGTTCCTGGGTAGTTCAGTTGGTAGAACGTTGGTGCGTTTAGCCGAAGGTCCCGGGTTCGATACACACCCCCGGAACAATTTTTCTCTTGAAATTAGTCAACTACTGGGTTATCTAGCGTCGATGGAACTGGTGATAGCGAAATATTTGGCGAGATGAGACAGAGGATTCGCCATAGATTACCTGACATTCGCCGTAGGGTTGGGGAAAACCTCGGAAAGAACCCAACTGGGTTATCAGCGCAAGCGGGAATTGAACCGACGCCCGAGCGCAACTCCGGACCAGCAGGCAAACGCGCTACCTTCTGAGCTACGCCAGTGACCATGACTTGAAAATGCTTTGGACAGCAGCAGTCAAAATGTTCATCCTCACCGTCAAGTGAGGACTCGATACTTGTTGCACAATAACTACTCGAAGGATCACCGTCTTCAAGACATTCGATGGCGTCAACCTCCCCATCGTCATCAGAAATGTTCTGATCATCGTTCGTCAACAACATAGCATCACAATCGCATCATTTTGTTCTAACAAAATTTTCATACTTCATGATCGGGTAGATTATACCTACAGCAGCCGTAGTGTAGCCGCTCAGACTGCAAAAGAAAGGCAGTTAATTGCTGAAGTATTAGTAAAATCTTGCCGAAAAAATTGAGAATTAGACTAAAGAGTGTCATAATCTGTCACTATGTAGCATAAGAGTTAATTACGAGTGGTTTGTCCGCAATAAATTATAAACCACACAAAATGTCATTTTGAGGTCAATGTTGGCCCCGCGGTACTAGATGTAATTAAATCAATATTTCAGAAACTGAAAATGGTAGACGAGAAATATTTTACAGGAGTGTCATGAACCTAAAATAAATAAAAGCCAAAAAGGGGGGGGGGAAATTATAACTTTTTTTGAAGGAGATACGAACGATTTGTTTAATGCCTGGGGTCACCATTGACCCCACGGTAGTAGGAATGTTAAAATGATGTAGAGGCGCATCCAGAAAGTAAGTTTCCCGATCTTTTCTCCTTGAAAGTAAACGTAATTAGCCGTGTCAGTTGCGCATGCGTAACAGATATATGACGTATCAATCATATGCCAACCGGACAGGTCCCGCCTGGTGCCAGTAGCGTGGCAGTAGTGGTCCGAAATGGAAGCTCTTATTCCTTCTCCCGCCGCCTGCGAGGTTCGGTCGGTGATAAAGTTCTTTAATGCACAAAGCATTGCGCCAATTGAAATTCATCGGCAGCTCTGTCAGGTCTATGGGCCGACATCATGAGTAAGCAGATGGTGTCAAAGTGTTCATGATGAAGAGCGTAGTGGGCGACCGTCCCTCATCAATGATGATCGTGTTGAGCTGGTGCGGCAGTGCATCATGGAGAACCGTCGCTTCACGATTACGGAGCTGAGCAGCCATTTTCCGCAGATATCGCGATCCTTGTTGCATGAGATTGTCACTAAGCACCTGCTGTTCAAAAAAGTGTGTGCCAGGTGGGTGCCGAAAAACCTGACACCCGAACACAAAATGCAACGTTTAGGAGCAGCACTGACATTTCTGCAACAGTATCACGATGACGGCGACGAGTTCCTCGACAGGATCGTCACGGGCGATGAGACTTGGATTTCGCACTTCATCCCGGAAACCAAGCAACAGTCAATACATTGGCGGCATAGTGGATCTCCGGTCAGGACGAAATTCAAACAGACGCTGTCGGTACGGAAAGTGATGTGCACGGTGTTCTGGGACAGGAAGGGCATTCTGCTCATTAACTGCCTTCCAAGAGGTGAAAACAGTGAACGCTGACCGTTACTGTGAAACACTGCGAAAATTGCGACGTGCCATTCAAAACAAGAGGCGTGGAATGCTTACTGCAGGTGTTGTGCTCCTCCATGACAATGCTCGTCCACATACGGCTCGGCGCACAGCAGCTGTTTTGACGGAATTTGGCTGGGAGTTGTTTGATCGTCCACCCTACAGTCCTGATCTTGCTCCCAGCGATTTTCACGTTTTCTTGCACCTCAAGAAATTCCTGTCCTCCGGTGAGCGTTTTGGCAACAACGAAGAGCTGAAGACATCTGTCACACGTTGATTCCATTCACAGGCGGCAGAGTTCTACGACAGAGGGATACAAAAGTTGATCCCACGATACAAATGTCTCAATTCTGATGGTGGCTATGTTGAAAAATAGCTGAAACATTGCTGTACCTGTTGCCAATAAATATTTTCCTGAAAGTGTTTGTTCTTTTTTTTTTTAAATAGGGAAACTTACTTTCTGGATGCGCCTCGTAGAAACATTAAAATAACAATTTGCACTTATGTTAAGAATTTTCCGTAGCCATAACATGATTCGAATTAAATTAATTTTCAATCACAGATTAGGTATTCTATAGGCTACGACATTGTGAAACGTCAAGTCTTCATCACTGCATGTATCAAATATACAGGATTAGTTAAAAGTCCCGCACCACCTAGATGTGACTTTTGAAGCATGTGGTTCAGTGACATGAAACTTCGTGAGTGGAGATAACCATATACTAAGAACTCAATAAGTATTACCGAGCTTTTTCTACTTCCGGTATAATCGGTAGTAATTCTCTCTTATTTTAAATGGAATACGCAATATATATTTTTATTTTTGAATGACGCTCATTAAAACTTTTCATAACGTACCCACACTTGATATTTCTGTAAAAATTCAGTGTTGCTAAATCAAGAAAACGGAAAAGTGTATCGAATATTAAAATACTGAAATACTCCTTCCTTAACAAAAACAACACAAAGCTAGTTCACCTTCTAAATTCTGTGTTCAAACTGGTAGCCCTCAGCTGCTTGACAATGTGCCAGTCGATCATAGAAACCATTTAAGGAATAATTTAACTAGGCTTTAGGAATATCTGCACCACTTTCATTATTCGATGCTCCAGATCTTCTAAGTTGTTGGGTCTTTCTCGATATACTACTGACTTCAAATATGGCCCCACAAAAAGAAGTCCAAAGACGACAAATCTGGGGATCTAGCTGGCCACTCTATGTGACCTCTCCTACCAATCCATCGTTGTGGAAAAACCTGGTCTAAATGGTGAACAACAATCCGGCTTTTCTTAGGCAAATTGTTTTCTTAAATGAAGTCATATTCTGCCTGAATGGATTTGTCAACAGACACAATTACCGATACTGGTTAGACGTAAATCCACAATGGATGGAGGAGAACCGCACACAGTATCTACAGAAACTTAACGTTTGGGCTGGTATTATTGGTGACCATATTATTGGTCCTTTCTTATTTAGAGAAACGATAAATTCTAATGGATACTTGGATTTGCTCCAAAATCAAATAATATCGGCCATCGCAAACTTGTTTCCACATCCAGTCAACCATCCTCTACCCAGAGATATCTATTTCCAACAAGATGGAGCTCCAGTTCACTATGGACAGAATGTTCGTGAGCATTTAGACCAGGTTTTTCCACAACGATGGATTGATAGGAGATGTCACATAGAGTGGCCAGGTAGATCCCCAGATTTGTCGCCTTTGGATTTCTTTTTGTGAGGCCATTTGAAGTCAGTAGTATATCGAGAAAGACCCAACAACTTAGAAGATCTGGAGCATCGAATAATGGAAATGGTGCAAGATATTCTTAAAGCATGGTTAAATCATTCCTTAAATAGTTTCTATGATCGACTGGCTCATTATCAAGCAGCTGAGGGTTACCAGTTTGAACACAGAATTTAGAAGGTGAGTTAGCTTTGTTTTGTTAAGGAAGGAGTATTTTATTATTATTTTAGTATTCGGTACACTTTTCTGTTTTCTTGATTTAGCAACACTGAATTTGTACAGAAGTATCAAGTGTGGGTACTTTTTGAAAAGCTCTTAATGAGCATTATTAAAAAATAAAAGTATGTATTGGGTGTTCCATTTAAAATAAGAGAGTTGGAGTTACTTCCAGTTAATCCGGAAGTAGAAAAAACTCGGTAATATCATTATTGAGTTCTTAGTACTGCATAAGGTTATCCCCACACACCAAGTTTCATGTCATAGAACCACATGCTTCAAAAGTTACTTAGGTGATGCAGGACTTTTAACTAACCCTGTATAAGTTAAATACGTGGACGAAATCAGTTACATTATAATTTTCATTTTAATTGCACTCTTAACTTCACACATGACACTAATATTTCAATAAAAGCACTACATGGTTTCCTTTATGTTAGTCTAGTATATAGATTTATTACAACCAGTACATTTTATTTCCACATAGAAAGTAGTGTGTGCCTCAAATTTAACAATTGTATCATAACAAAATACATAACACATTAAAACTAGATACACGTGTGTGCATTTCTATATATTCTCTATGTTTATATATTCACAATTTTTAATGATTTTATGTCGGCCTGGGTGGCGCAATTGGTATAGCGCTGGTCTTCTGTGTCCGAGGTTGCGGGTTCTATCCCAGTGCAAGTCGATAGCATTTAAGTGTGTTTAAATACGACAGGCCCATGTCAGTAGATTTACGGGTATGTAAAAGAACTCCTGAGAGACAAAATTCCGGCACACCGGCGACGCTGATATAACCTCGGCAGTTGTGAGCGTCGTTAAATAGAACACAACATTTAACATTTTAATGATTTTAGCTTCACAGTCGCAGTGAGTGAGACGCGTGTCATTCCTCCAGCTATGTGCTACTTACCGCAGCTTTCATAAACATTGAAGAGATAAAATAATGTCGTTCTTCCAAGGAAGGAGGTATTGTATTCAAACATTCATTTTAAGGAGTGTACCACACATTTATCACTTCAGTGTTTTCTATTATGAATAGTTTCTTTATTATAAATTGTATAAAATAATGGCGTTGATGACATGATGTACACTAATAATGCACATTTATCCCTACTCATGTTTCCTTTAATGTATTGCAGCGTTAAAAGTATTTTCAAGAATACATAGGTCCACTTCCCTTTCGCGTTTTCTTTATGGGACTGCTTATTACACGATCTGACCACACCAGAAGCATATTCAGCATTGAATGACAAGGCGCTTATGAAAGTTTTTTCTAAATTTTATTTATATAAAATAAACTTCTTTCTAGCCATTTTTTTACTGGAATTTACTCAGAATTCGGAGACAAGCAAGCAACATTAACGAGTTTCTTCTTAATATATTTAAAACGGATTATCTGTAAGCCTTCAAATCATTATTTTTCAGTGAACAGCTAAACAGTTCATCACTTCTTTCCGATTTGTCATCTGTATGGCGCCGAACATGATTCCTCTTCTGATAGTACTAAAACCTGAAAATAAAGACAAAGTTGCAAAAAGTTGCAGTTAGTTTTTATATAGGAGAAAGAATAAGGTATTGGCTTTAATCTTCTGAAAAAAAATGACCAATGGTTGACAATTTTAAATTTCCGGGTCTAAAAATACTCAAAACTAGAAGTTAAAATAACAATAATTTCTCAATTCTCAAGCAAATTTCACTTTAATGTAGTAAGTTCTGTGAGATTTTAAAAATATCACAAACATAGCACATACCTTGGTCTCCTATATCCATCAGTAACCGATGAATATCGTCGAAAAAACACGTCCTTTCAAGCACAGTTATCGAACATAAATTATGAGTTCGGCTTCAGGCCGGGGATGCGATAAGAAACAGCGTACTTCTGACTTATTTTGCAGTGTAGAAATAAGCGTAACTATAACAAATCTGGTATCCTTGGATATTATAGTAATTAAAAACTCCTTGAAATATGAAAATATGTGATATTAAATTTTTGTATTTTGCGCAGCCAGATAGCGAAAAAGGACCACTGTGCGTCGTGAATTATCGAACGTCGTTTTTGTCAGAGAACTGTTATGCCTTTCATTCAACATGCAATTTTCATAGGCTTCTGTTTATTTTCTGTTTAATCATCTTCCTGATCTTAATTTCTTGTTATTTTTATCATCTGTGTCTTCCTCTTCTTCGTCTTTCCTTTTCTTTTCATCTATTCCTTGTCCTCTTCTTTTTTTAATGCTTCTTTTGCCTCTTTTTCTCTTTCTTTCTTCTTTTCCTTCTTAGAAAAATTCATACAAGAGAATTAATATGAAAGGATTAATGGTGATTTAACCAAGATACAGTAACTGGCTCAAAGTCTTTTCACTTGCTCACATACTATATTATAATTTGAGTGAAGCCAGTCGGAGTAAATTTCGGACGGGAGTAGTCATTGTTGTTAAAGCTAGCAGATTGAGTACGTGGAGAACTGTTTATCATGAAAATAGAAATTGTCAACAGTAGTTTGAAAAGTTGAAGTTGCATTGACAAGGCTAACTATACTGTAAATACGGAGTAGTGGTATAACACTTTAGACCACAACTTAACAAAACCAAAATTAGAAAGTACGTTCTGCCAAAGCCTGTATTTGGCGTAACTTAACAGGACGTTCAAAAAACTCTATGAGCCTGGAAAAGAAAACGAAAATCTGAACGTTATCTAGGAGAAACTTTTTCTAAAAATATATATGAAGGGTACACGGGAAAAACGATCAAGGTCCATCAAAAATCGAAAGTGAGTTAATAATGCTATCTTATAGTGGAAAGGAAGTACTATCATGTGGTCTAGCTAGTAATAAGAAATCATCGTTCTTGACATTCCACTACGTCAATTTCTATTAAATACACACATAACAAAGTATTAAGTGCTTAAACTTTAAAATTCGTTTTTCTCGAAACTTTCTAAAATGGACCTTGATCGTTATTCCCGTGTACCCTTCATATGTCACCGTTTTGGAGAAGCTCACGCTGTGAACTTGTCGTATTTAGTTCAGACTTAATATAGTATTTTAGTTATAAATCGCTATCATATCATGAAATTTCCTCACAGTATTGAAGTTTATAATGAAGAGCCCATATGGGAAGAGAAACAACCACTAGTTACATTTGACTGTGCAGAAAAATGCAAATTTTAGGCCTTCCAGGAACTGAACTAGGAGATTTCTACACATATTCGTGATTAGCATTTTGAAGGAAATACATGTTCGGAAGCTTAATGAAGCTTTAAGCAATATGTGATGCAATTGACCATAGTCTGTAGCACTTGAAAGATCTAAGAGGAGGTCGGCATTTGAACATTTAATTTAGTTCGACAAGCTGCAAATTGACAGTACCGTATTTACTCGCAAATAAAACCCCATCACATATAACATTCACCCCTAATTTTTTGAAGCGCGAAAGAACTATTTTGCCTTGTCTTATTGGGGGAAATATTACCGTAATTTCATGGGCAGTAAAATAATTTTGTGATATAAAAAGCTGCATATTTTGTATCTGCTAGAAGATTGAATGCTGGCCTATAGAAGTAACTCACCTTCCCCTGTTCCTAAGTCTCCCATTCCAACCAGTGAATTTTTACTCTCCCTTCACTGCTGGTGTATGTTATGGTCTATATATTTTTCTACTATGATAATGAATTAATTGCCTTCGATATATTTTCAAGGATGTTTTTAAATAATAATAATAATAATAATAATAATAATAATAATAATAATAATAATAATAATAATAATAATAATTTATACTGGCAGAGTTAAGGCCATAGGATGTTGTATATGTTGTACGTATATTTATCAGGTTATTCTATGTTTTGATTCTCAACTAATATTTTTTTAGATATGCACTTATATTATGACCCTCCTCAATTTTTTTCGGTAAGACTTACTGAAAATCGGAGAAAGGAGTCATAATTATGTGCTTAAATACGGTATTAAAGCATCATGATCATGGTTTAAGTCGCTCGGATTTCATTCTAATCCACACTCATTCGTTGTTCCATGTCTTTGTCGACCAGCCTACTACATCTAGTCTTCCATTTGGTAGGGCCTATGTATGGCGTAAGAGATTTATCTGTAATCTCTCTGTCTCTTGATTTTCACAACTCTAAGAACACGGCTTGGTATGCGTAATAAATCTGCAATAGATGCCGCTTCGATAGCGAAAAATATAAACAGTTGTAAATCGTAAATTTTCTTCTGTATTACACATCATAATCTAATTATAGTTCATAAAAATGTTGGTGTAGCTAGGAATTGATCGATTGGAGAATTTGTTTTGAAAGCAAATCCTATTTTCAGGTCATTTAATTATTTTTTCCGTAGCTGTTTGCTGAGTGAACTCTTTTCCTTAAATTGACCTGTGCACTGGTAGACATTTGTTTCATTTTCAATTGCATTGGAACATCTCCCGAACATCCTTCGCATAGTTGGTTCTCAGGGGAAATTCCTGCGGTGTGTAAATGCATGGAAAGGGCCATAAAGTCAAGTGGTGTAAAGTATGAGATACGCCTTTGCCGTATTGTGTGGCAATTAACTATTTCTTAGAAACTACATTCCTTCAGCGCGGGAATAGTCAATTTCAGCGAAATATTGTAAGATGTTATGGTTAAAATGTCGAGTGTTTAAATATGTTTAAGCTCATTAAGAGCTTCCTACAGCTTCCTACTCTTTCCTCTTCATCCTCATTCTCATTATTATCCTTATCACAATTTCTCATTATTATGTAGACTATATCTCTAGAGAATGTAACACACTTTCTAAAAACACTGGGTTACCCCCAAAAGTAACTGAATTATAGTGCATTGATAATGAAGTAACTTAAAATGTATTACTTTTACAGTTACATTTAACCATATAATTGCTTTACGTCACCCACCCCATCCCTATAATTTATATGTTTTTAAAGGGAATAGAGGACTCAAGTTGTGTTGAATAAAAAGGGAGTTAAATATATTGACAACGTTTAAATAAAATTAATAATTAATAATTGCGCCGTATTACATAATATTAATGCTTAGGCCTACAATTTATAAACATATTTTGTTTTCTAAAATTTGAGGTTTCGAAAAGAGTTGAGCGTCTGTAGCCTGTTGCTTTCGCAAACATAACAGTAATTAACACTAATAGAAATTAGAATGTATACTACTCGTACATGTTACCTAAAGGCAATCCTGGTCTACAATTTTATTTTGGAATGAATTGCTTCATACAGGTAGCAATGGCAGCCGCAGCTCGCAGGCACTTTAGAGGCATCCGTTTTTAACACGATTGTTCTCCTTATTTCAACTTAGAATTTTATTAACGTGGTTTTTATAAATATTAACATACAAAATAAAACAAGGTTTCTGACTTTTAACTGTTACTTTTAATGCGTTAGTCTTCAACTCTGCATATCTATTCTTCTCGACGCATTCTATTTATTCTTTGCAGTAGTTCTCTGCTCATCCTCATCCTCATTCTGTATTATCTCATCCTCATTATTCACTTATGAGATCCTCATTCTCAGCATTCCTTTCCTCCTCTGCGTTCTTATTCTGAACGTTCTTCTCATTCCCTGCAGCCTCACTATCAGCATTCTCCCGATTCTCTGCAACCTTACTATCAGCATTCTCCTTATTCACTGCTGCCTCATTATCAGCATTCTCTGCGTTCTCACTTTCAGCATTTTCCTTCTTTGCTATCTCACCATCAGCATTCTCAGCGTTCCTACTTTCAGTATTCTCCTTATTCTCTGTATTTTCTCTTCCAGCATTTTCGCCATTCTATGCATTCTCTCTATCAGCATTCTTCCCATTTTCTGGATTTTCACTCTTAGTGCTCTCCTCATTCTCTGCATTCTCATCATTAGCATTATTAGCATTCTCTCCAGTCTCTGCAACCTCACTATCAGCATTCTCCAGATTCTCTGGGGCCTCACTATCAGCATTCTCCTGTTTCTCTGCTGCCTATCAGCATTCTCCTTTTTCTCTACAGTCTATCAACATTCTCCTTTTTCTCTGTAATCTCACTATGTTCTCTGTATTTTCACTATCAGAATTTTTCCCATTCTGAGCATTCTCACTATCAGCTTTCCTCCCATTCTCTGCATTTTCACTATTAGCATCATATCCATTCTCTGCGTTTTCACTCTCAGCATTCTCTCCATTCTCTGCATTTCCATTCTCAACATTCTTCACTCTGCATTTTATCTGTCAGAATTCTCCCCATTCTCTGCAATCTCACTATTAGTATTTTGCAAATTCTCTGCATTCTCACTCTCAGCATTCACCACGCTCTGCTTTTTCAGTATCAGCATTTCCCCCTTTCTCTGCAATCTCACTATCAGCATTCTCCAATCTCTTCATTTTCACTATCAGCATTCTCTCCATTCTCTGCAATCTCACTTTCAGCATTGTTCCCCTTTCTTTACATTTTCAATATCAGCATTTTTCCAATTCTCTAAATTTTCACTGTCAGCATTTCCACAATTCTCTGCAATGTCACTATCAGCATTCTCCAATCTCTTCATTTTTACTATCAGCGTTCTCAGCATTGTTCCCCTTTCTTTACATTTTCACTATCAGCATTCTCCCCATTCTCTCAATTTTCACTATCAGCATTATCTCCATTCTCTGCAGTCTATCAGCATTCTCCCCATTCTCTAAATTTTCACTGTTAGCATTCTCCCCATTCTTTGCAATCTTACTATCAACATTTTACCCATTCTCTAAATTTTCACTGTCAGCATTTCCCCCATTCTCTGCAATCTTACTTATATAAATATAAATATAAATATATATATATATATATATATATGTTAAATTTATTTATCAATAATTGATTATTTACTATCAGCATTCTCCAATCTCTTCATTTTTACTATCAGCATTCTCTCCATTCTCTGCAATCTCACTATCAGCATTGTTCCCATTTCTTTACATTTTCACTATCAGCATTCTCCCCTTTCTCTACATTTTCACTATCAGCATTATTTCCATTCTCACTATCAGCATTCTCCTCATTCTCTAAATTTTCACTGTCAGCATTTTCCTAATTTTTTTGCAATCTTACTATCAACATTTTTCCCATTCTCTGTATTCACATTGGCATTATTCTCGTTATCAGCACTAATAGCTAACTTTCTACAAATGTCTTAAGTTATTTAGGGAAAGGAAATGGTTCCACTTCAACTAATGTTTTCAGTATTCACTACAGTAACACATTCTTACATTTAGGATATTTCCTATGGACGTAAGAAGGGAACGGTAAAATTAAAAATTTTATTATAATTCGGTTTTCAAACCTCAAGTAGTACAGAGGGTAACCGCTAAAAGAAAAAAATAGCCCTCAAGTATATTGTAATACTAGTGCCGAAAGGGCTTCATTGCAAAACGAGTATGTGCTCCAGTCATACGAGTTGTGCAGTGGCTCTTCCCGCAAGCGTGTTAAACTCTGTTTTTTCTACGGAAATATTACAAGGTGATCCGTTTGGGTATGGATAAAATAAAAACACCTTAAACCATTTACTACTGAACTTTATTTGTTGAAACTTTGTGCATACAACACTGATTCCTCAGAGCTCAACAGCTCAACAGCACACCCTGCTCAACTCATAACGGTGATGCAATTCAGCCCATGTCCATTGTAACATAAAGGGGTAATTTGTTGAAAAGCTTGAGTAATTTTTACTCTCAGATCATCAATATTCCTGGGTTTCTGTGAATAGACAATGTCTTTAACAAAACCCTACACGAAGAAGTCAGGAGGGGTTAGATCTAGGGAGTTTGGGGACCAAGCCAAGAGATAGCTACTTCTCGTACTGGGTTTCGCCTGCGACCTCCTGCATTTATTTTTTACACAACCTGTTTCTACAAATGTTCGATACCACAACATTAAGGAATCGTATTTAGGTACATTATGCACACCATACTCACATCGAAATTCCCTTTAAACTCTTTTAACTCTTGTCAAATTTAGCATACCAAAGAACACATTGTGCCCGTTGTTGATTTGGAATAGCCATTTGAAACATCTACGATTTTCATTTGTCCTTTCAGATTATGCATTGTTGATTGTCATATATGAAAGCTCCCATCTTTTAATTATAATATAACCAGCAAGAATTTTTTCCTGTTATCATAATAGGTTTATAATAATAAATTAATAATATCCATACCCAAACGGATCAGACTGTATAATTAATTACAATTGAAAATATAAAAAAAAAAAACGTTAAAATCGTTTTCATCTGCGTTATCAGGTTTGTTGCCAAGACACTATCCATTGTTTATATAAACAGCTATTCAGTTTGGACGACATTTTTTGTGCTTAACGTTTCAATATATAAGTCGTTCTGAATTATGAATTTTGAAGACGAGAAGAAAAACGAGTTCATGGGCACACCACGATACGTGGTTGGTGGATAATCTGTTCTAATTCTCAGACCTTCATATAAATGTGAAGCGTTTCATCATTTACGAGAGAAGACTGTAGTGTGCGGAAAGTGAGTGCGGAAAAACTGAATGTAGGAAATCGTACTTCCAATGCTAGTTCTGTTGCCAGGAAACCTATCATTCCGCACTTTCGTAGAAAAAAGTAAAAGGAATAGTACAAAGGCTTACGAGACTAAAAGTATGTAGGCCTGTCTTATAAAAACTTTATTTGGAAATGAACCCTGAACAATTAGGAACTAAGATAAGCAGTTAGTAATTTCTGATTAAATTCTTGGATAAATCAGCTGGTCATTTCTTCGAAACGTGAAGAAATTCGAAAAGAATTTCAGGTGAAACTAGTCACCAATTCCCCTTAAAGCATTCGTATTTACACAAATAGAAAAATTATGTTGAGAGAATGCCATAATTCAGAGCACAATGTCCCACTTCTCCCACTGGAATAAGTCTTGCCACCGGATTCTGTTTTGGGCCACGTTGGTTAATTATAACCCCCAATCCCATTTCCTCGTCTTTGTGCTCCTCTACGTTGTCTTCGGTCTTAAAATTATTCGACTGACTGTAGGCTGCGTCTCAGGACTTCCTTTTCTAGCAGTCCACATAGTCGAAACCAATTTTTAATTACTGATCAAGAGAGACTGGAGCAATTAATACAAAAAAGGAGGAAATTTAACCTTCCGAACTTTGTCATTTATTGACTACAAAAAGACATTCGACAGCGTACAAGAAGCAAATTATGGAAAATAATGCAAAATAAAGGAACCCAGAATATATACTTCCGGTACCGATAATTCAAAAGTCTGTAGGTACATAAAAGCAAAAATAAGTATAAAAATGGATAGGAGATCAATAAAAAATCAGTTGTGATAAATGGAGTGAAACAGGGGTGTCAACTGTCACTGGCACATATTAATATACAGAGTATTTTTAAAAAATGTAAAAAAAAAAAAAAAAAAACTCGTGGGATTGTAAGGCAGGACATTTGGAGTCGTTCGAAGTAAAGCATACGTTAGAGTGCAGTGGTTCCTAAAGTTCCCTGGGGAGTCGTGTAAAGAGTTGAGGGGGACGCGAAATGATTTACAGAATAAAACATACATTTATGTTATATTTAGTAACATAACTTAAACAGCATTGAACATAAAAATATGAAAAAAAAGTGTTCCACAAGAAATAAAATAAACAATAATAGATGCGAATAATGTGCCTGTTTTCAGAAAGCAGCTACTAAAATATGAACTCTGTAGTCGATACTGATATTTTCAGTTTCAGAGAGATTTCTTGATTTTGTTATGATTGCAGTCTTAGACAAGGGACTTATTTTCATAAATATGAGGTTGCATATACTATCAAAATAACAACAGATAGCTGTAAGTGATGGAGTAGAAGGAATATTCTCTCAAAGATGAAAAATTCTCAGCACAGCATTCTGAGGGGTTCCCTTGCGGTATGTGTTCATACATTCAGTAATTGGGGGAGCGTATTAGTCAGATATATGGCTTCCTGAACCCAGCCCTCCCCAAAAGGCTCTTTACTTTTGAAACCAAGAGTACCGTTTATTTTTTACCGATAAATTGACTTTAGAATTGTTAATATATCTATAGGCCAATTAGTAGGTCATGCAGTCTGAATAGTATCGTTTGGCTTGGTTAATTAAATTCAATTTTATCTGAACGCGAAATAATTGCGATTGAAACTATCATGTCACGCATTAGCCAATGACAGACGTATTTGTTGGCCTTGAATTCTCACTTACTGGTATGATAGACGATAATCACATTATTTCAAGCCGTGATTAAGCCTGTCATTTTTCTACAAACTGGACTTATCCTGTGCATGAAATTTTGTCATAGTATTTTATTATTTTTATCATCGTTCGATGACTGGATTAGATCCCTCGGTTCATTGAAGAGTTTTGACAAAGTGACCGTGTGGTCAGCATTGTTCAGTACCACTAAGGAAGAGAACAGAGGTTAAAGAGAAGCCAAGGGACACGCACCAATTCTTATAGAAGGGTGTAAATCTCCATTTTAATTGCCCGGAATATATCCGGATCCTTTCGATTTGTAGACATACTCGTATTCTTAAATAAATAAATTATAAATATATTTTTGTATGAGACACAATAGTTGCGGCAAGAAGAAAGAAAATTGGATGTAAAACAGTAAGTTCTCATTCTTTAATGTTATAATGTGTAAATGTGTCGAATTTATAGATTATTCCGATAGCTAGTTGGATAGAAACTTCTTTATAACATATTGTAGTGTACATTATTTCATTTGAAACATAATTTAACCTGAAATGTCATTCCGAATCTGCAAGTCATTGTTCATTACTGTTGAAAATGATGACAAAATCACTGCAGAGTAGAATTATTGGTACGTGTAACAGATATCATGGCTTCACATTAGATTAATCGGTGGAACATGAGGATTCGATTTCATGTATACGAAGGTTTTCTTTTTATTGCAACGGACCTGAAACCCTCTTAGGGATATTTTGAGATGAA
This sequence comes from Periplaneta americana, assembly GCF_040183065.1. Lineage (NCBI taxonomy): Eukaryota > Metazoa > Arthropoda > Insecta > Blattodea > Blattidae > Periplaneta > Periplaneta americana. The sequence continues at coordinate 116,941,928 of NC_091121.1, read as the reverse complement.
GTTGGCCTCAACCTTATACTCAGCTTCCTTTTTTTAGAGCTTGGAAGCTGTACCTTTACGCTCCCGAAACACCTTCAAGAATTGTATTCAGGGGATTTACCTTGCATTAAATAACATTACACATCAGTGTACGGCCAAAGACATTGTAACCTTGTTTTCTTACTTTCAAGGCTGTTTCAATTTATTTATTGGATAAAGGAAAGAAGATGCTAGGTTTCGTTTTTTTGTTAAGAGTGCCATCAAGTAGTTTATATAATAATCCTTTAACTTGGAAATTTTTAGCAACGTCTTTCTTTTACTGCAATCGTAGTTTAATTGAATTTGAGCTTGTTTCTCTTGTACGTATGTTCTCAGCGCCTTTGGCTATTAACAGATCGGTAGCCTGGTAGTTTGTGATGTAAGATTTCCTTGAATATTTTGTTTCTTTTTATTCTTTTCTTTCCTTTTCATTATTTTATATCCTTTTCCTTTCACTTTCTCGTTATAATTCTTATAGCACTCCAGTACGAGTTTGATTAAACAACTCTTAGACATGAGCTTAACATTTATAACAGCGAATTAAATGATGAGAAATAATTAACATGGATCTTTAAGTGTTTTCAGTTACAATCTTTCATCTTTCTGAAAAAAGGTACAATTTGGCGACGATATTATTGGAGACAAAAAACTTGTAATTTTTGTATAAAAATGATTGAACTGCCGTTCAAGCAATAGCGAACCATCGACCGGAAGAAACCGTAATCGGAAGATGTAATGTTGAGTTGCAAGCTGGAATCACTAATGCCTTAATGCCTTCCAGTTCTTGAATCTTGTCCAAATGTTATCGATGTGTTGGACCGTTTTCATGCTGATGAACGCTTTTTGTTGACTAAAGACGGTTAGCTATTACGCACAACGATCCTCTTGTTGAATACAATTGGACAACATTCAGTACTGACGCTAGCATACTTGACTTCCTGTTACATACTTCTTATTAGTGAGTTCTTTTGTGGCTTTCTAAAATACTTACCATTCTTTTTCCGAAAGGTCTAACAGCTGTGAGTACTGTTGTGGCATTTACTAGCTTTTCGAGTTCCTTTAGTTGTAGCATGTAATATTTGGAATTTCATCTTGTTGGAATATTAGAAACTGTGAAATAGCGGAGGAGTATGACAAGGATGTCCTTTATCACCTACCCTGTTCAACATCTGCTTGGAGGATTTAGTGAAGAACATTTTCAGAACATCGTCGGATTTTGTTTTTTTTTTTCTTCTTAATTTAATAATTTGTAGGTTTGTGTATTTGCTGTTTTGTTTCTTTTAAAATGAGGAACAGTTACAATTAAGTTTTTTTTTTTACTTGGTTATTTAACTACACTTTATCAGCTATTAGGTTATTTAGCGGCGATGGGCTTGGTGATAGCGAGATGATATTTGGCGGGATGAGGCCGAGAATTCGCCATAGGGGGATCGAACTCGCGCCCGAGCACAACTCCGAAACGGCAGGCAAAGGATAGTACAAGACGGAGCCTGGTTGATTACCGAGCTGGTCGCTCGTAACCTAGCTGGTCGATGGACAGAAAGTCGGGGTGTACAAGACGGAGCCTGGCTGATTACCAAGCTGGTCGCTGGACAGAAAGTCGGAGTGAACAAAACGAAACATGTTTGCATCGGCCAGTCAGTGTAGCAAAAGTGAGCGCTCTGCACAGTAATGGATTCCAGCAGTAGCAGTGATGATGAAATGTTTTTATTAGACAGTTGTGTATCTAAATTTGTTGCATTACAGTCAGTTTCCTCAAGAGAATATTCGGTCCATCCAGTTAATACGGAATGAAATGTTTGTGACGAATGTCACCATCTATACAAAGCTTTAAGAAATTTTCCTGAAATATTTTGTGATTATCTTAGAATGGAAATAAAAACTTTTGACTGTCTTCTAGACCTGCTTAAACCCCACATGCAAAAATCATGGAAAAACTGTCATGGCTAACCAACAGCCTAAGAAGAAACGCTTGTAGTTACGTTAAAGTAGGCTGAATTCTACTTTTATTTACATCCTGACTGTTAATAGCATTATTTTTTCTATAGATTAATATTAATTATTATATTAATATGTTTATTTACATATGTAGGTATCTGGCAAGTGGTGCTTCATTTAGACACCTTTGTCTCGAATTTCCTATGGGGTATTCCACCGTTGGACTAATATTTAAAGAAACTATGGAGTTATTGTGGGAAGCATTGCAACCTTTACATATCCCAGTTCCAAACACAGAAATGTTCAAGAAAATAGTAGAAGAATTTTACGAAATCTGGAATTTTCCACAATGCCTTGGAACTATTGATGGGAAACATATTCGCATCGTGTATCCAGCACACTCTGGCACGATGTATTATAATTACAAACATTTTTATTCAATTGTGCTTCAAACTGTCGCAAGTACCAGCTATAAGTTCACAATAATAGACGTCGGTGGCTACGGTAAACAGAGTGACGGAGATACATTTCGTTCATCAGCTTTGTATGAATTAATAGAAGAAGGAAAACTATATGTGCCACCTGCCACCTGCTTACCGAACAGCAGTGTTAATCGCTGTATATATTTATCGGAGATGAAGCATTTCCATTGCTTGATAAAGTAATGAAACTATATGGTGGTGATAATCGTGAACTGGACTGTGAATACTTCAGTAAAAGACTTTATAGAGCTAGAAAAACAATACAGTGTGCGTTTGATATTCTTTATTCAAAATGGTTCATTTTTTCTAAAGTTATAGAAACAAATGGAAATGCAGCTGATAAAATTATCAAAGCTGCTTGCATTTTACACAACATGATAATTGATAAAGTAGGAATAGAACGTCATTTAAAAGCTGTAAATTACTTCCCAGCTGATAAAGATATGCGGTCGCAAAACATGGAAGTCGACATGCAGACAGTGCAAAACTGATCAGAGACACTCTAAAATTATTTGTTTGTAAAAACAGAATAGCTTATAATATAAAAACAGAAACTTAGAAAGATCACGAACTGATTGTTCTATTGTGGACATTCTTCAAAATCGCTTGTTACACCAGTTTAATTGCTTAATACTGTCTCCTCTCCTCATGGTATGTTTGTGCGATAAGTAAAATTAAATGTAGAAACACATGAACAAAGAAGAAAGGTTAATATTGGAGGAGAAAAATTCGTTCCGGCGCCGGGGATCGAACCCGAGTCCTTGGTTCTACGTACCAAGTGTTCTGACCACTGAGCTACGCCGAATTCAGTCCACAGCACCGGATCGAACTCTCCTCCTACAGTGTTTCCCTTTTGTGGCCTGACTCCAAGTTGGCATATACGTTGACGTTTATATTTCAAGTCAACTGCCATTATACAAGGAGCGCACTCAGTTGAGTAACTAATGGCCGGGATACCGCAGTAAAGTGCACACAATCTGTACAGAATCATGCACTGCTAGCTAGGCGAATTTACTAAAGGTATTGTTATTTGTCCAACAGAATAATATCTGTTATAGTGACAATTAATATTTGAGGAGATAAATTCGTTCCGGAGCCGGGGATCGAATCCGGGTCTTTGTTTCTACGTACCAAGTGCTCAGACCACTGAGCTACGCCGAATTCAGTCCACAGCACCGGATCGCAGAGTGGGAATTATTCTTTTCCCCAATGGCAGGGTCCTTAACTTGTTATTTGACCGGACTGTACGATGGGGTTCATAGATGTCACTAGGGTCGAGAATCGTAAACCACTTATTTCGTCAGAGTCTATCCAGAGTGCACCACAGGAGTGGGTCCGGCCCATAATACACTCGTAATGAATGACGTTACTTATGGAGAAGTGTTGGGATGTCACAGGGGAACAGGAGTGCCCCGAGAAAACCTCTGTTGCTTGGACCACGAGCTTGCCCAACACAAGTTATAAATTTAGAGGATTATGAATTGCACATGTATTTTTTTACACATACTTAGAACCGCTGCAGATATACATACAAGTGAATCCAAGCTTGTAGCAGAAGAGGGATATTTTGTATGTTCTACAGAGTGAATCAAAAGTCTGGAACCATATAAATATCTTGAATATGCTTGATTTTTCGATTACTATAGGTGTTACCAGTATTTGTAAGACCAAATGCTCTACCAGTGACACATTCTATTCTAGCCCTCAGCTATTTCAAAAGCCGCCATTTTGAATGCAACTTTGAAATTTTAAATGGAAAGGGGGTCATATAGGTACTCAGAATCATGTGAAATTTTCTGAGAAAAACGATGGTGCAATCCGTTTTGAGATATCTCTAATTGTTTTTAAGTTATTTAAAGATAACTGTCATAATGACACAAACATTAGTTACTGCATCTACAGATAGTTTGTAACATTGTACGGTACTAAGGAGGCTTTGGAAAAGGTATTTGTATGAAATTCTGGTAATTAACTTTTCCTGCTTTATTGTTTGGTTAACCGGTGACAGTTTCAATGCATTGTTGTGATTATTTGAAGCTTTCCTATAACACATTTCTTGATTTTCATGATGACATTATCGAAAAAGGAAAGAATTGATATTCTTCATTCTGGTATGTTAAGCCACAGAAATGTTGCAGCAGACTGGACGAACAGTTCCCTGGACAATGGATTGATCGACGTGGACCAATAGAATGGCTGGCCAGATCTCCAGATTTAACACACCTTGATTTTTTCTTTTGTGGTTATATAAAGAGCTTGGTAGGATGAAGAGAGAATTGAGAATTTTGTTAATACTACTGTGTCTTCTTTTTATATTGCTTGTATTATTTTATTTGTATTTCTCTTTGTTTGTTTTGTAATTATATTTCTTTATTCTGTATATTTGAATTTAAATAAATAAATTTAAAGAACCGTATCATTGAAGCCTGTGCTAAAGTTAGCCCGGAAATGTTACAAAATGTTCTGTCCACATTCTCAATTTTCTCTTCATATATTCCAATGCCCGTCTTGCTGGAAACTATCCTCATAATGGAATCTATGTGAGAACCTGTCAAGCGTAGTTTTCACCTAGTTTTGTTGAGATTCATTTGTGAAAAAACTCCGTAACTATAAGTAGGCCTACTTCCAAATATTGACATTACTAGGATTTCTTCTGCAAACTTATGAGCGGAATGGAATTTAAATAAATAAATAATAACCACAGTAAAACTTTGAAAATTGTTAAAAAAAACACAGCGTTATAATTTCTAGCTAGATTTTCAGTATTTTAGTAAAATTTTGGACTAATAGTTTAAAATGTTTTTTTTTAATCATCAGTCATTTTCATCCTATAATCTCTCATTGGTTTTTCTGGACCGGCACTCAAATCGCATTAGTTTTAGTTCTAGATTTAGCAGCAGCTGTTATTCAATCATAGCATGAAAATAGGCTATTCAAGCTTTCGAGCCCTTAATATAACTGTATGATGTACTGGAGAGTATATTGACCACTTACGGTTTTATGCGTCTATACTTAAACTAACAGGTGCCAACACTGTTTTAATAAGGAAGCTTGTAAGGAATGTTTCCACTGTCGTTACATTGTATGATATGAAAGAATAGCAATAACGAGTTACTGAAAGTGTTGTTAAGATGTTCTATAGGACAAAGAAAATGATTCTTCTTGTACAAAAGCAATGAAGGTACGTGAATGTTTTTAATAGGAGTGTTTTCTGTAAGTGTTTCTATTTTTAATATAAAATAGGCAAATTGACTGGCTTTATAGATTAGAATAAAATTAAAATCATGATTTTAGTGACTGATATCATTATTTACTACACACAACTGATTCCATATGGCATATTTTTTGTCTACTGCAATAAAATGTTCTTCAATTTCTCTTCGTTTTGGGTGTGACAGAAACTAACATGCCTACATAAAAACTGGTCAACAAAATTAAACATTTTTTTGTTAAAAGATTAGGAATGAGTGATTCTTATAGCATTTTTCGTGCTGATTTCAAATCTGTTTTCAAAATTTTTCTATCATCCAGGATTTTTGAGTAATTATATGAAATGTAAGTCAAACTTTTCTAGTACTGATTCCTTGTAACATTATTACCTAAAATCATATTTATTTACCTAAAATGTGTGCAATAGATTTTAGGCTATACTTCGCTTGAGAAACATTTCTTTTGAGTGTCCAGCATTAGTCTGACAGAATATTTGGGCTCCATTTTTCCTGGTATTGTCTTTACATTTCAGAAAAATCCTGATGAAAACGCTCCCTATGTTCATCGCTCATTGCCCGAAGGTTTTGAGGAAAGAAAAAATCGATGAGAATCCAAGAAGTTATTTTGAGAGATACATGACACCCCATCACGTTATAGTTATGAATCAGCTCGCTGACAAGTTCTCTGTAATCTTCTGATCTGTGGTTCCTAGAAAGTAAAGTCTGTTGAATGATCCTTAGGTTCCCGGCATATCACTGGAACTGGAAAAACCATATGACGGGATTTTTTAGCTAACCAGTTAATAGAATACATGGAGCACACCAGATTTCAGGGCCTCAATTCATGTCCTCATCTATTTTGCAATTAAAAGAACACTCGTAAGCCCTTTTAACTAGTGTAGAAAAATTCAAAGTTAACTAATCACAAACGTAACAAAAATGGTTTATGGGATATGTTTCACTTTATAAGATACTTTTACCGCACTTAAAATTAGGACAAAGGAAACACAGGTTATGAAACTTGTTCCATGAATGGAAGTTCCAACTCAACTGAGAATAATACTACCTAACTTTCACAGTCTAATGAGTAGGGAACGGAATTTGGAGTAGTAAAAGCTAGTATTGGCATCTACACAGTCATTTGTTTACAACCCTTTATACCAAGTCCTCCCCTCCATGACATACTCGCAGATCTCTGCACGTCAACAACAGGTGAACGGGACAGTTGTCGCATAAGAACTTCAACGTGCAGGTTTGCAGTTCAGAGTAGTGAAGTGCAGGTACAATGCCGAAAGTGAAACCAACTAACAATACAGTATTGAAAGACTATATTTGTAAAACCTCCAGATCAAGTATCAAAATTCAGGAAACAATTCCCTAAATTGTCGCTTCCCCATGTCCAGTTCCTACGAGATGGGGGTCATGGTTAGAAGCTTGCAATTATTATGCACGTCATCTCCAATCTGTGAAGAAAGTGGTCCAGTCTTTCGATACCGATGACACGGCTGCGATTCAAATACGCCAGGAACTGCTAAATGATGAAACAATCGAGAAAGAAGTCACGGATATTAAGTCAAATTTTGGATATTTACCGGATGCCATTATTCAATTAGGAAAGTCAGGAGTAGAACTAGTTGAGCAAATAAATATTATGAGGACTATTGTAAATAAACTGAGTGCAGTAGAAGGTGAAATAGGAAAACGTGTTGGTGAAAAAATGAACAAAGTTTTGATTAAAAATGATGGATACGATATTCTTAGTCGGATTTCAGATGTACTAACAAAGACGTGTCCCAATGACGTCATTCAACATGTGAATTTAATTGACGTATCTTGTTTCAAGTACTCTATAATTGTCTCTGCAGATGGAGAGCGGAGTTTTTCCATGTTACAAAATTTCCTTCCTTGCAACAGAGCAAAGTTGTATTTTGAAAATAATATTTACAATTTATTATAACAAGGCATAGCATTAATTGAAAATGCCATTTCGTTTGGATCTACTTATTCAGAGGCGAGTTCCATACAGAAGACAACTGTCAATCAAAATCAATATGTCCACTGACATGCGAAGATGCAGAGGTTCATATTTAATTATGTATATTTGTAATGTTGTTTATTGGTGTCTTGTGCGTTGCGAAGAAAAGCACATGTAGTTCAAAAAGAAATGCAGATTATGTATGTAGGTCACTATATGTCATTAAACTATTCCATTTGTTTATTCTGAAACATATTTACTGACGTTGCGTGTAAGTTTGTATGAAGTGGACTGTAGCCTACTCGTCCATGCAGCTCGCTTGACAGTCACTGAGCTACGAATATCTATACTACGTTTCACCATTCTTTATAATACTCCAAATCCCTTTCCCTGCTAATGAGGAATAACATTTATTTTTATGAATTCTGACTTTACTGGCAACAATCATCTGAAGTTATAGGACAATTGTTAGAGCAATAAAATGACATATTTGAAATATTTTTTTTCCATTAGCAAATTAAGGACTGTATATAGCAATAAGAATAAATAATTTTTTCAAAAATTACGAAAAAATGGTGGGTGGTAGAAAAATTCTGACTTAATTTTTGGAATCAGCAGATAAAATTAGCCTACATAAAAAACAGCAGAAATTGTACATTTAAGAAAATCACTGTTGCCTGTAATATTGATAATGATAGTTATACTCTTTAACAAGTAACTAAAATTATGTGTAACTAAGTATATCACTGATAATTAACTTTTTATTTTATTTATTTATATAATGATGCAATATTTTTTTCTTATGTCCATGCAAAACTGATGCCACGAAATCCAGACAAATACGTCGCTTGGTCGTATCATATGACGTTGCGTTAGTATCGGGTGCTTCAGTTGCCTCTATAGAATTTGAGTGTACCGCCTGCAGGACGGTGTCGTTCGTAAACATAAGTGGCGTGGTCATCTCCCAGGCCCTCACTCGCCTTGGACGGGTAACATAATTCAATGAAATTACACTTGAAAATAACATTACTTACTTTTACAAATGGCTTTTAAGGAACCTGCAGGTTCATTGCCGCCCTCACATAAGCCCGCCATCGGTCCCTATCCTGTGCAAGATTAATCGAGTCTGTATAATCATATCCTACCTCCCTCAAATCCATTTTAATATCCTCCCACCTACGTCTCGGCTCCCCAAGATCTTTTTCCCTCCGGCCTCCCAACTAACACTCTATATGCATTTCTGGATTCGCTCATACGTGCTACATGCCCTACTCATCTCAAACGTCTGGATTTGATGTTCCTAATTATGTCAGGTGCTTATTGTAAGATTTCGTAACAACTGTTTTTTACGATGATGGATTGTTAGCCTTTCGCCCAACCACCCCTTATCGGCTGTCCACGACTGCTTATTCAGTATATTCGCAGCTACCCTCCATATCTGAAGACCGTCCCCTCTATCATCCGCAACCTGAGGATGCGCCATGCCGTGGTGATAAGGACCCACAATACATGGGAAAATAACATTAATGAATTTTAATAAAAAAAAAAAAATAATAATAATAATAATAATAATAATAATAATAGCACAATAAACAAACTAATAGGTTAGCCAGAAAATAAATACCCCAGTGTAATTAAAGGGAAATAAATACACATTCCCAGCATCACACAAACAAAACATAATACGAATTATACACAAAATCCAATGAAGACAAAAAGGCAATAGTACTAACTCAGAATGAAATGAATACTGAAATTTGAACACAATATACTAGTGAAATGATGCAATGACTAACCTTTAAATTAAAATAATGTAATACATGAAAAAGAGAATGTTTACATATCAACAAATACTAAAAATCATCACTCTCACTGTCTCCAGCAATAACGGAAATATTAGGAACCTTAAGCAACTTTTTGACATTTTTCGAGTGTGATTCTATCTACAACCTATCTTCTAGAGTCTAGTTTCGAGCCTCTTGGGGCATCTTCCGATAATTTCTCAATTGACAGCACGAAATTACTTACAATTTCTGGGCCAGAATCTTATGAACAGATGCTGGCATAATATAATACCACAGGTATAAACTAATGTACACCTCTCTTGTTCGACATAAATATTGTTTGAATAACTGTATACCAATTTCATACACACATGGTATTATCTGCAGACTGATGTAAAACCTGTGCATTACATTTTAATCTATTGTACATTAGTAGGTCTAATTTGCGCATTCTTTTCTATGTCTTGAAAAAAATCACCTCGCAGTAATATCGTTCGTAGATACATGTTCTGACTTTTGTTGATCTACGATTAGACCATTCTTTCGCAAATAGAACTGAATATTCTCTTTCAAAAATTTGTTTCTGTTCAATTCCTGTAATCTGCCACTTTTTTCAAATGAAGCGTAGCCTATAACTAATGTGAATCAAGTGCCCAAAAAATCACATCCAGGCGTGTAGACTGTATTCCGAAGACAGACCAGCCGATTGCTAGCCCCACGGTTTTCTCAATCTTTCTGATCAGGCAACGTCTGTAAAATTGCGTATGTAAAAGGTCACTACTATCATTTCGTATTTATACATTGTCACCCTGGTCAATGGCCATTCGACGTGCAACGTCAGCAACTCACAGTGCTGTTATATAAACCAATAAACAAACAAAATTGATACCCATGCCATTTGTCACAGAGCAATTGAAAGGGATACACACATGATAGTCGTCGCTGCTTCATGACAGGAACTACACGCTGTGCGTTGCGAATTACGCAAGTGGTGACAGGATGTTGAAGTAACTTGGCATCAAGTTGTTTGCCGACGCCTCTCTTTAACCTGTAGGCCTAACTAGTCAGGGAAGTCATGACCACACTGACTCCTCTGTAATGATGTCAGCACGGCTCTGTAGTATGCTATCCTTTCCTTTAAATCCGAGCATGATGGATTCTTGAACTATACAAATCCACCGCATTATTTTCTTAAAAAGTGAGAGAATATAGTGAATACCATTTCATTCCACATCAAGTAAAATGGAAAGTTAAGAAATACTGAAGGTGAAGTTGAAAGGGAACATACTACATCGTGAAATGAATGAGGGTATCACCGCAATTTGCACGTGGACATATCATAACATCCAACATTTCTGGAATCGTAGGGGTCCGACGATTCTCTTCTTTCAGCTGCCAGCTGTAAACAAACTTTACTAAAGACCGCGAATTAAATCACACTGATTTGTAGTCCTTCAGCATTGTCACATTGTCTCGAGTTTTCAGGACCTCCGCACAAATTGGTGAGTTCGAATTCTCGTTAGTGGTGAAGCATTTTTGAATAGAATGTTTTGTTTTCGTGTCTACATTTTATTCTTGAAAATGTTGTAGACATAATTGAAGGATTCAGAGCCATAGTGGGCCATGCGCCATTTATTAAAAACGGAGAAATCAAGGGTTGAAGTTAAGTGAATACCATGGTTTAATGAAGATTGACATATCATTTAGTTTGAATGTATATACTTTATATTACTTGCTATATGTTTCCATTGAATCATGGCGATAACTTCATTTTAACCCTTGTTTTCTACGGTTTAGTAAATGGCGCTTGCCCACTATGGCTCTGAACCCTTCAATTGTTTCATACAGTCAAACACCGTTAGAAAGATACGATTCATTCTTTTCTTTCATGCGTTTTTGATCTGAGTTTATTTTTAAACTTTGCAGAACTTCAACGATACCGTTTAATAATAAATTTTTTAACTGAAACAAAATGCGACCCCTATTTTACAGGAATCTGATACAACTCAACTTGTCTTTCTTTCTTTCAAGGAAATCCTAACTTTTAGCTTCAGTAAACCGACACTACAACCAAAGCTGGCTGTTACAATAAAGCAGTCGCTCCCCTGTGACGGCTGAGTGGTCAGACCTCCGGTCTGTCACGCAGGCGGCCCGGATTCAGTCCCGGTCAGGTCTGGGATTTTTAATTAAAAAAATCCATAGTGACACTTGTGGCGGACAAGATCACACTTGTGATCTTTCTCGGGGTTTTCCCGTTTCTCCCCATATTAGGCATCTACATAATTCCGTCACAATTTCTGCATTTCGTCATTATTTCATAGTATTTCCCGATCGCCGGCCTGCTCGAAACCGGGTAAACAGCGATCATTAGTGTAGTCAGCCGGTGTGGGTTTGGGAATGCGCCTTGCTTGGGGATTAACGCAATAGATCGTAATAGGTCGTAGTGCTGGGCCATAGTGCTCCCCTCTCGTAAATGCCATTCCATTACAAGCAGACACTCTTCACACTATAAGGAGCACATATAGAAAACCTACTATAATTACATTTAGGCCTACTATTAGCACTGTAACTGCTAGTACTACAAGTTGTACTGTAATACTTCCACTACTAATTGCTAGTATTACCGCTACTTTTATTGGTAGTAGTACCACCACTAGTGCTAGTACTATTACCACTACTATTGCTAGTACTACCACTACTCCTACTCAGGCATTATAATTTTTGCTAGTGCTATCGCTACTCTTATTGCCAGTAGCACCATTATTAGTGGTAATAGTATTACCATTACTAATGCTAATACTAATATTACTCCGCTAATACTACCACTACTGCTAGTATTGCTTCTACGTAGTCTTGTCATTATTACTGCTGTTATCAGGAGCCTGCTTGTATTACCACTATTTCTGCTCTACAGTGTGGGCGGGAAGTAACTAGGTATTATTAAATGGCTGTAGAATTTTTAATATTGATGGAATCATAATGAAAATAGTGTGTACATATAGGTAATTAAATATAATTTAAACTTTCGTTCGTCGGTAGTACAGACGGTGGCCGTGAGAGGAAGTACGCGGAACAATTGCAAAGATGGCCGATCGCCTATCTGTTCGCGAGAGAACGCAGATTGCTACACGCTATGAAGTGTAGAATCCGTTGTTCTTGTACAGATATGGTGGCATACGGTGAAGAGAAGGAATGCCACAATACGTCCAGAGACAATAAATAATTGTCTAGAAAGCTAATGACCACAGTTTCGGTTAAGCATGCAGGAAGAACAGTCCGTCCATCCACGTCTCGGTCTGAGGAGAATGTGGCGACTGTGCTGGAAATGTTCAATCGTAACCCGGCTAAATCAACACGTTAGGCAGCTCGCGATAGCGCTACGTCAGGTGTTGCTGAAAGAATTGAATTATCGCCCATGAAAACCCCATTACGTGCTGCAGCTGACACCAGAAGACTGCAATCGCAGAATGGAGTATGGGAAGTTGATGCTGAGTTAGAATGGAATAGAATAGAATGTTTTATTTTCGCCAGCAGAGTTAAGGCATTCTCTTCCACTCAACCAGCCTTAGTTAATACAATTTAGTGACACACATTTAAATTATGGCACGAGTATTGGCCTCAGCTGTTTAAAACATCCTCTGAAGTGACGAGGCCATATTTCTTGTGGGAGGTTTCGTCAATCGACACGATTGCCATTATTGGGCGGCACTAGATCTCGGTATGACGGTGGAGAAGCCTCGTCCAAAAGTGACCGTGTGGTGTGTATGACGGCCAAAAATATCATCGGACCATATCTCCTGCGGACACCATGAACGCGGAACGCTACCATGAGATGCTTGAAGATTACGTTTGGCTCACGGTATCTGAATGAGAAAACATCAATAACATTATCTTCATGCAGGACAGTGCACCACTTCACTTTGCAAAATGTGGTACGTGGTTGGATGAGACGTTGGCTGGGGCGACGCGGACCTCACGAGTGGCCTGCAAGAAGTCCTGACCTGACACCCTGTGACTTTTTATTATGGAACTGGGCAAAAGATGAGGTGCATCGGACGAAACCTCGCACACATAGAATTGGAAGCACGGATTCGGGTAGTCATCACCAATGTTCCACGCAACTTCCTTCAGAAGACTGTGGATTGCATTCCCGGCCGCTTGAGGAAATTGGTCGACACCACAGGTGCCTAAGTTGAATTTTGAAGTATGCATCCGTATTCTCATTTCATGATGTACACATAAAATTAATTTCAATAAATTAGTGTTGTAAATATAGTACTAACACAACTAGTGCTAGCACTTACCGCTACTGCTATTCCAATTGCTGCTGTTACTACTACTACTGCTGCTGAATTTTTTCATCCAGTTAGCAACTTTTATACCAGAAACTTATTAATACTCTTATTGTTGAAGGATTTGAAACATTAATATTCCTATGGTTTTGAGGGTTCTGTCTTAATACCATTACACTAAATTATCATCTTAATTTGAGACCAGTTGCTCTATATATATAGGCTAAACATTGGTAATTTCGTGGCAGTGGTTATTTCGTGATACTTTTTCTTTGCTCTTTTGTGAACTAACCAATGGTGTTACGAGATCCAAATTTCCGCCAAGGGATTGCATATGTTGTCCAGTTTCCAGAAACATACAGCTAAGCTTTGTGTGACTATTGTAGTTGCTTCAGTGAGGCTTTTATGTTTGGAGAGAGCAAGTTTGCGTCGACTTCTCAGGCACACAAATTTTGTGGATGTTTGTAATTACATTACAGGCTTATTACTGAAGGTAAGCATATGATATTTGGTACAAAGATTTATTGTATTTTCATGAAATTTTAGGAAATGTTTTTGGAATTTTAGATACATCTGTAGTCGCCATATAGGCTTACTTTACTGATAGAAATCTTAGCTGTTTGAGGCGAAATTTTGTTGAGCATTAAGTGTTACAATTTTTAAAATAGTATAAAATGTATTACAATAGGAATTTTAGAAATCTGAAGACAAGATGTGATAACAAGAAAGAAAACAGAAACGCAATGGGTTCAGTGTAGCTTCTGTTTGAATTGTTATCATGCTAAGTGTCAATGATAAGTGCTAGATGACTTATTTGCAAGAATTGTGACAGAAGATGGAACATGGCTCCACCATTTTGGACCGGAGACAGGGGCAGACAATGGAGTGGCATCATGCAAATTCACAAAAGAAATAGAAATTCAAAAGTGCACCTTCGGCAGGAAACGTTATGGCTACTGTGTTTTTCGATTCAGAAGGACTCTTGCTTGTGGACATCATGCCACACGGAACCACCATTAATTCTGACGGGTATGTTGCAACTCTCAAGAAACTTCAAGTTCGACTGAGTCGTGTTCGACGACATCGGGAGAAGCAGTATGTTCTGCTATTGCACGACAACGCACAGCCATATGTCAGTCACAAGACCACAGACCAGATCAGAAAATTCGGATAGACAACACTGAAACATCCGCCTTACAGTCCTGAACTGGTACCGTGCGATTACCATCTCTTTGGTAAACTGAAGGATCCCTTCGCGGAACGAGGTTAGAAGATGACTCCCTTGTGCACGCTGCTCAAGAGTGGCTCAGACGTGTTGGTCCAGACTTTTACCGTGCTGGTCTACAGGCCCTCGTTCCTAGGTTACGTAAGGCAGTTGAAAGGGACAGGGATTATGTGGAAAAGTGACATTTTGTTTCTTAAGGATGCATCTACATTCTGTGAAAATAGCAAAGCTGTAGGATAAAAATATAATTTTTAAACAAACGTTATGCATTACTTTTGGAGTTACCCTAGTAATATAGGCTATAGTAAAGTCCGTAATAAAAGTGTTCACCCTTTCGGGGCAAAGAATAGTAGTAGTAGGTTATTTTACGACGCTTTATCAACATCTTTGGTTATTTAGCGTCTGAATGAGATGAAGGTGATAATGCCGGTGAAATGAGTCCGGGGTCCAGCACCGAAAGTTACCCAGCATTTGCTCAAATTGGGTTGAGGGAAAACCCCGGAAAAAACCTCAACCAGGTAACTTGTCCCGACCGGGAATCGAACCCGGGCCACCTAGTTTCGCGGCCAGACGCGCTGACCGTTACTCCACAGGTGTGGACTTCAAGGCAAAGAAGATCCCTTTTCAATTTCAATTTCAATTTTTACTTTGATTTCATTCTTATTATGTGTTGATATGTATTTCTATGTTTTCTTGCTATGAATATTAGACGAAATTACCATGTTTGAAGTCTTGTAACAATAAATGAGAATTTCATTTGACTTTAATGAATTTTTCCACAATTCTTCTACCTCTCACGAAATTATCAATGCAATATCACGAAATTACCAAGGTTATCACGAAATAACCAACCTTTCAGCTTAAGTTGTAAAAGTGGTTTTTGGCACATAATCAAGAACGTATCCAATCTTTTATGTCTCCAGATTTGTACAGCAAGTTATCGTCTTTTAGATGAAAAAATCGGAATAAGGATATATTTACACATTTGCATTTTAAATTAGTTTTCATGAAATTATCACGAAATTACCAATGTTTACCCTATATATAGCCTATATATTATACTCATACATGCAGTTTGATCCATTTGGGTATGAATAATATTAATTTATTATTATAAAGCTATTATGATGTTAGGAAAAATTTCTTGCTGGTTATATTGTGATTAAAAGATGGGAGTTTCCATATAAGACAATCAACAATGCATAATCTGAAAGGACAAATGAAAATCGTAGATGATTAAAATGGCTACTACAAATCAACAGCGGGCACAATGTGTTCTTTAGTATGCTAAATTTGAGAGTGTTAAAAGAATTCAGAGGGAATTTCGACGTGAGTATGGTGTGCGTAATGTACCTAAATACGATTCCATAATGTTGTGGTATAGAACATTAAATGTTCTACAAATTTTGTAGAAAGGTTTTGTGTTAAAAAAACTTGCAGGAGCTCGCAGGCGAAACCCAGTACGAGAAGCAGCTATCTCTTGGCTTGGTCTCCAAACTCCCCAGATCTAACCGCTCCTGACTGTTTCGTGTAGAAACCCAGGAATATTGATGATCTGAGAGTAAAAATTACTCAAGCTTTTCAACAAATCATCCCTTTATGTTACAACGGACATGGGCTGAATTGCATCACCGTTATGAGTTGTGCAGGGTGCGCAATGGGGGTCATTTTGAGCTCAGAGGAATCTTACATCTTTCAGTGTTATATGCACAAAGTTTCAAGAAATAAAGTTCCGTAGTAAATGTTTTACGTTGTTTTTATTTTATCCATACCCAAACGGATCACTCTATATATTACATCTGTGAAAATCAGCGATTTATCGGAAATAGCATAGCTGCTCGTTATATTATGTGTGTATCCAATGTCTACCCACTTCACTTGCGTGATTTGGTTTCCACATATTGCGGATATATGGCAGAACAATGACCCATTTTGAAGTTGAACTTCAAATTTTAAATACCCCTCTCTGCATTGTCAGTATATTGATATTTTTATATAATATTTTTTGAAATTACACATTTCTTCGAAATTTGTATTTTTTAATAGGTACCTTATCTTTAGTTATTGATAATTCAAGATGATAAAACATTTTTAATTTACCGAATGTTTATAGACAAAAAGAAATTCAATTGAATTATTGCAGAACTTCTTTTTTCGTCAAATCATTCTTTTGTGCACTTTTCTATAGAAGTTTGTCTCCCACTATTGAGTTACAGCTGTTGAAAGGGCGAAGACTGTTTTCAAACGTACCATCCACACGTAACCTGCTGGAATCAGAATTCAAGTTCATAATGTTGTAAGCTTGTGTAGTATTAAAGATTACCTTTGAATCAGACACGATATGCTGAAATCATGAGCAATATTTGACGTGTTATGTTCTACTGCTTTCCTGGTTAGACTCAGTTCTACCGTTACCTAACATACAGGAAATATCTTGTTAAATTGTGTTGCAGTTGTTCGGAGAACAAAAACATAATGGCTCTGTGTCACACCAATTATCTGTAAAATTGACATATAACGTCTTTTCATCTTGGATGAAGGGGAGAAAAGAATACACTCCATTCATTGCGAGAACAATATAAGTCTACTAGTTGAGATTTCCACCACGGACATCTATGTAGTGATAGCCTAAAAATAGCATACATATTTTTTAACTTACTGTCGAATGTTTGCCGCCAGACAGTGCTTTGAAATGCATCTGGAATGATGACTAGAGATGTGATTTTTTGGTTTTAACGATATAAGGGAAATTTGTTAAAAACTTAATTTTATGCTTGGAAAATGCAAATTCCTTAATGAAAGTAAAAGATTAAGTTTGACTCTTACACTTTTACTATGTTATACTACTTTTGACCAATAAAACAGTACGAAAGGACGTGTTTCAACCAATCATGGCTGTTTATTGCTACAATTCTATCGCTTCCCTAGCATTTGTTTCTTTGTTTGTCAACATTTCAAACCGCAAGTTCTTTATACTATAAAACATGCTTTGCGATCGTCATTTGTTTCCCATATAGATAGTCAACTGACAGTCAAACGTTTTGGTGAAGCTAACATTAGTGAAATAGAATTTCAGTATAAGTCAATATTTTATTGTATCAGAGTAATTTATTTCTTATAATCATTATATATTTTCTTCTAATCGTGTAATAGTCAATTAAATTCCACTCGAGTTTTGATTTTCTCTAGATAAATCGAAACCTCTAGTGAGATTACTGTTGATAAAAAAATTCACAGAATTACTTCATAATCACGATATTAAAAATAAACTATTTATGGAGCATTCGCACGAAAAATGACTGTCTTCCAAATAAACCGTAAATATTTTCTTCGTTATAAAATATATGTGTCACATCCGGCAACGATGTTCGCATAGTTTGAGGGATTACTTCCAGAGAGCAGTGCAAGCACACAACGGTCATTTCTCTTTCCCGCAACAAATACCTTCGTAAGATCAAGAAGGCAATGTCGTCACCCCTTCACAGTAGAAAGTTGAATTATGAATTTAATGATGCAAAAAATTGTTACCTTCAAAGGGATTGTTTCAATAATCGTAAAAATGCTATTTTATTATTTTTTAAGTTTCTTTAGAGTGCGAAATATGCGCGAAATTGTTTGTTTTTTTTACGAAATATTCGCCGAAATTAAACCATTTTAATCACCGAGTGAAATAATCACCATAAAATCACACCCCTGATGATGACATATCATAAGCAGAAACGTTGTTAATGATGTATTAAAACACAGTTCCATAAATCGCGGTTAAGTAGAAACGTTGTTAATGATGTATCAAAACACAGTTCCATAAATCGCGGTTAAGCAGAATAGTAATATGCGTTACAAGAGCGGTATGTTGATCTTTTCCTCGAACATGAAAACAAACATACCGCTCGTGTATCGTACATTATTTTGTGCGAAGATCGTTTATTACATACCTGAAAGAGGAATTTCTAATTAGTTGCAATGAAATCTCCATCTTGGTTTCTGTTCAATGACGGCAACTTCTAAAAACTAAAATATCTATCTTCAACATTGTTGCTATAAAATGTTTTCTATGTTTACTATATTCCAGCAGGCCGTGATATACGTCTGTCTTTTTTTTTTCCCCCAGTCTATAAATGCAAACTTAAAACAAACGGTAAGGTTATGTAATGATTTATTTTTCATTTTAATATTTTAACAATATTATTTATATAACATATTGCAGTAATAACATCGGCATCTGGAATCTTGTTGATTTTTTCACGGCTTCCTTAATGTTACTTGCATTACAAATGCAGTAACTTTTGTGGTGTTGTAGAGTTTACTTAATTTTTGCAAATATTTAAAAACAATAATTAACAATGCAATTTAGGTGAAATTGCAGTGGTAAGTTTCCAATTTATAATTATTACTATGTTAAACGTCTCTAAAAATAATATGTTAAAAGCCTAAAGCAGTAAAATGAATATGGCGCTTAAGAGGTAAGAAGAGGAAAATTGTGATGTGTGTTACGTTGGGAATACTGAATGTGGTATTTCACACTTACCGCGTATTGGTTTTGTGCGGAAAGCAAGCAAATACGCACGATCTCGCACAAACGTTATTAATGATGTATTAAAGCACAGTTCCATAAATCGCGGTTATCTGCGTTTTATAAATTTATAGTCAGGCACATTGTTTAATTTATACAGAAATCGTCAGCTCATAGGAACTACGGCATAAGAGCACCAATGAAGTGTGAACCAGCGCGCATCGTTGGGTGACTGTGATGCAACCATATATATAATTATACAGTTTCCTATATAAATATACAGTTTCCTTAAAAATGTATGGGATAGAAACAGTTAAAGTAATGATTTTATGAAAGGAAGTGTGAAACTCGCCGCGTTCGTTGTCTGCACATTTATGGCACCTCTTTAAGAAACTATCCATCATCCATCGTAGCTTTCGTTGAGAAATAGTAACAATTTCCTGACGGATATTAAGTTCTCTTTTTTAAGGCTGTGTGGGTTTGCCTTTAATTCTACCATGCTTAAACATATTCTTAAATTGCTATCATCAAAACGTAGCTATGTGATCTGTGGCACTGCCCTGTTGAAAAAACGGCAATATCACTGTCCTGTCGGTTAAGTTCCCTAAGGAAAAGGGAGAGGGAAATACTATTCACGTGTGGGCGTCACTGTTGTTTCAAAAAACTTCCTATGACTCTTTCATCGCTCATGGAGCACAGTACGCCAATTTTCACATTGTAGAAGGGCACATCATGAACGGTATTAGATCTTCTAGTACATAGTAACGATTATTCACATATCTACTGAAGTCAAACAAAGCCTCTTCACGTATAAGGTAAAGTACCCAAATAAGAGGCACTTTTTTTAAACTGCTTATAAATGAGGGTGCGAATAGACATTTTTAATCTGAATGAGTGGAATACATACAGCGTTTAGTCTATTTTTAGAATTGACAATACAAATTTTAGTCAGTTTTTATTTTACTTTAAAATTATATATATATATATATATATATATTCCAAATAAGAGATACGTGTGTTATTTTATTTTATTTTTGAACATGAACAAAAATTATCATCATTTGGCTGAAAATTGAAGCAATATATAACATTGTGAAGTCATGTAGATACTTTAATAAATTCAGGAACATTTTAAAATTGAAGAGGTCAGTGCAACAGTGACCTAACTACTCTCAACATATTCTGTTGTTTATTTGGCATTTTTCCAAGTGAAATTAAGATGGTTTACGAAAAGAACACAAAGTCGGTCAAATCGGACATGAATGTACTAATCTTATATAGGCTACTATTGCTAACGTTAATATTTTGCTAGAAAAAGAACAATGATAGAATATTAAATTTCGATCTCCATATTTTAATTTTAAGTTGATCGCACTTATTTCGCCACCCCTTTAATTGACACAATTCTTATTTCGCTGTATTGAGCAAGTTGGACAAACGAAAGGGTTCATTATCAGTGCTGCAGTCTTTGTGTGTCCAACGACGACATTTTGAACACTGAATATATTTCTCCCTCCTGAGCCCTGGTGTCCTCTGAAAAAAATTCAGTGCAAAACAAGCACTCTCCTTCATCATAATTTTCTCCTCTTTCCGAGTCACTAGAGTTAATTAATTCCATTTCCACATCGGATTCATCATCACTGAACGAACTCAAGCAGTGCTTCTTGGACTGAGTTTTTCTGTGATTTTTGTTGTTTTTCGAACCACTTCTTTCGAGCTCCGTCTCTTCTTTGATTTTCCTTATCTAAACACTCTCTCGTTTTTTTTCTGATCAGAACTGATATTATTATAGCTCCTTTTCCTGCCCTGGATGACTTTACATGCGACTACCCACTGGTTGAAGCTTACGGCTCTTGAGGTGGTGGTTGTTGCTGCTGCTGTTGCAGCTGCTTCTGTAGGCATAACTGTGGTATAACCAAAGTCACCGTTTCTGGCGCTTGAAATAAGTAATGGGAACGTTAAGAGCGAGTAACTTACCTTTGGCATAGTCTGTGGGCATTAAAGCTGACAACTGTGATTCGCAAATTGCTTACGTCACATCTGTTTAGGAGGTGATACCACTCTCAGCCGAAATGGCAACAGATGCCACAATCCTTGAGTACAGTGACTATTGAGTGGACTGGTCAGTGTACTCAAGGACACATCCCAGAAACGCAAAGTGCGAGTGTCTTGCCTTTGACGCAGTCAGTGGGCAACTAGACCGATAACTGTGATTGGCAGATTGCTTACGTGACATGGTGGGAGTTACCGTTCTCAGCTACAATGGCAACAAGTGCTCACTGACTGGCTTTTTACTCAAGAACACGAGCCAGAAACGCTGGCACTAGCTGTAGTGGCGATATTTACACAGGTCCAACGAAATTTTCGAAATCTGGAATCACAATTAAATTTAATAGTTTTAATAATTACACAAGATTTTTATTTGAAATGTATAGAGAATATTTTACGAATTAAGCACTTATGTTTTGACCTTTAAGTAAGGTAATTATTGTCGGACTAGCTGATTTTAATTTACTTTAGCTATTGATATTATTGTCATCTCAATAAATAATTAATTTTAGTCATTAATAATGATAACTTAATCATTTCGATTAGTAATTTTTGTAATGAATAATTGAGGACAATGGATAATTAATGATTGACCTAATTCGTAATTAATTTTAATTAATAGTTCAATTAATCTTTCATTGGTTCTTATGTAGTTTGCTGGCAGACAAACTGACACGACTAGAAGCATTAACGCTTTTCGTAAACTCTCAAAGGTGAGCATCATAATAATACCAAATAAGGGTTCTAAATAAGAGATACTATCTCGTAATACGACGCCTAGGTATCTCTTATTAGGGAACGGAGTAAATAAAAATGAAATAGCTACCCAAGCCATAAGTTATTATCTTCCTTATTAGCAATCTACCTTATTATATGCAACATTTTGCTAGCAATTTTATAAAATTAATAATAAATTTGTTAATAGCTTACGTTACGTGCTGTTCTCTTCCTCAACAAAAACCAGTAAAAAGTTCAAAGTGTGAAAAATTACTTTTCTTGCTCTCAGCTTCGTTGCTTACTTTCAACTGAGGTTAGACAAAGAACACGATGCCTTAGAAGCACAAACATTGATTTACCATAGTTGTCGAGAGATGGCAAATTATACCGGAGATGTTAACAAGGTATCTCTTATTAGGGCTCTGTCTCTTATTTGGGTACTTTACGTTATAGGCCTAACAATTTGATACAAAAATTTACAAATATACATTTATAAATTTATAAGTAGACCTAGTTAAAGATTCATAAATATAATATTGGAAGAAAACTGATGTACTGCACTACTCACGGTATCATTGTGATCTCTGTCCTAATTAGTGAAACATAGAGGGAAATACGAACAAAAACGTATTTGTCCCGCAAATTTCTTTTTTCGTTAATCTCCGTGTATCTATTTCTTAAGTCAGGTTCTCAATGGTTTCGATAATTAATTTATAATAATTTGTTGCCCGTGCTGCCAATTAGGTTATACAATTTACCATGTGGATTTATGTCGAAAAACTAGTGTTGGCATCATTGGTTGGCGCGAATTGTCACTTCCTTCACTTCTTCTGGTTCTGCTTTCCGTTGATGACTCAGATGTGAATTGTAATGTGTGTAATAAAACAATTTCTGTATTATTATAAGAGAAGGAAGGCAGAATTACTGTACGACTCAATTTCACGCTATGCTGTGTCCCTCTAAATCCTGAAATGTCCCTCTTTTTTTGACACTCTTGTCCCTCATTTTTCATCTACGGTGGTGGTCATCCTAAGTGAGAGGTTGCCGTAGACATACATACATACATACATACATAGTCGGCCTGGCTAGTGCAGTCGGTAGAGTGCTGACCTTCTGTGCCTGAGGTTGCGGGTTCGATCTCGGCCCAGGTCGATGGTATTTAAGTGTGCACACCTGCGACGTTGATATAACCTCGGCAGTTGCGAACGTCGTTAAATAAACCATAATTTATTTTACATACAGTATGAATTTGAATATAGTATGTTTCTGATAGAGATCTCCAGACAAAATTTTATCTATCATTTGTCAGTTATAACGAAATATAGAGGTAGCACAATGCCGTAAAGTACGCGTCAGCTTGCCCCAACTCAAAATACATTTCTCATAAAACACAAAAGCGGATTTGTGTAAAAGCATTTAATGTTAAGTTCAAATACGTTCGCCAGTTTGATATTCAGTCATAGTTTCTCTTCCAGGCTCTGTACACCCTACGGCAGAAGAGGCCTATTTGCAATTTGTTTTAAATCTTCACAAAGCTTTGAGAAACTCCTCTCTCCCTCTATTATTATTATTATTATTATTATTATTATTATTATTATTATTATTATTATTATTATTATTATTAACCGAGCACGGTGTATCGTGGTAAGCACGCCTTCTTTGTATTCGGTGGTTTTCCAAGTCTTTGAAAGGAAAAACTGGAATAGCCCCAATTATAAAAAGAAACATAACCCATAATCACCAAACATCGTATAGGCCAACCATCAATGATTTTCCGATGGAGACCAGGAATCTGTCCGATAATATTTCACATTGAATGGCAGAAAACACTGTCATTACAACGGAGTCAGCTGAGGGACAAAACACGAAAACGTTCAAGGAACAGTTTCATCATAATCGGTGACAGCAGCAATGGCCACTGGCCCGTAATCAATGGCTACACTTGGGCGTGGGTTCGAATGCCGCTTGTGGGCTTTCCTCAGGCTTTGGGTAGGCTTTCCTCAACTTTACAGCGAATACAAAATATCATCTCGGCGCCACCATTTCTACTCTGAATTATTTCGCATTTAATATGGCGTTGTTAAATAACCTATTTAAAGAGATACTCCTATTTAAAAGGCGATAAACTATTTTGTTACTTGAAGTAATACAATGCTTAAATCACTTGGAGCCGGTTTCGCCAAGTGTTAAAAATGCACTAACGTTGTTTGTTAACACATGCTAAAATCTTAAGAATTGTGTTAACATTCGTGCATTTGGATTACACCAACAATTTTCAGATGAGTGTTGGCTAACATTTTTGTTTATGTAAATCAGGAAGGCCTTGTCAGAACCGAAGCTTTTCAACCGCTTCATAAAGAGAAAACTATTGCGTTATTACAATATTTTTGACAATATTTGTTATTGAAAATGAACCACGAAACTGGCGGTGTGAGAAAATAGAAACCAATTTTTACTACTATATAATAGCCTTTGTTAACGGAATTGGTAACCATATGCTCCGTGTCCCTTTCAAACCTCCCACATTGTAATTAATCATTGCCAACAAAGTATGCGGAATTATAAAATGAGACTGGTATTAAAAGAAAGAGAAAATCAAAGAATTGTTATTTCACTTGTTTGAAGTTAATTGATCTGTCACTTGTTGGGCAACAATGGCATAAACAAAATGGCGACTCCGCAGCAACGCGCACAAACTTTTTTGGTATGCAGAGACGAAATCAATAATTAATTACAGTGCAATGAGATTACCGGAGAGAATATGAACGAAATGCATCTGATGGGAAAACCATTAAGGCATGGTGTGAGAAGTTTCTGGCGACTAGCGGAGGTTCTCGTCGACGTGTCTCAGAAGAGAAGATCGAATAAATTAAAGCAGGATTTCAGAGAAGTCCTCAAAAATTAATTCGCCAGGCATCCCGGCAGGTCAATGTGCCGAGAGCAACTGTGCATTGAGCGCTTCATAAATCATAAGTACCGTAATTTCGTTTGTTTGCAAATTATTCAACAATTAAAACCAGATGACAAGCCACGACGACAGACATTCGCTATTGAAATGCTGGATCCTATTGACAGGGACCCTCAGTTTCTTGGAAACGTCTTGTTTTCCGACGAGGTAACGTTTCATGTATCAAGATCTATCAATCGGCACAATGTGAGAATCTGGGGTCACCATAAACTTCTCACACCATGCCTTAATAGTTTTGCCATCAGGTGCATTTCCTCCATATTCTCTCCGGAAATTTCTTTGCACTGTAATTGAATCGACTTTTGCAAAAAGGACACATGTTACAAATTTAATGTTTTGAGATATTAAAAAAAAACATAATAGCAGGTAGGAAACTTAAAATTGAAACTTGATATTCTTGTTACTGGAAGTTAGCTACAAATGTGACTGATATATGTTATAATTTACTCATATTATTATTCCATTGGCCCAACATACAAAATATATTGTGGCATATGTCCATTTTGCAGATAATTATGCTGTAAAGTAAATATTGAAAATTATCTTTGATTGTAATGAATATATCTTAGAACAATATTGATTATTTTTATCATAGTTAATCGACATATTATTGCCTTCTGTAGCTACTTTAAGTATTTTATAATATGTTTTATAATATTCATGAGTTTATTGTCATTAAATTTGACCACATCCAATGTAAATAGAAAACTTCCTGCACTGGAATGAACGGGAGAGGTGCATTCTGCATGTAGTTGAAAACAAGAATAGCAGTGTCATCATCTTCATTTTTTCCATTCTCTTGTATGACTGTGTAAAAATTTTTTGCTCGGCGTTTATGAATGATGAGCTCTGCTGCTGCTGCTCGTTCGGCATTTTCATTAAGATGTGGAGATCTCAGTTCGGCACCCAACATTTCACACACACTACACACATCTATTTGCGACCTTCCAAATGAGAGATTAAAATTTGCTTTGAAATACCGGATAACTATGACAAAAATAAATATTTAATTTTCCACAAAAAGGACACATGTACAGAACAAGTTTTACCTTTTTGCAGATAACAAGATATTGAATGTATAATAATACTGAAATGAGGCCTGGAACAAAATGAAACTTACAGCAATCGATATGGCCATCCATTAAGTTACAGTTTCCGTGAAAAAAAAAAAAAAAAAAAAAAAAAAAAAAAAAAAAAAAAACGATTTTGACAAAAATGTAACATGTCCTTGCAAAAGTCGATTCGATTATTGATTTCGTCTCTGCGTTGCTGCGGAGTCGGCATTTTGTTTTATACCATTGTTACCCAACATGTGACAGATCAATTAACTTCAAACAAATGAAATAAGAATTCTTTTACTTTAATTTTCTTTTAATACCAGTCTCATTTCATAATTCCGCATACTTTGTTAGCAATGATTAATTAAAATGTGGGAGGTTTGAAAGGAACACGGTGTATAAAGATATTATGGAATTAAAAGAAAAAAAACAGACGGTGTGAAAATCAAAACCAAGGATGGCCCGATGGAACAAATTACTAATGAGTTAAATTGCCGTGGGGATGTTACCGCGAGAACTCTGCAACATAATATTTTGATCCTCTACAGTTAATTAATGGAAAAATTACATAGCTTCGTCTCATTCTCGGTATAGTAGCTTTTTGGATGATTCTACTCACGATTGCTGTAGATATTCCAACATTATTTCCTATTAGAGACTGAAAAGAAACAATGAAGTAAAATTTTAGTGTAGAGTAATTAATGTACCACTTGGCTCTTGCTTGAGAAGTGCCTTTGACGATGAGACGACGCGACGCATGTGGTATTTTAGTCGGTTATTTGACGCTTTATCAACTGCTATTGTTATCTAGCGTCTGAGTGAGATGAAGGTGATAATGCTGGCGAGATGAGTCCAGGGTCCAGCGCCGAAAGTTACTCAGCATTTACCTTTAATGGACGCATGTGGTACCAGCAGTGATGGTTGTGCAGCGCATTAATATGCCACATTTCCCAACCAATGCTTGGCCACAAAGATCATCAGATCTTATCTGCTTCGATTCCTTTTGCAGGCCACGTGGGTAATTTAGTTTTCGCCACAACAGTCAACGAGAAGGAGGAGGAGGAGGAGGGGACCCTCCGTTTCCGTTCTTGAATCATGGCAGCAGAACGAAAAATCCGTAGGAACTCCGGGAATGTGAAAAGATTGAGACAACCCCTGGTGCGTCTCTGTGAACTTAATTTACATGGAGGGCACTTTGAATAATTTTATTGTTGTAATTTAAACAATAAGGTCTTATTATTTTTCTTGTCTGTTTTTACTAATACAATTTAATCATGTTGAGAGGGATGAAGACGAATCGCCGACTCTGTGTTGTCTGACAAGAAAAAGTTTGCCTGCGCCTCTATAACTATCCCTTCCATATTCTGAAATACTGTCTATATATTGGCAACGTAGCATACCTGTTGTATGTTGGTTGTTGAAATGTGCTGTTGCGTCGATTCTTCATTTCTTTTTCGTGTTTCTTTTTTACGTAACGTGATTTTGTTTGCTTGTTTCTCCGTCTAGCCAGATAATGGCCCCTTTGATCGAATGATTGAAGGTTGTGTCTTCTCGTGGTCTGTTCTTAAACATTTGGGTTCTGTTATTAATGGCGACTCCCTTTTGTAACTTGTAAATGATGCGCGAAACTTACTCAATGGCAGGGCGACTGTGATATTTTTTGTATGTAGGATATGAGGTTGACTGATGACCAAGACAGAAAATAATATCAATAATATAATATCAGTAATAATAATAATAATAATAATAATAATAATAAAACATGCAAAATCAATACAATAGGCCTGTGTTAGTCTTTGACTCACCATTCTGGAACTGACAATTTATTAGTAGTGAATTTCGATTCTCCTCCCCCTTTTTAGTTGCGAATATTGCTCCTAAGCCATTATACTGCCCGATATTTACCGATGTTCTGTCGTACGTTTGCGCAATTAATTTATTGCTACAGTTAAATTCTTCTAAATGATCAAATGCAACTTCAGATATTCTTTTGGCTAGAATAACTCTTCTCGGGTTCTCAGCCAATTGAGTTGGAGATGTGCTTCCAAGCCTCAAGTCATACATTCTTTTGGCTGTCCTGT